>NC_080795.1:24579680-24896180 GCF_028018385.1 Neofelis nebulosa | reverse complement strand
TAGCAAACAAATAAACAAGAATTGAGAGATGCAACAGAATGAATGAATCTTAAAAGAATTATGCTGAGTTAAAGAAGTCAGACACAAAAGAATACTGTGTGATCCCATGGATATAAAATTCTAGAAAATGCAAACTAATTTGCAAGGGCAGAAAGTAGATCAGTAGTTATCTGAGGTAGGAGCGGGAGGTAGGGTTTATAAAGGACCCTGAAAAAACCTTTCAGGTGTTGGCTACATTCACTACCTTTATTGTGATTGCTTCACTGGTATATACATATGTCAAAACTTTTTAAATTGTTCACTTTAAATATATGCAGCTTATTATATGTCAATTGTACCTCATATATCTGGTTTTTTTAAAGGAATAAATAAGCTGATACATACAACATGACAGAATCTCAAAATTATTATGCTAAATGAAAAAAAGCAGGACACAAAAGGCTATACACTACTACACTATTTTACTTTTTTATTATTTTTAATTTTTTTTTTATTTGAGGTGGGGGGGCACGAGCGGTAGAGGGAGAGAGAGAGAGAATCTTAAGCACACTCCATACTCAGTGTAGAGCCCAACCCAGGGCTCAATCCCACGACCCTGGGATCATGACCTGAGTAGAAATCAAGAGTTGGACACTCAACTGACTGGGCCACCCAGGTGCCCCTACACTATTCTATTTATATATTATTCTGGAAAAGGCAACACTGGAGATAGAAATTACATCATTGGTTGCTGTGGAGAGATGGAAGGGGCTGTCTGCTAAAGGGCTTGAGGGAATTTGGGGTAAAGTGGGTACAGAAATGTTCTACATCTGCATTGTGGTAGTGGTTGCACGATTGCATACATCGGTCAAAACTCACTGAAAAGGATGGATTTTACTCAATGGAAGTTCTATCTCAATATAATTATCTCAATGTAATTATATCTCAATATCAATAGATTATATCCCTCTTAACTTAAAGATAAAGGATTACTATGTCATCTCTTGTGCAACCTACTCCAGGAAAAGTTAGTGGGCTTTCTGATAGGTTTCTGTAATCCTTCTCCAGTACTCTATATTTGCACTTATCACAGTAATAGTGTTTTTATTCATATCCCCAACAAGACATGAAAAACTTAGGAGAGAATCATTTCCAGTCATTGCTTAATCCCCAATAGAGAATATAGTGCTGAAAAATCAGGTTTCTAACAAAAATTTTAATTCTATTCTTGGTATTTCAACTTCCTCCTCCCTTACAGTTATTTCATTCAGTGAGTACATACTCATTAAGCTTTAGCTAAATGCCCAACTAAAGAAGTGGGCAAGAGCAATACGGTTCCTGCCCTCAGAGGCCCAACAATTGGTCTGGAAGAATGATCATCAAATATCCAAACACGATGTGTGATAAAGTTGGTAAGCATCATGTCAGGGAGGGAGCAAGATCCAAGGAAGTTGATGTATTGGATCAGGAGTCAGGAAAGAATTTGAAGGTGTTTTTTTAAGCACCGATCTACAAGATAAGTGGAACCTGGCTAAAATGCTGAGGGAAAAATGATGGTGATGGTGGCTAAGAGTGCCAAAGAATAGAAGCAGCACCCTGAAGGCACAGAGCATGGTACATTTGAGGAACTAAGACATCTATTCCAGCCGAAGGAAAGTAAGGGATCTCAAGAAAAGAGAAGTGAAGTTTTAATTGCAAATCATGGACCAAGTCACATAGCACTTCATGCTAAGGGCATTAAGAAGTTAACAGATTGTTTTAAATGAAGGGAAACACGGGGCGTCGGAGTGGATCAGTCACCTGAGCTTCCGACTTCAACTTCGGCTCAGGTCATGATCTCACAGTTAGTGACTGAGCCCCGCATCAGGCTCTGTGCTGACAGCTCAGAGTCTGGAGCCTGCTTTGGATTCTGTGTCTCCCTCTCTCTCTGCCTCTCCTCTGCTCGTTTCTCTCTCTCTCTCTCTCTCTGTCTGTCTCTCTCTCTCAAAAATGAATGAATGTTAAAAGAATTTTAAATGAAAGGAAAACACAAAACAAAATAAAACAATGATCCAATCGGTATTCTCTACATCTGTCTAACTGCTACTTGGGAAACTGACTGGAAGCTGGTAAGACTAGGAAGGGAAAATGGTTGTGCAAAAATTCAGGTTAGAAATAATCATTATTTTGCTGAAAATTAGCCTAACGTAGGGAGACAGTCCTCTCCGTAAGTACCTAACAATCTGACTCAAATGCTTCCAGTCAATCTTAAGGGAAAAAAAAAAAAAAAAAGAGGGTGAACTTTAATAATCCAACCTACTTACATACTTTTGATGGCCCTTCAATGCCTAGAGGACAGAGCCCAACTCTTTGGCACCCAGTCACAATCTGGCCTGTGTGCCTTCTTCACGTCATCCCTGCTATACCACCTGCTCCAACTGTAATCTCCTCTGTCCCAAACACCTTTCTGATTCTTCCCTACTCAACAACTTCTAACCAGAGAATCATTAACTCCTCTCCAGGTTGGTCAGGCTAAATGTATCCTTTGTGTTTCCATTTTCCATGGTACTTCTACCCATTATACTAATGGAATAGTTGTCACCTTACATTATTGATGATTCTATGTATTTGTCTTCCAAGCAGATTATTTGTGTTTGAGGGCAGGGACACTACTTTATTTATATTTGTATTCCAGGCACCTAGTATGGTGTGTATAACTTAATGCCTGCTAAATTAACATATATCAACTTCATGTGCAACCTATAGCCACAATGTCTGAAACAAGAAAATGCAAAACAAACAAACAAATAGTGGGACAGATGTCATAATCTTAAGTATGCTAAGAGCATGAGAAAAACACAACACAGTATGTGAACCTAGAGGAACAATACTCAAAGATTCAAAATATTAAAAATTACTAAGTTACTGGGCCCAGATGATGTTATTAGCTAATACTTTTAAATGAGAGGAGGACATGGGGCGCCTGGGTGGCTCAGTCGGTTGAGCGTCCGACTTCGGCTCAGGTCATGACCTCACAGTTTGTGAGTTTGAGCCCCGCATCAGGCTCTGTGCTAACCGCTTGCTCTGACACTGGAGCCTACTTCAGATTCTGTGTCTCCTTCTCTCTCTGCCCCTCCCCTGCTCACGCTTTGTCTCACTCTGTTTCTCAAAAATAAATCAATGTAAAAAAAATTTTTTAAAAATTAAAAAAAAAATAAATGAGATGAGGACACAATGCCTAGATGCTTATGTTGACTTTTTGCTATCATATATAACTGTGATTCTGCTATACTGAAATAGAGTATAGAGAAAGTATCAAACTTTCAAAAAATGAAATGCTTGGTATAAATAATACAAGAATTAATACCCATATACTTTGAGAGTAACGACTATTCTCATGTTACAACTTTTTAAACTCAGGCACAGAAACATTAAGTAACTTACTCAGGGATACAAAGCTGGCAGAGAGCAAAACAGATTTGCACACAGATCTTAATGATCCAAACTCCATGCTCTAATCACTGAACATACTCAGGGCAATCCCTGTACCCTGTTTAGCTAAAAGCACCATGAAGTCAGGAACTATGTCTATCTTACTCATCATTGTATCTCTGAGGCCTATTAGAGGGCTTACCCAGGTCTCTAGGGCTCTATAAACTCTTGAAGACATACGTAATTTGTTTGTGTATGCAAATAGAATTTCTCTAGAGAGAAGGTCAATAAAAACAGGTGACACTTATTAACAACTTACTGTAAATCAAGTAGTGTTTTAGATGCATTATCTCATTCTATGAAAACAACAGCAGCAACACAGAATACATAGTGGGTACTTAATGTATGCCAAATCATTGTTCTAAATGTTTTCATGTATTAACATATATAATCAGTATACCAATTCTATAAGATAGGTATTATAATCCCATACACTTCAAAAATGAAAAAAGATGGACTTGCCCAAGTCCCCTCCTCCCTCCTCCCCTATTAGTAAATGGTAGGGCAGGGATAAAAACCTCTCTACATGAAACAAAGCCTTCTTTCTTGGCTTATATGCCGTGAGTTGGTCATCCTCAAAGACCTTCATGTCCATCAAAATGTTAAGAAAAATCACAAAAAAAGAAAAAGACAATGAACTCCTTATGCATTTTCCAGAAAACCATCTTGATAAAACCAATGGTTTTCATGGCAACACAACATCAGAGGCTATGAGCTAACTCTCCCATGCAGAGATCATACTGTGCCATTATGTATTAAATACAAGTTAAGAAGTATAGGCAATAGGGCAGATCTGTTCTTGAAGGTGTATCCATAATGAATGGGCACAACAGTATTGAGTTACAAAGGCACTTAGTTTCACAAGCACATCTGTATACATAAAGCTCCCAATACATCAGGAGGAGGGTTTCTGTGAGCCCTTACAGACTTGTGACTCAGAAAAGTACCTTCCCTAGGTAACACTCAGATGAAAGCAAAGGAACATAGTTTGGCCTGCAGGGTGGGATCAAAGTTTCAGTGCTCACGTCCCCTTCAGTTGGTCATCCCTGTGCAGTGAGCAACCCGATGACCCCGTAGAGCAGCCATTGTTACTCTCATGGCCTAGAGCCATGGAGACTGGATTTGAATCCCCAGTTTTACCACCTGGACATGTGTAACTTTAGTGGAGTTTTTAAATGTCTCTGTGCTTCATTTTTCCCATTTAAAAATGGGGACAATATTAGTATGAACTACAGAAATTTGTTTAAAGAATATACGAGAAAGAAAAAAAATGCATATAAATAGAATAGTTTATAGCACATACTAAGAATTCAGTATTAACTAAATATGTATATTACACATACATATAAGTATATATTATATATATATTTGATATTCCTAAACAAGTTGTCCAGCTGTAAGAGTAAGCCATTTTTGAAACACTCCTTGTGTCTGTATATGAGCTGATCAATATTAGCAGGTGATAGTTCCTATGTGGAGAGCGAACAGAACGGATTCTACCTGAAGGTATCATTGCACATCTGGTTATTTTGTTTGCATCTATAGCTTAAGGATCTAAAGCTATGATATCTCGTCTAAAATTGAGCTTTCATTCCCAGGAGTGTGAAACCTCTTTAACGAAGGTGGCAAACATGTAAGTCAAGAGCCAAAAATCCCAACAGCAACTACAAGGCACACCAGAGCCACATGTTTGTGACCCAGGAATTCTCACTTACCATGTATCAGCATCTCTAGCCATTTAGTAAATGGAAAGATAGTAGCGAATGCAGTGGTATCATTTACAAGCTCAAAATGAGATGGTATTTTGAAATGCAGTCAAGTCCTTTTCTACTTTCTTATATTTTTAAAACAAAATTCTCAAGCTCTCCAAGTCAGATGTTCCAAGACTGGTTTATATAATTTCCAAATTATAAAACTCCAACAAGGAGAAATCAATTTTTCTATCAGATTGGCAGCATTTTAAACACACCGATATTATTCAGTGTTGGCAAGAGCACAGCAAATACGCTGTGGGTACTTAAGAAGTTTCCTTGCAATATCTATTGAATTTGAAGTGAACATCCCCCTAGAGCCAGCAATTCTCTTCTCAGAATAAATCTTCTGCAGTACCCTTGCAAAGATAATGTACACAGACATTCACTGCATCACTATTTGTAAGATCAAGGTTTCAGTCCTCACTTCCCCCTTAGCTGGTCACCTCTGTGCAGTGAACAACCCTACAACCAAGTGAATATTCTGGGATATGGTGGCTGGCTACACTGGGTTGATACATTAAGAAAAGAAGAATCTTCATATATTGACAGAGAAATATTTGATAAATATTAACTGAAAAATAAACTTCAAAACACTGGTATGATATTGATATGAGCCATTAGCCAATCTTTTGCAATAATGAAAGAAAAATTCCTGTGGTCACACACATGAAGGGACACAAACCCAACTATCAATGGCAGTTACACATATGAAGTGGAATAGGGAAGGGGGTTCACTTTATATTTTACTATAATATTCATGTTGCTTTATAAGCAAGTACTATTTTCAGAATTCACAGAAATAACAAAAAATTTCAAAGAAATGGGGCACTCAAAACCAAAATTATTTGCATGAGGGTATTAAAAAAAAAAAAGCTTAGCAATCCCCCCAAAATTTGCACTGTCCCATATGCTTAGATAACAACTACAGAGTAAAAGGCTTAAAAGATCTTAATAGACCCATATAGTACTTTAAGCATTGTACTACCCTCCTAAAGCATGTTGAGAAAAATTACATATTTGTAGGCCCATAAATGGAGCTTAGGAGAAATGGAAGGAGAACAATGGCTCTCAATTTCCATTCCAGTTTTTTTTTTTTTTTTAAAGTAATCTTTACACCCAATGAGGGGATGGAACTCAGGACCCTCAAGACCAAGAGTCACATGCTCCACCAACAGAGCCAGCCAAGAACCCCTCTTCTCCACTTTGAAAAGAGAAAACGGAGTAGTTTAGCAACACTCACACCTCTGTCTCCTCTTCCCCCAGGGAGGAGCCAACCCTACTGGGCCACTGACTTCAACACACAATAATATATCAGGTGGCTTGATGATGTGTCCACAAAAGAGGAAAAACAGAGAAAGGTGTGGTGAGAGGGTGGGAACTGTGGGATTATTATGTAAAAGTAGGGATAGCAGAGAGGAAGAATATTTTAATGAGGAGTAAATGTCTGTGAAGAGGGAGAAGATACAGATAAAACGGATGGAAAAGTGGGAAAAGGAACAGAACAAAACCAGGAAATGTTGCTATCTATGAGGTGGTAAGCTTTCAGGACAACCCTTTAGGTTTAGAGCTTCTGTATTCTGTGCTCTCCAGCCCTTGTTGTCAAATGAAAGTTTACTGAAGACTGCAGGTTGGAGAGGGGTCCTTGGACTTTTTTGAGCAAGCCTTAGTAACCGGCGGTATGAAGCACATACTATATTCAATTCAAAGATCACATCACGTGCTGGCTTATTCTCCTTAGACACGGAAACACTCAAATGGCGCAGTGTTCAAACAAGCTTGCAAGGCATCTCTGCCCAAAGGAAGCAAAATTGGTTTAGATAGAATTTTATATATTCATGTACATATATAGTTATACCTATCTATAGTTATAGATAGATATTAACTACAACTATTGATATATATTACAGATAACTATAACTATAGATCTATAGATTATCTATAGTTATATCTATAGATCTATAGATTATCTATAGTTATATCTATAGATCTATAGATTATCTATAGTTATATCTATAGATCTATAGGTTATCTATAGTTATATCTATAGATCTATAGGTTATCTATAGTTAGATCTATAGATCTATAGATTATCTATAGTTAGATCTATAGTTATAGATACAACTATATATGTATGTTTCCCATATAATCTCCCAGCAGCCTCACCGGAAGATGCCCACTCCCAAAACGTCTCTATGGGAGAACTGAGTAAGACTGGAGCAAGGCGTTGGGATGATGCTCCAGGACCAAGCACCTCCCCACAAACCTCAGGGGCCCGTAGATATCCATTTGCCCTGGCCTTGCCCCAGGCCAAGGTGGGGGGGGGGGGGGGGAACAAAAACAAAACTCCACCGAAGCCCCCCGGAGCCCTGGCAACCATGTGACCCGCCGACGACACCAAAGCTTTGTCTCCCAAACAAATCCAACTTTTCTTTTACTTTTTCTGGGTGAGCGGCTTGCGCGTGCCCCCCACCGCCTCTCCTGCAACCCTTTCTTCTTCCCTCCACCGCAGGCTGGGGGAGGCCTCGAGGTATCTCCTTTCATCCCTGCCTGGCGTAGGAATCCCAAGGCTCAGCCGCTCGCGGGCGGGCGGGTGGGCGGGCGCCCCTCCTTCAGCAGCCCAAGGGGCCCCGAGACTCCTCCCGCCCGACACCGGCCGGGGGCGGTGGACTCGGGCTCGGCCCCCGGCGCGCGCGGCGCGGGCAGAGAAACTTACCTGCGCGGAGGCGCTCCCGGAGCTCCCGCGTCGCAGTCAGCTGCGCCGCAGCCGCCGCATCTCCCGGCGGCACGTTCCCCCCACCCACCCCAGCAGCGGCGTCCCGTGCCGCACTTTTCCGAGCCTGGGAAGTTGGCTGAAAGCGCGGAGGTGGGAGGTGGGGGTGGGGCTGGGGGGAGCTGGGAGAGGAGGCTTAAGGATTTTGTGGTTTGTTTGTTTGTTTGTTTGTCTTGATCTCTAGCAAAGACTTTTGACCGTATGCTGAAGGATATTAGTTTTGCTCAATGGCGACAAGGCAGCGGCCTCTCACCGAACGATCGATTTACTAAACAAACTGAAACGTGGGTGGGGATGTTAAACAGTAACCAGCAGCCTCAATGAAAACTGAAAGCGGCGAGGCCGCCACCGCCTCGGCGCGCGCATTTCCCTGTTCCCAAGGCCCCTGGGTGACCGGCGGGCGGGCCAGCAAGCCCCGAACCCCGGCCTCCCGTTGACCGTAGTGGCTCACCGGGGCCTCCCCGAGGCCGCCCGGAGGTAACTGCCACACGCCACATGCCTAAATTCCCACCATCAGGGTGAGGCCCTCCAACGCTTGACCGTTTGGAGTCCTCGCCAGCCTCCCGCACTGGAGGAGCCCCACCAGCTTCCGCGCCCGGCCGGCACCGCGGGCACCGTCCTCTCCCGGTCACGCCTAGTCTAGGGCGGTGTCAACCTTGAGGCAGTGCGTTTGGACCGACGTTGGTGGAGAAAGCCTGCTGACCCCAGAATGCAGATATAATTCTGAGCCAATGAGGTCCAGAAAAGGGCCGGAAGTATTATTGAAGGGAACTGAATAGGTTCCTAGGGACAGCACTGCGGCCACACCACTAGGGGAAGCCGCAACCATTTCATTAATCTGCACCTTGGCCGCTGGGGTTAACTTCTGCCCAGATGGTTGTGGCCACCTTGCTCAGCAAGAGTTATGGGAAGAGGTGGGAGACTAGTTTCCCCTTCCCCTGCCTACCCAGCCACCTGTGGATTCAGTCATTAAGTACCTCTTTACATATGTATCTGATGGAAAGCTTTCTTTCTCCCTCTCAAACCCTAGGCGTCTTCTCAAGCTTTAGACTTCACGAAGTGATGCTCAGACCCTTTCGGCACTTGCTGGTCATCTGGGTCAGGCTTTTGTTCACTAGGCAATATAGCCCAAAAGCTGTGGCTTTAAAAAACATCTCAACAATTTAACTTGGTGGTTTCGGGAATGAATGACTTCAGGTCAAACAAGTAATTATCCTCATGAGATAAATAGTTACTTAATCCGTAAGGTTTTTCTTTTCCGACCAGGGGGTTGGCGGTTATTTTAAGACTGTAATAACAATGCCAAGGAGATCAAAGAGCTAGGTATTTTTTCTTTTTCTTTTTAGATCGGGCTTACAAAACTTTCTCAGTTTCCTCCTTCAGAATCTCTTGCTCAAAGGCTCTTTTAAAAACAAGTCGTTGGTTGTTTTAGAAACCAGAACAAAGGAGAGAAATCATATACTATTTTCTTTAAATCGACCCTCTTGAGCAAAACACATTCTTTGGGTCCTTGTTGCCCACGCGGTGTGCAAACCGAGTCACCAAAGCGGCCTCTGTCCACGTGGGCTCCAGGAAACCGTCCAGAGACAGTTGAGGCAGAAGGGTAACAATTAACGGCTTATGCTTATTACACAAGTCTTTCATAGGTGTGCTGTTTAAAGATCACCTGTGGACATTCTCCTTAAAACTATTCCCAGATCCTTAGTGAATATTGTCATATCATTTGTGAAAACATAAATATAGTTCCCACAAAACGCTAACAGTCTGAAGACAAATTCTCCGTCCCCATTCACGGAAGCTTTAATGCTTACCTGACATCCCATCCGGTATTCCCAGCAGAGAAGCCATATTTTAGTTCAAGAGTCTCTGTTTACTTTATTACTAACAATCCGTGATGTGAATGGGTTCGGTTTGGGGTGATCAATTCATCATCGATGTGTAGTAGATTCACTGATCTACCAGGAAATGATCATCACCATGTTCTGTGTTCACAGTTATTTTGACACAACATGTAGAACCTTTGCCAGAGAATTTTGTCACAAGGATTTTGACTAGCGGTGAGAGAAATGACAGTGCAATTAAAGAAGTATAAACTCTGTTAAGAGTTAGTTATCATTTAAAGGAAGCACTGCATTTGTTTAATTTAGAAAAATCTCCAAGAGTTTCTGTAGCACGGCCAAACCTCCCTCGCCCACTGCAAGAAGGGGGTGGCTTCAGATGACTAAACAAACAAACAAACAAACAAACAAACAAAAAAGGACCTTAAGAGCTAAAGGAAGGTAGGAGAAGTTGGTTCAGCAGTCTTTACTAGAACAGCCAATGCCAACTGACAAAACTTTAGAGCATCACTTATATTGTCCCTGAAACTAATTTACTACAAGTTTTCATGGCATGGGTTTATGATGCTGAAAATGAAAAATGTGTTCTACAGAGAGTTGTCCCTGATGCATTGAGGAGGGTGTGGGAGGAACACAATGATAAAGAAGAGAGAAAGATAAATGTTAAGGGAAGGGTTCTCAGAAGACAAAGTTCTGTTTCAATATTTAGCGTTTAGAAGGAGACTATACACATGTGTATTTGTCACATCTACTCTTTCAACCTAAAACTAAGTAGAAAATGTAGAGTCAACACCCCTTTACTTCACTTTCCTGTTAAATGTCTCATTTAGCCTGTTCTTTTTCCGCTTTGAACATCTTTTTTAGACAGTTGTCTTGTTTTGTTTTGTTTCTTTTTCCCAGCGGCACCTGATCATCTTGATAAGAGCTCCGGTTTTTTCCCACGAGCGGTTCTGATACTATTAATTAAAGCAGAAGTCACGGGCAGAGCTCTCAGGAGGTGGGCAGAGTGCCGGCAGGCGCGGGGAACCTCGAGCGGAAAAGTGCTCCAAATTTCAGCACTCAGAGACCCCATTTCGGAGGGCAGCTCCACTCCCCTCGCCCTGCACATAACATCATCACAAGCCCCAAACGGGAACTGCCCTCTTCCTCTCCACCTCTGCTGACTTGGTTAAGCACCAGCCCCTCCACAATCGCAGTCACACCCACACTGCTGCCGGCCATCGCACGCACGGGCGCAATCAGTGGGGATTACCAACCACCCTCACGCGCGTTTGCACCCAGGATATTAAAAAAAAAGAAAAAGAAAAAAGAAAGAAAAGGAGAAATCAGAACTCATACAATTCTCCACCTGCTGGTCCTTTCTGGATTTGGGCAAAGCCCAGTGACCCCTTCCAAGGTCCTCGTAATGTAAAGGACCGCGGGCGGGATGTGGCCACGGGGACTCAGGTAAAATTAAAGACTCTGGAGCGGCCCTAAACGCGTCCCCAACAAAACCGTTGGAGTTGTGTTTGACCCTGGGGGCGAAAGCACCGGTAAAGCAGCCTACGCCAGAATTTCAAAAACTCCCTGGAGGCCACTGAATGTTTTATGCATCAGAAGAGAAGGCCGGGATTCCGGTCACTGGGACTGGGAGCGGGGGAAGGGCTCTGTCAGCAAGGTCGGGGGTGGGGGTGGAGGAGGGAACAGCCCTGAAGCCAGCGAGGCCTCGGGTGCAGGGCCGCTCGCTGCCCCCGTCCTTTTTAGGGAAAGAACGGCCTTTTGGCTCCCTAGAGCGGCCCAAAGCGAGGGCACACATCGCCGGAGCTGTAGAGCTGCAGGCTCCCGCCCCCAGGAAGGGGAATGTTGAGCCATTTCATCTCCTCCGACCCTGCACACTTAGCCTCCAGCTAGGTCTGCGCCTTGGGCCTAGAGCGGTAGGGGATTATGACTTCGATTCCGGGCTTTGGTACCCTCGTCAGCTATCTGATTTGCCAGACTTTTCATGGAACACCCACCTTTAATGTCTTGAATTTAACGTGGTAAAACAAAACCAGTAGAACAGGCAGATTGAATACGGAGGAGGGATTCATGAGCATCTGTCCAGCATCTGTCTAGCAGCACCAACACCAACACCGTGCAGATAGATCCTAAAAAACAAATTCCAGAACCTTGCCTTGCCCTTTTGGGGGAGTCAGGTGCTTAAAAACAGTTGGGAAAAGGCATGGCCTCTAGGGCTAGGCACCCTGCTTGGTCATACACTGATCCAGATAAAAATTAGTCTTTATTTTATGCTCAAGTTACAGACCAGGAGCACCCGGAATAAGCCCTTGTAAGTAAGGCCACAGGAATGTCTCCAGACTACCTCACCTGTGAACATAAATAAAACCAACATTTCAGATATAATGTCTAAATTGAAACTGCACTGCTTGTGTTACTAATTTGGCTGAGACACTATGAAAATCGAACCTTAAATGATTCTCAGCATCAACCTTCCAAACGTTTTTCCCCTGCCAAAATAAAAAGCAAACTGCTAGGCCGGATCTCTTTTCCCCACCCCCTCTCTTTGTAGATTTCCTACTGAAGTATTGATTGCCAAGGTCTCTGCAAGATTTGCAAACTTTTACAGTCATTTATGGTGCATGCAATAAAAAAGAAGTGATATGAGCATGCTAGTTCAAGGTGTGATGCAAAGATGTATTTGGTGCCCTTGGCAACTATCTGTGGGACTTGTTTGTCTTTGCAGAACACGCCCTTCTCTGCAATGAACCCCTCTGTAACAAAGATTGGCCCTTTACATTTCCAAGGCCTTGACCCCTCAGTGGAAAGGCACACGTGTTCAAACCAGAAAATTTGATTATTTCAACTTCGTTTTAAACCAGGGGAAAAAAATTCTAATCAAAACTGTGGGGCAAAAAGAAAAAGAATTTTTTTAACGTTCCCTACATCCCTACTATCTCTTATCACAAAGAAAAAAAAATCAATTACCAAGTTATAACATAATCTCTAACTGCCCCTTGCAAAACAGGGATCCACGGATCCTTCCACTGAGAGAAAATAAAAGGATTAAAATCATACAGAGACAACACACTCTTTTAGATTGTATGTGCCCAAAGGAGGGGAAAAAAATCTCAAACATTTTACATGAGAATACATGTCTAGTTACGTATAGATTTGTTGTTATATTTTAGTTTAATAGTTTTTCAATAAAGAAAACAAACATGCAAGAGGGCTGTTTTACTCTAACTGTAGATAGAAGCTTTATACCCCTTTACTGGTTTTACCGGTTCTTTTTTTTTTTTTTTTTTAAGACTATGTGTAGGAGATGAGTGGGAAAAGTAAAAAAGAATCTAATTTCTAAAATTTCCTACTTTGAACCAAATCGGTTTTCTCATCTAGTGCTACAAATAAGAATAGCAGACACATAGCTTCTGAAAGGTATTCAGAATCCTATACCTGCCATCTAGTGGGCATAAAAGAAAATGCTGATTGAAGACATCCTTTAAAGTCTCTTCTAGCTGTTTTCTTATTTGTAAACAAAACAAGTCTAAGAAATGAACAAGAAAATTTAAAGCTGAAGGAAAGGAAATAAATAATTGTATTATACTGGGGACTTTGTAACATAATCATTCAATTGAACTCCATTTCCTTTTGTTTTTAGTAATCATTAAGGTTACTGAGCTTTGCTAAGATAATCATTTTATTATTATACTCGTTTTTCTTCTGCATATCCTCTTCACATAGATTTTATGTTGTTTTCTTTTGGATTAATCTCACTATCAGTTTTGGTTTCACTTGATATTTAAATTTTTTAAAAAATTGAAAAGGAAGCTAATATCTTTCCTATTTGGATTCTTAAATTAACATCTTCCATCTTGCAAGACAATAAGAGAAAAGAAAGGAAGGAAAGAAAAAAAATAGAGAAGATAAAGTTTATTATATTTATACACTTGCTTTTGATGCCTTGTTACAAGTATCATACTCCTCTAAAAACTGACTTCGCAAAATATCAAAAACAGGACAGGTTAAAATCTATTTGGTTATGGCAACTTATATTTTCTTGAGGTTCGCACTATAAAATATTGAAAAAAAAAATTTTACATTGAAAGTTTTTGACAAGTAAGTTTATCGAAAAAAAAAAAAGAAAGTTTGCTGAATAGAATAGTCATTAAAAGATCATCATCATATTTTAATGATAGCTGACTTGTGTGTGTGTGTGTGTGTGTGTGCTTACATTGTGCCAGGCACAGTTTTATGGGCTTTCAGTCAGTTAACACTTGAGTGCTTACAACAATCTTAGAAGATTTGTATTATTAACACAATTTTATAGGTGAGAAAGCTGAGGATCAGAATTATAAAGCTGGTAAGTGCAGAGCTGATCTGGTTCCAGAGTCAAGGCTGGCATCTTTCAGGTCATACTGCCTCCCATAGAGAAAAGTGGCAAGAAGAGACCACCAAAGTTCATGTTATGGGATACAGTGGATATGAAATACATCCAAAAGAAACATTTGTTTGAATGCTAAAATTTGGTCTGCAGAATATTGGACATCCAAATGAAAAGAAAAAAAAAATTACCACTCACAAACATCAAGTACTAAAAAAACATATTGTTGTGAGTAAATAACATATTCATTCACCTCATCTGTTGAGTATAATTTTTGACAGATATGCAAACCCTTTCTGTAGATTTGTCCTATAGTTTATGTCCACAGGTTCCTTAATTTCAATTAGTGAAGTTACCAATGCTAAGCAAAACAGTGCATGAAAAGCCCTCCAACATACTGCCAAAGATTTATCCCTGAATTTAACTGGCGTTGTCAGCTCAAGTATCTTCCTTCCTTACCTCATGCTAACTTCAAATTTCATTTCCTAAACAAAATGTATATACATTCCAAACATACTTTATCTTTTTTCTAATTATGCAAAATATTCTCCTCTTTTCAGGGCAGCTACTTTATAAATATGACTTAGTTCAGGAGTCAAGAATCTTAAATCATCACAATTAATGTATTCAAATTCTCTGCATATGGCTGTGACATGAGAACGAGGTTGGTATATTGGTCATTTTAGAAACTGTAGATGAATGATTAGTCTTTGATCCAAGGTGTTTCCTGCTTTGGTTTGTTTGTTTTAATCCCTAAGATTTGAAATATTAATTATTAAGTAGCACTGTATTACCTAGGTATGAATTAAAAGTAGTGAATGTTTTCAAAGGCTGATAGCAGCTGGCTTGGGATTCCTGCCATGGTTTAATAACTCACAAATGAAGTCACCAGTTCTGCCTTCCTGATGTCTTGCATACCTCCAATCAAGATCAGACAACAAATAAAAGCTGGAGACTACAGCAGTCAGGCCCTTTGTATTTCTCCTGTGTATCCATGTAGATCTAAGTGCACCTTCCCCTTCCCAGGAATAAATACTGATATTGTCACAGGAAGAAGAGATTCAGCTCTCGTTTAAGGTTAATCCCATCACCTGTGTTCTTGATCCCACCCCTTCCTGTCTATGCCTGGCCTGTTCTATCAATTACTTCTTTTTCTTGTATCTTCAAACTCTGTCTCTCCAGTGGCTTCTTCCCTAAGGGCTATAAATATGTTTGTCTTACCAACAAACTAAAAAGTATGACAAAAAGAAAAGGAAGGAAGGAAGGAAGGAAGGAAGGAAGGAAGGAAGGAAGGAAGGAGAGAGAGGGAGGGGAAGGAAGGAAGGAAGGAAGGAAGGAAGGAAGGAAGGAAGGAAAGAAAGAAAGAAAGAAAGAAAGAAAGAAAGAAAGAAAGAAAGAAAGAAAGAAAGAAAAGAAAGGAAGAGAGAGAAAGAAAGAAAAAAGGAGAGAAAGAAAGAAAGAAAGAAAGAAAGAAAGAAAGAAAGAAAGAAAGAAAGAAAGAAAGAGAAAGAAAGAAAAACAGAATTTGCTTTCTGATGAGCATTCACTCATTGTTATGCACATTGCCTTTTCTGTAAATGAATCTTTTCCTGTAGCCCCCTATCAAGCTCCCTCCAACAGTCTATCAGTTTTCACCTCTGCACTACCTCAGTTTCCTTATATATATACCATACTTGTCTTATTTCTTCATCCCTTGAAGTTAATTTTTACATGTCTTTAATCTTGAAAACAGGTTTTGTGACTATTAGCAAATAAATTTGGCTTTCCCTATTAGAACGTTTTATTCTTCTATTATTATGTAATATGTATTTGAGGTTCCTTTTACATTTCCTTTCAATAAAATTTGGAGGTGGTAGTAGTTGCTTGCCCTTTGGCTGCCAAAGCCTTACCTCAGAAAGCACTTCGTGCTCTAAATTTCTTCATCTTAGTCCATATAGATAAGCCGTTGGTGGACTACTATGAGAAACAAATTCATAATTACTGATAGTTTAATGATTTATTTCTT
Source organism: Neofelis nebulosa (assembly GCF_028018385.1). Classification (NCBI taxonomy): domain Eukaryota; kingdom Metazoa; phylum Chordata; class Mammalia; order Carnivora; family Felidae; genus Neofelis; species Neofelis nebulosa. The sequence continues at coordinate 24,880,003 of NC_080795.1, read as the reverse complement.
CCAAAACCATATGCATTTTAATAGTACCAAAGATTTTAATTTTTTGTTAACGTTTATTTATTATTGAAAGACAAAGAGAGTCAAAGCATGAGCAGGGGAGGGGCAGAGGAAGAGGGAGACACAGAATCTGAAGCAGGCTCAGGGCTCTGAGCTGTCAGCGCGGAGCCAGATGCAGGGCTGGAACTCACAAACCACAAGATCATGACCTGAGCTGAAGTTGGACACTTAACCGACTGAGCCACCCAGGCGCCCCACCAGGCAAAGATTTTAAATCGAGGAACTAAACCTTGAATGGTGGAATTTCAGGCATCATCAAGAGTCAGGGCAGTGGGATTTCCCTTAAATTTAACCACATTTCTGTCTATCTCTTTCTTTATGCATAAGGTTATCAATGTTCCAATTTACACATTGCAGACATGGTAAATTAAAAAAAAAAAAAGGAAACAGTGAATTTTTGTGGGGCTGCTTGTCAAGTTTTGCAGATGCATTTGTGATTCTCTAAAAATACTACCCCTACTATTACTATGTCTCCACAATTACTAATAATGGCAATAATCATTAATTAAAAATTGGGCAGAAAGAGAGGGAGAGAGAATCCCAAGCAGGTTCTATGCTGCCAGCGTGGAGCCTGACAAGGAGCTCAAACCCACGAAGCCTAAGATCATGACTTGAGCCAAAATCAAGAGTGGGACACTTAACCAACTGAGCCACCCAGGCACCCCTGTTTTATATATATATGTATATATCTATATATCTATATAGATATATACATATATATGTATGTATATATATATACACACATATATATATGTGTGTGTATATATATGTACATATATATGTACATACATATATGTGTGTGTGTATATATGTATATAAATATTTATTTATTTATTTATTTATTTATTTATTATTTGTGCCTTCACTCACCTTTAACCATACTCCAAATCTCATTGGCCTACGTTTCTTGAATTCCAACTTTGTATTTCTATCTGCTTGGAATCTTCATCCGATTGTACCCTTACCATCACCTCAAATAAACTCACTGAAATATCCTCTCCCCACAAAATTCCTATTTCTGAGAAAGTTGCCACCCTTTTCCTTAGCATGTTTGCATGACACCTCAGAGTAATCTCCCTAATCCTTGTTCTTCATGGCCATTTACTCACAAACTTCTGGTGTTTTTCTTTACAAAAGCTTTTGTGTCTCTTTTCCCCTTCCATTAAATCAATGGAGTCATACATTAACCGGTTTCTTTGCCTTTAGTTTCTGCCTTTCCCAAGCCAACCAACATGCTGAAAGTGTATTTTTATTTCCTACAACAAAATTTACTTTGTTTATTAAGCTTTGTGTGTCCAATATTTTAAATGATATCTGAATAACTGAAAAGAAATATTAAAACTTCTAACGGGAGCACACATGGATGTTCACATCTGGTCCCAACTTTTTCTACAGCTTTTTTCACTATATTAATTATATTAGGGTAGGCTGGGTGGCAGCAACACAAATGGCCAAAATCTCAGTGGCATAATTACAAAAAAAAAAAAAAAAAAAAGTAGTATACTTTCCATGTAAAGGCTGCTTCAGCGAAGGTGTGCTCTAAAAAAACGACAATTATCAGTGCTACTCAGAACTTGTGGCTCTCCATTTCAGCAAGATACCTCCATATTCACTACAGCATGAACTAGGAGAGACTGAAGAATCACTAAGGAGCTTTTCACTGCCTCAGCCTCAGACAGATACACATCCCTTTGTCCAGAAATAGCTACATGGCCCCACCTAACAGTGAATAACAAGGAATTGTAATTGTTGTGTGCAATGAAAAGAAAAAGATGAAATGGAACTTAGTAAACTCATGGTATTTGTCACTTCTTAAAAATAAAGCTTGGAACCATCCATCCCTTTGTATTGGTTGTCTCACTCTCCTGGAATATTTATTCCAATTCTCTCTTAAGGCATAACAATAAAAGCTCTGTACGTTCAGGGGGAAAAAATGTTCCAATCACCATAATTCAGAGAGTTTTCTATTTCTCTTGAATTCTTATAGAAACATTTTTTTTCCCTCTGTCATTCTTTTGGTGCTATGATAGCTATTGATGATACCTTCTGAATATTTCTTATTCTGTTTTCTTCACTTCCTGTATGTCCATAGGTAGGTGGGACCATGTAACTAGTTGTGAGCAGAAGCAGTGCCACTTGTGGACTGATGCATTTAATTGATGCTAGGACATCCTTAAGAGCTTTCTTTCTCACTCATGATCCAGATAGTGGATCTTCCATCAGCCTGGGTTGCAAAAGGGAGTACAGTGCAGAATACAATCTGCAGCTGCTCCACTGGGGATATTTGTATAAGTGAGAGAAAAATCCTTGTTTTTAAGCTGAGATCTGTAGGTTTGTTTGTTAATGCAGTATAATCTAGCCAATTTTAACTGAAACAAGTTGGTACCAGTGGTAGGATGCTGCGTTACAGAGAAACTAAGACTGTAAAATATGTGGCAGTAGTCAAAGGGCTGGGCATACATTTATGGTGAGCAAACTGGTTTCAGAAACTGGGATCCATGAAGTGTGTCAGTGAAGCATTTTGTAAACTAAATTGTATTAACTTCGAAGTCAGATTATATGCCTAGTTAACTTGAGTGCTAGGAAACAGGATCAGAAAGTAGTAGTTAGGTACAATTCCTGTTGCTGTTGAATATGTTTGACTATTACAAGAAAAAAGATGACTAAAAGGTGATTTTTCTGATTTATAAGAAGAACTGAAAGAGAATAAAAATGCTTAGGGGACATGTAAATTTGGAAGATTCAAATATTTCTTAACTCCATAGAGTAAAAGATAAACTAGTATACCTATCACCAGGCTGGTGAGGAGGACACCATATTGGTTGGTGGATGGAATAGAGATAATCACTGGCACAAAATGGCTGAACTGCTCAAGATTTCATAAGAGGTGACCTGGAAAAAGTTTCCAGTGGAGGGGAATGTTATGGAACAGATGATCACGATTCAGGTATCCATAAAAATATGAAGGGAACAATGCCTAAAAGGACAGCCGAGGGGCGCCTGGGTGGCGCAGTCGGTTAAGCGTCCGACTTCAGCCAGGTCACGATCTCGCGGTCCGTGAGTTCGAGCCCCGCGTCAGGCTCTGGGCCGATGGCTCGGAGCCTGGAGCCTGTTTCCGATTCTGTGTCTCCCTCTCTCTCTGCCCCTCCCCCGTTCATGCTCTGTCTCTCTCTGTCCCAAAAATAAATAAAAAACGTTGAAAAAAAAATTTAAAAAAAAAAAAAAAAAAAAAAAAAGGACAGCCGAGGTCACTTATTTCTGTTCGGTTGTAGTCACATCATGCAGAAGAATGATGAGGGAGTGAGGGCTTTTAACCAGCAGTTAGAAATTGAGTATGAAAGTCAAAGAGCTTACAAAAAGACCCTTATTACCTGTAGTAGAAATACAGTTACAATTGAGGGAAGGCTGAAGACTTAACTGGTAGAATTATAGGACATCAAACACATTTGAATGCACAGCCATGGCAAGTCTGTTACATAAAGGTCGGGACACTATAGGGAAAAAAACCTTGAATCTTGAATCATGATACACATGATACTTGGAACACACAGCACAACTAGCTGGATGGCCTTAAGGATGGTGTCTCTGTAAACCCCCTGGACCCTTTGGGGTTACAGAAGTGGTCCAGGTTTCTCTAGCAAGAGCTAGAAGATGCTGGAGAAAACTTTCCCAATCAAGAGAAAAAATGTTTTCCTTCCAGTTTAGAAGCTTCCCACATTTCCTTTCTGTATGCCAGGTTGGTAACTAGAATTAAATTCCAGTAAAACCCACACACCAGCTTATCTAACCAGAGGTGTGAGAGCAGACTCATTACCAGAAGATATATGGGTCATGTCACATGCCGCATGACTCGGAGGCAGCCAGCTTCATAGAACTGTGTATCAGCCTTCCAAAGGCACAACTGAAACACCATGTTAGAAGAAACAGCTGCAAGCTTGGAGTGCCATCCTTCAAGATAGGAGTATTTATCAAATCAGAGAACTCTACATGGTCTTATGTCTACACGTGGAAAGATGCCTGTGTCCAAGAATCAGGAAATGAGAGCAAAAGTGGCTTCTGTATCATTCCAACGACCCACTAAGAAATACAGTGTTTCCTATCCCCACAACTCTGGTATCTGTAGGTTTGGAAGCTCTAGTACCCAAAGAGGTATACTCTTGAAGAGGACATAGCAAGGTTCTCGAACTACAAGTCATGGCTGCTATCAGAGCAGCTGGGATTCCTTGTTTCCAGGGGCCAGCAGATAAAAGAAGGAATCATCCTACTGGACAAATCCTGATTATCAGGAGAAGGTAAGGCTGCTTTTCCACCTGTAAATACCAAGGTGGTAGCTAAAGGTGAGGGTTATTAGAATGGAGGGGGGAGGAGGGAGAGGTAGCTTACCAGTTCTGTCCCCAGGATCAAACGCAACAATAGGAGTATAGTTCATCTCACTAAACTCCCTCTCCTGAAGTTCCATTCAGGAAAAGGGGTCCCTAGGAACCATGAGGAGCTGTACCTCGAACCTGTGTGAGAAGTGTATCTGTATGACACAGGTTGAAGATTGTGGTGTCCATGAGATTATGCCTTACAGACCTCTGACAACATGGATCTTGATTGAACACATGCTCCACTTTGATATCTGTTTCCATGTTTACCTTTGTATCACTCTTCCCATGTGTTCTCACAGTTGGTGACTGAGTTACCAGGGATACTAAGGTAGCCCATTTCTAGCAGATAAAGAATTACTCTGACAGCTGACTTTGGCTATAGAAACTCCTAAAAGCCTAGGTTGAGCATTTTTTTTTTTTTTGACAGCACAGCCATCTAGGATGCTTATACCCAACACTCCTTTCCTTTCTCTTTCATTCAGGGTCAGATTTACATTTCATTCTGATATCTCTCCTACCCTTCTCTGGATCTATCCCCATTCTCTTTCCTAGGCGTTACCCCTTACAAATTAATTATGTGTTTATTTGCAACTTGGCATCTGTTTCTTGGAGAGCCTGAAGGAACACACTTTTCATAGGGTGTAGGGTCCCACTATTGGTACTGGGGTGAGATTACTCTGTCTTTTATGCACAGGTGTCTAGATCAGGAAGAACTACATCCAGGCCTACTATAAAGACTATCACACATCACCCCCAACTTTAAAAACTGAGGCATCACCCAAAGAATATAGACTTTGAGCCTGATGCTCTGTTGGATGGGAATTTTGTTTTATTTCCCTTGGTTAGAGGGTGAGTATGTTTTGACTACATAAATGAGAATGAGTCAAATATTTGATTCTCAGATTATGGGTTGTGGTCATCATAAAAGCTTTTCACTAACTTTCTGAATCCAAGCTTCCAGGGATATGTTAGATAGCATTCCTGAGGCTTTTATAATTGTGTGGGACCAAGTAACCACATCTAGCTAGTGAGTTCTAAGTAAGTGATAGCAACTTGCATAAATTTAGGACAGGACATTTAATTGCCAGATATATTTTTCCCTCTATTTTTTTTTTTTTTAATTTTTTTTTTTCCAACGCTTTTTATTTATCTTTGGGACAGAGAGAGACAGAGCATGAACAGGGGAGGGGCAGAGAGAGAGGGAGACACGGAATCGGAAACAGGCTCCAGGCTCTGAGCTGTCAGCACAGAGCCTGACGCGGGGCTCGAACTCACAGGCCGTGAGATCGTGACCTGGCTGAAGTCGGACGCTTAACCGACTGCGCCACCCAGGTGCCCCTATTTTTCCCTCTAAAATGGTGGCGGCAGCATCCCTTCAGCCTGGGTTCTGAAGCAAGGACATCATAGAAGACAGCACCCAGGTGATACACACACACACACACACACACACACACACACACACCCACACACACACCCCACAGTATCCTGCATGGGCAAGATATAAACCTTTGGTATTTTAAGTTATAACAAGTTTATTATTTGAACATAATTCAGCCTAGAGTTTCTCCAACTAAGTGTGTGCCAGAATTACCTGGAAGATTTGTTAAAGCACAGATTTTGGGACCTCACCTTTTGAGTTTCTGACTTAGATCTGGGGTTGTACCAAGAATCTGCATTTCTAAGAGATTCCCAGGTGATGCTGATGCTGCTGCTCCAACGACCACACTTGAGAACCTATTCTAATCAATCCTGATCCTGATGTGTACAAGTATTAACCTTAACATTATTTTTCAGCCTATGTAACCATGAGCATGGAGCTGTTTAAGGACGAGCATAATGGGGGTCACTTTTCTGCGCAATGGAGATTCTATTCAACCTCTAAACAATTGGAAAATTGCTTTCCCCATCGATGGAAATGGGAGGTAATCCCATATGTACTCTACAGTGTGGGCAGTATACTGAGTCAGCAGTCAAGGCATATTCAGTGAAAGACAGAAGACTTTGGGACCATGCAAATATAAAAGAAAGCATTAGCAGTTGTATTGGTCAGCATTCAGAGAACAGAATCTACTCTAGTCAGTTTAAGTGGGAACTGATTTAGTACACAGTACTGAATAGCTTATAAAAATGTTAAGAAGGATGAAGAAACAAATTACAGGCATGGTTTCTGTCCTGTTCACTACTGTATCTCTACTTTCTACAAGTGCCTCATACTTAATGCATATATTCGATTGAATAATGTCAGGAATTCATAACTTTTATCACAGCCTCTTATCACCCTGCTCATTATTGTGCCTCATTATTAGCAAACGTGTAGATTAAAGTTGGGTATAACTGAAAACTGTTTAACGTGACATTATTTGATAGAAATTTTACGTATATTTACTCTTCATCTGTATGGTTATAGGTAAGATATGGACTCTGCTTAGTGTTCAGGTAAAATTTCTGAAGAGGTCACTCTAGAGATGCCATGGATCATTTTATAGAAACAATCAATTCCTAGCTTTTAGTGAAGCCACCTTTCAGAGGGTCACCAAACAAGCCTTGTTTTAAATTTGGTGGGTTTTGCTGAATTGTATGTTTCAAATAAGTTAATTCCACCATATGCCTATTATACCTCAATAAACTTGATTCAAAAGGGAAAACACATACAAAGATCCTGAAAATTAGGTGGAAGTAAAGAACGAACCAAATATCGGAAAAAGAGATTTACTTACATCTAACAAAAATGATATTTTAATGAATTGTTTTCTGTTGTGGAAACTGAGTCCGTGTAGCCTAATCTATTTCTACCTTCTGTACATCTTACTCATCATATGACTTCCATGTTTTTCTTACAGAAAAACAAAGTTGAATTGAAGCTTATATTCAGGAGTGAAACAACTACTTTTGTCGCTGAATATTAATTTTTTTTAATGTAGCAACCAGGTAGTTGAAATCTGAATGATTTGGAAGGAGATAGTTAAAAGAAAGATCATTGTTATAAGGTCTTTTTTTAAGTAGCCTTAGAACAATAATATGGGAAAGCATACATTTTCTCAATCCTCTCTATTTATGTGAGTTAAACCCGTTCATGCAAATGTCACATGCTACCAAGCACTGTTCTTATATATAAGGCAGTATTCAGTACACATAATGTTAGCTCCTTCCATTCTCTGTTAACATCCGTAGAGCATAAATTGGTAATTGTGTGGTAACTATGCAATTAACTCATGACACCACTGTACCTTTTCATTAGCGTCACCAAGAGTGGTATTACCCTCTCAGTGACCTCAGAGTAAGTGATAACATCCTTAGCTGTTAAAGTAGAAAAAGAGAATTAAGAGAATTTAGTGTTGTGAAGGGTGATGGAGTGACAGCCTTGGAGACTGGAGCCCTTTTTATCTATCTCAGCACAAATAGTGAAAATGCAAACCTCTCTAAGCAGCCTCATTAGTACATCTCACCTCTTTTCTCTAAGAACAGAGGATTTCTTACTTATTCTTTTACTTGCTAAGACGACTTGCAGAGTTACCTATTGAGTTCACAATTTTTTTTTCATGAAGGTTAATGGCTGTGAGAGCCCTCCCAGTGGCTCTGGTTCATTTGTCCTGCTTCTAGACGGAAGCACTAACGAATACACTTGTTATGTCTGTTCTTAAAGCATGACTTTGGAAATCCTTATCATTAATTCTCATTTATTAAGTGTCTACTTGAGGTGTAAACAAAAACTACTAAACACTAAATTACCTTTACATTAAAAAAGAAAAAGAAAAAAAGGGGTGTCTGGCTGGCTCAGTAGGTAGAGCGTGTGACTGTTAATCTTAGGGTTGTGAACTTGAGCCCCATGTTGGGCACAAAGATTAGTTAAAAAATTACTTTTACAAAAAGTTCATTCAATGTTGGTCGGGCTTTTGCTTTTTAGGTTCATGTCCTTATTGAAAATCAAATTGAAAACCGATTACATATTCAATAGTGTAGCCTTTCTTGAACTATGGGACAATGGAGAAGGGAACTTATACTAGAGGGGGGGTTGTATATCTTAGCGATTAAAAACAAGGGCTTAGGAATCAAATTCAGCTGGATTTGGGTTCAGATGTCCACATTACTGTTTAATGAGAGCATATAAAAAACCCCCAAAATATTAGGAAATGCTTCCCTGAGTTATTTGGATATGAAAGAGATTAGAGTGATCTAGGCATAGGGAAAAACATTCTAGAAAGAAAGACTGAGAAACTTGCACATGAAAAGGCCCTATCATGAGACAGAGAGAGCCTAGTATACCTATGAGTTCTAAATGTGTGTATGGTGTGTGTGTGTGTGTGTGTGTGTGTGTGTGTGTGTGTGTGTGTGTTGTGTGAATGTGAAGAGGGGGAAGTGAGGAATGCAAAGTATAATCGAAGGATTTTAATAAAATATGCGCTTTTGAAAAATCACACCAATTGCAGTACAAATAACAGGGCGAGAATCTATGTGGATGATCAGTTAAAAGGCTATTGCAAGATTTCGGGCAAGAAATGAAAGCAGTTTTTACTGGGGTCTGGCAGTGGGGATAGAAAGATGGATACAGATTCAAGACCTATTTAGGAGACAAAGCTAATGGGACTTGGATATTGGGAAGTGGGGAGAGGGAATAGCACAGAGGTCTCCAAGGTTTTGGCTTGCAGGACTAGATAGTTTTTTATTCACATGGAGGATGCTAAACAAAACCAGGTTTGTGTGAGAAGACCTGAGATTGATCAAGGTGACCTTCAGATGTCTAAGAGTAGATTATGAGTCCATAGCACCTGTGTCTACCCTCTGAGTAACTTGCATCTACTTTTGTGTCTTCCCATATTTTCCACAGTGAAGCCAGACCATTTTATAAAATCCCCAATTTGATTACCACACTTTTCCTCCTGCTTAAAACTCTTAAATTACTTCTCACTGCACTTAAGATTTAAAAAAAAAAAAAGTTAACAATCTAAAAAGCCTGTCTGATCTGTTCTCTACTTCTTGTGTGGGTATTAGATTATGGCACTCTTCCCCTTACTCATTAGACATCCTTTATATTGGGTTTCTTTTGTTTCTTGAAAGCATTGTGATCTATAGCTGACATGGCTGAACAATCTTGGCTTATTGATCTTCTACCCATCCTTCAGGTATCAGCTCAAACTTCTTCAAGGAAATATTTTCTGCTCTATGTTCTCCTGGCCCTTCTGATTTTGTTTTATAGTGCTTATTATTGTTTGTAGATTTGTAACCGTGAGACTGTTAAACTTCAGAGTCTTTACAGAAGCTTATATTTGGGTTGGTAGGATATCACAGTTTATTTGGATGCTGTAGTAGGCAAAATATTGGTCCCCCAAAGACTTCTATGCCCTAACCTGGAAGCTGCGAACATGTTATTTTACATAGCAAAATGGACTGTGTAAATTAAGTCAGTTAAGGGCCTTGAGATGGGGAGATTATCTTGGATTGAATGGACCCTATCTAATCCCATGAGTCCTAAAAATGGATAACCTTTTCTGCTCAGAGAAAGAGGTGTGGTGACAGAAGCAGGTCCAAAGGATGCTACTTTGCTGATGGAGAAAAAGGGACACAAACCAGGAGTGTAGGCAGCCTCTAGAGTATGGAAAAGACAACAAAATAGATTCCCCTCTGGAGCTTCCTTAGAAGAATGTAGCCCTGGTGCACCTTAATTTGGACCCAGTGAGACCTGTGTTGGACTTATAATCTACTGAATTATAAGAGAGTAAATGTGTGTTGCTTAAGCCAGGAAGTTTGTGGTAATTTGTTACAGTAGGAATAGAAAACTAATACAGATGCAATTGTGAATTACATTTGCAGTACAACTAATTCCATGTATAGTTCTGGTCCATAGGTTTCTAACTGAAAAATTACATTGTTTGATCATGATGCCAAATCTCATGAAAACATATTAGTTTAAATTATCAATACAAAAAAATTATCTTTAACCTTATCTTCTTCGTTGAATTCACAGTGGCATTCATAACAACATCAAATATTTCACTTCAGAAAAAATAAACTTTCAAAGCTCTCCGATTCTATAAATTGTATGAAGGAATTATGGTTATTATTAAAATTGGCTTATACAATGATTACCCATAGTTCCAATATAAAAGAGTTGAAATTGATTCAGAATAACATTTTTTTTAAATGTTTATTTTTTGAGAGAGAGAGACACACACACAGAGTGCGAGCTGGGGAGAGGCAGAGAGAGGGAGACACAGAACCTGAAGCAGGCTCCAGGCTCTGAGCCATTAGCACAGAGCCAGACCCAGGGCTTGAACTCACTCACCAAGAGATCATGAGCTGAGCTGAGGTCGGATGCTTAACTGACTGAGCCACCCAGGGACTGAGCCACCCAGGCGCTCCCAGATTTTTGATCCATAAGAAAAGTCATGCATCACAGTGTGATAGGTAAATGTACCTTCTGCAGCCACACTCGTTCAGTCTTTGTCTTCAAGCATAATCTTTTTAACTTAACTGCTGCTTTTTGAAATAGTTGTTAATGCTTTTTTTTTTTTTAATTGTTTTTTAACGTTTTATTTTATTTTTGAGACAGGGAGAGACAGCATGAATGGGGGAAGTCACAGAGAGAGGGAGACACAGAATCCGAAACAGACACAGAATTTGAAACAGGCTGTGCTGACAGCTCAGAGCCCGACGCAGGGCTTGAACTCACGGACCACGAGATCATGACCTGAGCCGAAGTCGGCCACTTAACCGACTGAGCCACCCAGGCGCCCCTGTTAATGCTTTTTGATCAGGTTTGTTTCTTCTGTTTTTTATGTGGTTAGTAATATCATTATACTCCCACCGTAGATGATAGGGTCAGCAAATATTTTAGACCAATTATATATTTATCATCAATTGTCCTGAGAAACAAATTTCAGTACTAAATTTTTTGACAATTATGATTTTTTTGCTTTCTTGTTGCCAAAAGTGTTTATTGTAAAAGGAAACAGTTTATTTTATGACATATTTTATAACATTATTGTTCACCTTCTATTTCACATTTCATGTAGGCCTAACCTATAAGCCCCCTTGTTTCACACTGGCCGCAGTGACTTGTGCCCTATGGAACAACTGGCTGGAACATCAAGTGGCCACCAGGGAGAGGAGGGGACAAAAAAGTGAACTGATGGCCCCACCATCACTAAGACCAGAAGAATTAATTGTTCTTAGCCATTTGTGTCCATCTGTGTGTCATGCAGAAGTTATACTCAAATCTCCCTGGGCCTCTGTCCCTCAACTATCCTTTAACCAGATTCCTGTGACTCTATTTAGGTTGAATTTCTGAGGAAACTTTGTCCTTTGTCTTCTTCAAAACTGAGAAATTTTGTCACAAAACACCACTTCACTAATATCCATTTCCTCCCACAAAGCATTTCCACCCCCGATGCAAACAGGCCTCTCAACGCTCCTCTTGCCTACAGTCCTTACAGGCCTGGGCATGTCTGCTTTCACATTTGAAGAGCTTAGGGCCTTGCTCTGGAACTGCTGCTGTCTGCTTTTCTTCAGCTCTCTGTGTTCCTAAATAATTTCCCACAATAATGGAAACTCACAAAAGACAAAGTTTAAAACCTAAAGTAACTGCCGCTGATTATCTGTTTTCTTGAAACAAATTTGCTTTGCAAATGTATTGGATGTGACTCTCAGTCCACAAAACCAGTTGTACTGGAAATGGAAATTTATATTTTGATAGCAAACAATGTGTTTTTAAGTTTCCAGTCTCTGTGAGAGAAAATGAGCCTTAGTCAACTCCAGGTGATCTTAGTTAATTCAGGATCCTTCCTCAATCCTTCACCTTCACCTCATCAAAATTCTCAGTAGCTTTCTTAACACCAAACGCTGAACAGTAAAGAGTACCTAGTATCCATCTGTCCCTGCTGGCTTCTCCTAAGTTGCCTGTGGTCCCCGAAAATTCTTGGTCCTTGACCTACCAGCTGTTGTGTCACTGTTCCTGGGCCCTGACTGCAGGCTTTCTCTAGAATCACTTCTCTTGGCTACTTCCACACTTCTCTCAGGGGCACAAGGTCCATTTGGATCTCACTCTGGGCCATGCCACTCTAAGGCTGCCTCAGACTCATATATGCATAGATACACGACCTTTTCTTCTGCCTGTACTCCCTACTGACCAAGGGAAATTCTGGGCTTCAAATCTTCCTGAAGGGAATCAGATATGGCCAGTCAATACACCCCACCCAAAAAACTTGTGGTCTAAATGGTGCAAAGAGAAATAAGCCACTACCAGGGGCCATGCTTGGGCCTCAAGAAGAACCATACTTCTAAGTCAGAAATCGGGCTAAACTTTACTAGCCTGCATTACAATAAAAACAGCTGCTAACTATCTGTGAGTCTTTATGTTTTAGGAAATTAAATGTTTTCTGTGCTGGAATTCAAGAATAAGGCCAACTATGTTCTTTTATCACTGTCATATTGTTTTGTGATCTTGTTTCTCTGTATTTGGAAACAAAAATGTTATCTTTTTCTTAACTGATTTGAGTTTTTACAGAAGTGATTTACAGACTGAAGAATTATGTGACCTGAATTTGTTTGTTTTTATTTTTTAATTAAATAATTTTTTTAATGTTTATTTATTTTGAGAGAGAGACAGACAGACAAAGCACGAGCAGGGGAGGGGCAGAGAGAGAGGGAGACACAGAATCTGAAGCAGGCTCCAGGCTCTGAGCTGTCAGCACAGAGCCCAATGCAGGGCTTAAACCCATGAACTGTGAGATCATGACCTGAGCTGAAGTTGGAAGCTCAACTGACTGAGCCACCCAGGTGCCTCAATTTTTTAATTTGTAAATGTTTACTTATTTCTGAGAGAGACAGAGAGAGATAAGAGAGAGAGAGAGAAAGAGAGAGAGAGAGAGAATATAAGTAGGGGAAGGGGAGAAAGAGAGAGACAGAATCTGAATCAGGCTCTGGGCTGTGAGCTGTTAACACAGAGGCTGACATGGGGCTCGACCTCGGGAACCATGAGATCATGACCTGAGCCGAAGTCGGGTGCTTAACCAACTGAGCCACCTAGGAGCCCCTGTTTGTTTGTTTTTAAGGTTTCTTTGTTTTTGATAATTTCTACACTCAACGTGGGGCTCAAACTTATGACCCTAAAATCAAGAGTTGCATGTTCTTCCAACTGAGCCAGCCAGGTTCCCCATGTGACCCAAATTTGAAATCATGAGGTGTAGAAGAGAGCGATGCATGGTAATTAGTGAGAAATGGATTTGCTTGATTTAGTTATGCCATGTTGGAAGTGTATCCAGTGTATTAGCAAGGCCACAGACGTAGGGAATAGCCGTCATGAATACAGAAAACCTATGTCTCCATCTTCCTCTTAGTAAGGGCAGACCCGTTAAAACCACATTACATAGGGCTAGTACCTGGGTTCTAGTCTCCGCTATGTACTGCTGCTCTAATATTGGCTCTCTAATAATGGCTCTCCTGCCTTATAACTTTCATGGGCTCTGGTAATAAGTTTAATTGAGAAAAGGACCCTAACACAGATGCTTTCTCAGGGAAATAGATATATTCTTTGTTCTATTTCAGGTAATACAGGCAAGGTAGACTTTGGTCATTTTTTGAAAGAATTCTTTTATTTTCAATTATTTATATGCTGTCATTTTCTCCAAAGAATTGAAGATGAACTCCAGAAGGATCTAAATTGTTGTTCCAGCCTGAATGGTGTAAGAAGAGAAATATCTGGTCCCCCTATATTGAAGATATATTTACAGAAGCCAGCAGAGTTTCCCATCCTTTCCTCTCCTGATTATACACTTCTAGTGGCATAAATTCACCTGTCTATTAAGGAGCCAGGGTTATGACATTAATCCTCTTCTTTTCCAGATCTCTCGGAGGATGGTAAAGATCTGGCATCTGTAACAGTAAATATAAGAATGCATGTTTTGCAGGCATTATGCTTTTTTCCCAAACTACTTTCAAAGTAGTAACAAGACACATCCTATTGAAAGTTCTTGACATTTATTCTGACTCCTTACTGTTCACAAATATTAGCTGAAAGACTGTATGTTCAGAACTATGATCAGTACTATACAGACTTAAAGAGAAGCAGAAGGCATGCTGTTTTCTTGGAAAAATATAGAACCTAATTGAGACAGCTAAGACATATTTGTAAAAAATTTTTTAAATGTTTATTTATTTCTGAGACAGAGAGAGACAGAGCATGAGTAGAGGAGGGGCAGAGAGAGAGGGAGACACAGAATCCGAAGCAGGCTCCAGGCTCAGAGCTGTCAGCATACAGCCCGACACGGGGCTCGAACTCACAAACCTTGAGATCATGACCTGAGCCGAAGTCAGTCGTTCAACTGACTGAGCCACCCCAACAGCTAAGACATATTTGTGAGAAGTGACTAAGGGAGATAAACATCCCATTATTCTGTGATTTCAAATTAATGATCAAATTTCTACTTTGGAGCAGTACAAAAACAAATAAGCAGAGTAGGATCAGTCAAAGGAGAGGCTAGTAAAGGCTAGAATTCCACAGATCACTAAGATTATGAAGGAAGGGTTATAAGTTATGCCTAGAATTACACATAAGACTTGGGGAGACAGCGAAAATTATTCCAGCTCTACAACTAACATAAATATATTTTCCTATGCTCTACCACTGATTGATATGAATCTTAAACTGTTTGAATTCAACATTTTTACATCATCCTGTAAACATTCTATCATTCTCTGATTTTCTTTCTTGGGGCACCTGGGTGGTTCAGTCGGCAAAGTGTCTGTTTTTGGCTCAGGTCATGATCTTGTGGCTCGTGGTTCAAACCCCGCATTGGGCTCTGTGCTGACAGCTTGGCGCCTGGAGCCTGCTTCAGACTCTGTCTCTGACTCTGTCTCTGTCTCTGTCTCTGTTTCTGTCTCTGCCCCTCCCCCACTCATGCTTTGTTTCTCTCTCAAAAATAAATATACCTCACCAATGTTAAAAAAAACGGTATAAAAAACAAGATCATTTCAATTCAGTCCAAATATAATTGCAAAACAAAACAAAATTTCTTATAAGTATCTTTTAAAACTATAGCATTAATCAATAAACTTAGGCCATACATATTTCCTATGATCTCTCTCTTCAGAAGAGAAATAGGAAAAATAAGCCACTAAAGGATAAGCTATAGTTCCTGCTTTCCAAGAGTTTGTTGTTATTTCCATCTGCCAAGAAATCCTCCTCTTTTCTGGGTAATATCAGAACATCCCCACACCTAACTCCCACACACACATACAGACATTGGGGCCTACTTCACAGAACCCTACGTGTTCTGATAGGTGACGATGGGTTGCCAGTCAGAGTACTCTACCCTAGCCTATCCCATTCTCCAGCCGAAGACAGGAACATAACTCAGGCTGGGCTAATGAGAGTTTTGTATCCGCTTGGTCATAGTGTGCGAGAGGTGGGGAAGTGATCCAAACTGGGACAATCCGAGTCTTTCCTTAAATTTCTACAGTAGATGGAAAATAGCTCTTTCCTTTAGAATCATAAACTGGTTAAGATATAAACCCAGACAAGTTACCTACTACTCTGGAATACCTGAGTCAAAGATATATAGAGTCTACACCAGTGATGGTGGTTGAGGGTGGAGAAAGCTGGAAGAAAAATAAGAGAGAGTGCTAATGCTATTTGAATTCCAAGCTCCAGCCTGTGTTACTGAAATACGCTTTACCCCTGTCTTTCTATGGTTTAGTTATGTAGAGCCAATACATTTACTTTTATATTTAAGCTTTTTGAGTTGGGTTTCTGTTACTTGCAACCAGAAGTTTCATAATACCGAATTCAAGAGGTGTGAAAGGATTATAGAATACGAGAATAATACATAACAAAATTCTATAATGAAAATTCAATAAAAGTTCATATGAATAAGGGATATGTGTGGGACAGAACCATAAAAGAAGGTATCATGCAGTACTAAATCCTGTTAAGAATTTTGAATAGAAGATTTTAATGGTAAAATGAAACAGAAGTCTCTTTTTTTTTAATGAAAGAGAATTCTGTACTTATGTAAGTACACAAGCAAAGAAATGGAGGCAGAAAGACTATTTAAAATACACATACACATTTCAACTATATACATAACCTTTGGCTGAGAAGTTAGTTCATTTTATCAAATTACCTGAAAATTCATTAATATAAGTCTAATGTGGGACAATAAGTCTTTGAAAAGACATTAAGGCTTTTAGAAGGTTATTGGTCACTGTACTATGGCATATATTAATGTGGTTATTTCAATTCCTCTTAAAATAGAATTGAAGGAATGGGTGTTTTGATGAAGTGTCAAGAAGCCAAGAGAAACCGTGACAGTCTTGAGGAAGAAAAAGGAAGGAGAACTTGCCCTAATAATTATCAATACTTATCCTAAAGCTACATTGAGACATTGAGACACTGAAAATATTTGTGCAGCCATAGAAAGATAAGCAGACAACTTGGAATTATGCATTGATTTAAGCATATGTATTCTTTTTAAATTTTTAATAAATAGAATTCTCTAAATTTTTATTTTACCTCATTTAAACTTGGATCTACATGATGTTGTGTCTAATATGGAATGCAGATAAATGGCATTCCTCTTAGCATGTACAGCTGTGAGAAACCCTTGCTTCTATAGCAAGAACAATAAAACAGACAAAATTAACAACAACGACAACAACAACAACAACAACGTCCCATGCAACTAGTAAAGAACATTGAATATAAGGAAAGTGAATTCAATGAATTGAATTCCAGACAAAATAAGCTCTCCATATGAAAGCAGAGAGCCATGGTGCCAGCTTCCATTACTGGAAGTGGGCATCTAGTCTAGATAGGAATGGACAGAGGAAGGCCCTGTCATTAAAAGAGAGCAGGATGAGAAGGAATCATCTAGGTCTTAGAAAAAGGATGGGCCGGAAAGACGAAACAGAATCTGAAAAACCCCCAAATACAAAACAAATAGCACTAACAATTGTCCCCTGCCTCCTCCAATGTAAACGTAAGTTTCATCCCTCACAAAAAACAAACAGAAAAGAGAAAGGAAGGAAGGAAGGAAGGAAGGAAGGAAGGAAGGAAGGAAGGAAGGAAGGAAGGAAGGAAGGAAGGAAAAAGAAAAAAAAGTGGCTTTGGAAAAAACCAGAATGAAATAACAGAACCACATTCAGTCATGGGTTGTTACATGTGTACCCAAGCCAAGGCTTATTTTATTCTGCTTTTTTCCAAAGCCACTTGGTTCAAAAATATCTGAAACTGCAGTCCAGCCTCAAATAATAATATGATTGGGGTCCCTGGGTGGCTTACTTGGTTAAGTGACCGACCTGATTTTGGCTCAGGTTATGATCTTGCAATTGTGAGATGGAGCCCCACATAGGGCCCCTGCTGAGTGTAGAGCCTGCTTGGGATTTCCTCCCTCCCTCTCTCTCTGCTCCTCCCCCACTTGCTTTCTCTCTCTCTCTCTCTCTCTCTCTCTGTCTGTCTCGCTCTCTCAAAATAAATAAATAAACAAGCTTTAAAATAATAATAATAATAACAATAATAATATGATCAAAATGGTAGCAACATGAAAGGTTGGATATTACTCTTATCATGGGCAAAGTCAATTGAATTTAAAGGTATAACCCAACCCCCATTCAACTCAATTTTAGGATGTATCTAAATAATTAGCCCTTCACCCTAAATGTCAGGCAGAGAAAAATGCTTGAATTTTCTGAGAAATACATAAAAGTAAATAAAAGAAAATTGTATCTTAATCTCCACTGTTCTATACACAATGCCTAGTAACAAAAGTAACAAAAGAGTAAGAAGCACAAAAATGTGACTTACAAACATGAAAACAATCCCTATGTCACAATGAAAAAAATATTACCAATATTACCCTACTCTTAGACATTTTTCAATAAGAGATATTTATTAAGCAGTAGAATGGGCATTTAGATTAGGAATATCTACTCCAGAATCTTCGCTCTCACCCATTTTTTTTTTTTTTAAAAGCACACACCACACACAAAAACAAATGCAACCCGTGTTTCTCAGGATAGTAATAAGGGCATAAACCTTTTGATATACATCATTTATATCAACATTGTGGACAAAAATCTTCCTTTTTTCCCAGTCTCCCTAGAGACTATCAAAAATTGCCAATGTGTACTATATTTCAAGTCATCATCGTGGGGTATTGGGAAAAGCTTTCAATTAGCAATAATCACGCCTCAGTAAACCTCATTGGCTACGATACTGCCACTCCGCAAAGCTTGGACAAAAATCTTAGGTAGGTGTAGGGAACAAATCTGAAAAAACCCCAAATACAAAACAATATGATTCATATATATGAATCATATATATGATTTCAGTTCTTCCCACACGTATTTGCTTATTTTTTTTGTATCTTCAGAATTTGATACTTCTAAAGAAGAAATCTCAAGAGAAATTAAAAATATTTTGAACTATTTAAAAGTGAAAACACAGATTACCAACATTTGTGCGATGCAGTAAAAGCAGTGCTTAGAGAGAACTTTATAGCATTTAATGAATATATTAGAAAAATAGATTTAAAGTCATAATCTAACTCTCCATCTTTGAAGCTAGAATAATAGGGGAATGTTAAATTCACAGTAAGTAGAAGAAAATAAATTATAAGAATTAGAGTAGAAATCAATGAAATTAAAAACAGGAAATCAATAGAGAAAATGAGTAAAAACAAAAGCTTATTCATTGAAAAGATCAATTAAATTGATAAGCCCCTAACCAGATTAAGTAGAAAGAGGACATAGATATCGATATCAATATTAATGAAAGAGAAGACATCACCATAGATCCTATGGATATGAAAAAAATAATAAAGGAATATTATGAATAACTATATGCCCACAAATTTGTTAACCTAGATGAATGGAACATTTCCCTGAAAAACACAATCTGCCAAAACTGACAAAGGAAATAGACAATTTGAATAGGTCTATACCTATTAAAGGAATTGAATCAATAATTAAAACAGAAAGCATCAGGTCCTGATGTGTTCACTGGTGAATTCTACCACATATTTAAGGAAGAAATTATACAATTTTTCTATATTCTATTTCATAAGATAGAAGCAGAAGAAATACATCCTAACTCATTCTCTGAGGCAAGTATTACCCTAAAACCAAAACTGGACAAAGACATTACAAGAAGAGAAAACTACAGACCCAATGTCTCTCATGAACATAGATGCAAAATCCTCAACAAAATATTAGTAAATTCAACGCATTAACGCAAAAAATAATTATACACCATGACCAAGTAGGATTTATTCAAGGTATGCAAGGTTGGTTCAACATGAAAAAATCAATAAATGTGGGGGCACCCGGGTGGCTCAGTAGGTTAAGCATCTGACTTTGGCTCAGGTCATGATCTCATGGTTCATGGGTGTGAGCCCTGTGTTGGGACATGTGCTGACAGTTCAGAGCCTGCAGCCTGCTTTGGATTCTGTGTCTTCCTCTCTCTCCCCTCTCCCCTGTTAATGCTCTGTCTCTCTTTGTCTCTCAAAAATAAATAAACATTGAAAATTTTTTTTTAAAAAGATCAGTAAATGTAATCCATCACATCAACAAAATAAATAAATCCTATGATCATATCAACAGATGCAGAAAATGCATCTGACAAAATCCAATAGCCATTCATATTAAATACTGTCAGCAAAGTAGAATAGCAGGAGGCTTCCTCAACTTAATAAAGAATATATACAAAAACCCTACAGCTAACATCATACTTAATGTTGAGAAAATAAAAGTTTCCTGGTATGATCAAGAACAAGACAAGGAAGTCCCTTTATACCACTCCTTTCTAACACTACAGTGTAAGTGTTAGATAATGCAATAAGACAAAAAGGGAAATAAAAGGTATGTATATTGGGAAGAAAGACATAAATCTATTTTTGTTTACAGGTAACATCATCATTTATGTAGAAAATCCTAAGGAATTAACAATAACAACAATAATAACAAACTCCAAGAACTAATAAGTATAGCAAAGTTACAGGTAACAAGGTTAATATACAAAAGTCAATCATTTTCATATATTCCAGCAATGAAGAAGTGAGATTTAAAATCAAAATATGGTTGGGGCGCCTCGGTGGCTCAGTCAGTTAAGCGTCCAGCTTTGGCTCAAGTCATGATTGCGGTTTGTGGGTTCAAGCCCTGCGTCAGGCTCTGTGCTGACAGCTAGCTCAGAGCCTGGAGCCTGTCTTTGGATTCTGTGTCTCCCTCTCTCTCTCTGTTCCTCCCATTCTCTGTCTCTGTCTCTGTCTCTGTCTCTCTCTCTCTCTCAAAAATAAGTAAAACATTAAAAAAAATTTTAATTTTAAATCAAAATATGGTGCTATTCACATTAGAACCTCAAAAAAAAATGCTTAGGTATTAACCTAACAGAACATGGACAAGATCAATATGAGGAAAACTACAAAATTCTGATGAAGAGACTACAAAAAACTGAATAAATGGATACACATTCCACATTCATGGATAGGAAGATTCAATATTACAATATGTCGGTTTTTTCTAACTTGAACTATAGACTCAATGCAATCCCAATTAGAATCTTAGAGTGTTATTTTGTAGATATCAGCAAACTTATTCTAAAGTGTAGATGGAGAGGAAACAGACCCAGAATAGCCAACAACAATACTGAAAGACAAGACAAATTTGGAGGACACACGGTAGCAACTTCAAGACTTTAAAACGAAAGAATCAAGACAGTGTGGTATTGGCAGAATAGACAAACAGATCAATGAAACACAATAGAGCACTTAGGAATAGGTACACACATATATAGTCAACTGTTCTTTGACAAAGACACAAAGAAGCAGTGATAGTCTTTTCAACAGCGCTGGATAACCAGAGACTCATATGCAAAAAAACAAAAATCTAGACACAGACCTTACATCCATCACAAAAGTTAATGCAAAGTGGATCATAGACCTAAATATAAAATGCAAAACTATAAAACTCCTAGAAGAGAACATAAGAGAAAATCTATAGGGCTGCCTTTGGGTATGACAATGACTTTAGATACAATAACAAAGGCACAATTCATGAAAGAAAGAATGGATAAGTTGGACTTCACTGAAATTAAAAGTGTTTGCTCTGTGAAAGATACTGTCAAGAGAATGAGAAGATAAGCCACAAATAGGAGAAAATATACACAAAAGACATATTTGATATAAGACTATTATCCAAAATATACAATGAATTTTTAAAACTCAACAATAAGAAACAAACAACCCAGTTAAAAAAAATGAGCCGAAGACACATCACCAAGGAAGATGCACAGATGCATCAAGAAGAAAGATGCTTCATGTCATATGTCATTGGGGAAATGCAAATTAAAACAAGATACCACTGCACATCTATTCGAATGGCCAAAATCAAAAACAGTGAATGGATTAAATTGTGGTATATCCAGACAATGGGATATATTTCAGCCGTAAAAAGCAATGAACTATCAAGCCATGAAAGACAGGGAGGAAGTTTAAATACTTAATACTAAGTGGAAGAAGCTAATCTGAAAAGGCTGCAAGCTATATGGCATTCTGGAAAAGTCAAGCCTTGTGGAGACGGTAAAAAGATCAGCAATTGCCAGTGGTTGAGGGTGGGGGTTGGGAGGATGAAGAGGTGGAGCACAGAGGACTTTATGGCAATGAAAATATTTGGTATGATATTATAATGATGGATACATGTCATTTTACCTTTGTCAGAACCATAAAACGTACCATTAAATGTACAACACCGAAAGTGAACCCTTAGGTAAACTATAGACTGAATGATTTGGTGTGTGTGTCAATATAAGTTCCTCAGTCCTAATGAATGTACCACTCTGGTGGAGGATGTTGACAATGGGGGAAGGCAGAGGGTATATGGGAAATCTCTGTACCTTCCTCTTAACTTTTCTGTGGCCTAACACACCTCTAAAAAATAAAATCTAAACAAATTAATGTTTCCATATTTTTCTTGGCTTGAGGATGAGAGGAGGACAAATTACACTGAGAAGTCTGACGTTGAGGAAACTAGTCTTGATCATCTTAGCTAAGTTCTACTTCTACTACAATGATTTTAAAAGTCACAGTTTTTTAGTTTTGTGGGTTTTTTTTTTTAACTCACCCTTGTAAGCTTTTTTTTCTTGTATTTGTTTTGAGAGAGACAGAGACAGCATGAATGGGGAGGGGCAGAGAGACAGGGAGACAGAGAATCCCAAGCAGGCTCCACACTGTCAGCACAGAGCCCCATGTGG
This sequence comes from Neofelis nebulosa, assembly GCF_028018385.1. NCBI lineage: Eukaryota > Metazoa > Chordata > Mammalia > Carnivora > Felidae > Neofelis > Neofelis nebulosa. The sequence goes on along the minus strand of NC_080795.1, from coordinate 24,857,341 downwards.
GGCTCAAACTCATGAAACCCTGAGCTCATGACCTGAGCTGAAACCAAGAGTCAGACAGTTAACCGATGGAGCCACCCAGATGCACCCTAAAAGTCTCAAATTTTAATGAGAACTTGTTCACACTAACATTTCTGGATTGAAATGTTAGAATTGAAAAATAAGTGCTGATGACTGTTTTAATGTTTTCCTTAGTTATCAGAGTGACTGTATTCTAAATTGGTATCCTCACCTCACTATATTGCTTCTATAAGTTTTATTGACTGAAAAACTCACTATTCTTAAAATTGGCAATAAAATCATACAGGATAAAGATATTATACATTTGAAAATCAATTCTAAGCAGTTTTCACCTCAGTTATATGTGTAGATGAGCCTCCATATTTAAGTGAACATTACATTAACCTTCATAAGGAATGATGCCATAAAAGCCTAGCAAAACACTGTTACCAATAGAATCATTGTGTTATGCAAATGAACTGATAACCTCATCTACTTGCTTTATTGAACAGTCCTTATATTTTAATATATTGAGAATATTGTTGCCTTTTGGGAAAATATACTACATGGATTATTTTTCATAATTTTAAATTTATTTTTCTTTCTTTCCTTTTTTATACAGGCATATAGCAAAACATTCTTTTAATAAATTTACATATATTTGTCTCTGCCTACAAAACCTCAGTTAGAATATTTTATAAGTTTTCTTCATTTAATCATGTTCATATTATATTATAAACTTGTTTTTATGTCACTGCTTAGAAACAACTATCTTAAAAATAAAGCCTTTTTTTAAAAACACATATTCAGAATCTTTGAAAATTATGTAAATGATATATAGTATATGAAAGCAATACACAGATAGGCTTTTTTTTCTGTAATTACCTTTATTTAGAGCTACATGAGGTCTTTCTCTGATTTTTTTATACTTCCATGAAGCTTAACAATGTTAGCATAGGTTTATCTATTACTACACAGATACTTTTTTGTGTTATTTATAAAACTTGGGCTATGCCTTCCATATGATTATGAGGCCTGATACTTAATAGTATATATATACATATTAAGTATAAGTATAAGCAATATAAGTAATAGTAAAAGTATAGTGTCTGTGTGTGTGTGTGTGTGTATATATATATATATATATATATATATATATATAATAGTATATTGTATTGATTGAAAGATCCTATATATATAAGTAATACATATAGGTATTTATAAAAAGACAATGTAGAAAGTTATCTAACTTTAAGTGCTTAGTCTATGTGGGGATGATGTTTTAGAGAAGCTGTATCTTAACAATGTAACAATGAACTAATTTAGAATAAATAGCAAAGAACAATGATATTAGGATGGGAAAATCTTCACGCTTTGAAGAAAAATATAAAAGCAAATATAAATTTAGAAGTAATTAAAATGTTTTAGATTATATTTAGAATCATACAAATACTTAGAATAATTTATTATCTTTAATATAACAATTTTCAAATATTGATGGGAAGATTCAGATGTATTTCCCTAAGAAGCCACCAGATGGCTATGTGGGGCCTTTCTTGGTTTTAAAGTTCAGTGTTTTGGTTTTTTTTTTTTCCTTCTACAAAACCAAAGATTTAAGCAATTCCTTACATAATTTTTATGGAGTTTTGAAATAACTTAAGTGTGATGCTATAATGGATATGAATGCAATTATGTATGTGTGTTTGTTTCTTCTGATTTTATTGTAAGTATCAGACTAATGTGATGAATTTTAAAGAATGTCCAAATCACAAAACTTTGAACATTTAAATATTAACTCTCTTCTGGTCCAAACTTTTGATTTTATAGGTTAAGAACTTGAGATCTAAGTGATAAACATTTCTCCATCTTTTGGGCTTTATTTTCACTGGCAAAATCTAAGTACAATATTCGCATAATTAAAATGCAGGATTGGGGAAAGGATATCAGGACTACCCCTAACACTACTCTAAAAATAAAAAATAAGAGGCTTATTTCTTGAAGTTACTCAAGAAATTATATTTATCCAAATGATCAAATTTTCACTTTGCTTTCATTGTGTCAATGCATTCATAAGGAAAATTAGGCAAAACAGACTTCGGCTCAGGTCATAATCTCATGGTTTGTGAGTTCGAGCCCCACATCAGGCTCTGTGCTGACAGGTCAGAGCCTGGAGCCTGCTTCGGATTCTGTGTCTCCCTCTCTTTCTGTCCCTTCCTCACTCTCACTCTGTCTCCCTCTCAAAAATAAATGAGCATTAAAAATTTTTTAAATGAAAATAACTAAACCAAGAGTACCACAACTGTGTCAAGTACTAGTTTTTAACATAATCGATTCTTAGAAAACTTTGTGTAAGGTACATTAATTTACCACACCTTTATTTTCCAAAAATAACATTCATTTCGATATATTTTTTTCTGAAATATTTCCAAGTCATTTATGTTAGTTTGTTTTGGTTATGGTTTTAAGTATAACTTACATTTTTATATTTAAAATTGTAACCAATAATACTGAAACGATTTAGCATAATCAGCCTTTACTATCATTTTGTGTGGGAGAGCATAGTTGTGCATATTCACAGTTGTGGGATTTTCCTCAGAATGAACAAGTTGCCCTATTCCTCCAAAAATGCAACTGTTAACCTGGGAATGTTAATATTACCTTGCTACAGTTCCATAGTCAAAAATGGAAGCAGAGATTGAGGAGTTCCTAGGAAAGTCTGGGTAATGCCATTTTAGTGGGGTCAGAATTTATATACAACTCAGACATGTTAAAATGTGGTATGATTTATTTTCTGTATCTGATTTCATCTTGCTCTGAAGTACTCTTTCTCACTGATTAAGGAGAGAAAAAAAGAGAAAAGCAAAATCAAACCTTAGTCTGAGTATGCCAATATTTATTCCTGTTGTCAGTGTCTTTTGGATGGAAATTTCAAATTTCTTCTGATCTGGAAGGGTCTTTTCTTTCTCTTTTCTGTACGAATATTGTAGGATACAATGGAGGGCAAACAGTACCTGTCCTGCGAGTTGGGAAAGAAAAGTCTTCTAGTTCAGTCCATGCTGTCTCATGGTGATGTCCTGGTGACTTCATATCACTGGTATCCTGCAATAGGGCCACTCTGGAAGTCATGGTCCACCAGGATTCTCATCATGTCCATATTTCCTCTCTAATCCCTTAAGAACCAATATGTGTGCCACACAGACTATGGGGAACTGGCCCAAGCTTGAAATTTCTACTTTCATCCTGCTTTGGAAGAACCATGATGCTATGATATGCCCTATAACATTGTTTCCACTCAGCTTTTTAAATAGGAAGCCAGGCACAAAAAGGGCCTTTACTTTCAATCCCCATCACCTTCTTTGGGCTTTATTATTTCTTATCAGAACATCCTGCCTTGTCTTTCAGGGTTTAGCTGAGTGGTTGAGTGAAGGGAAAGTTGATTCTGCACATGATGTCTTCTCTTCCAAATCTTTCCAATCCCATCCCAACACCAAAGGACTGTCCTTTCCCTTTGAATGGCAGGGACTTATTTTTTACATGGCTCCAGCCTCTCTTCTGTGTCTTTCATAGAAAACCCCTAAGCTCAAACTTTCAAACTTTGCTCTGGCTTTGCAAAGGGGTGTTTTGTGAACTGGAAATAATATATTTTTTCTATTTTATTTTTGAAACAAGATTTTATTTTTCAAAAGTTTCATTTATCTGTGAAAGCATACTTAAAAAGCTTGATACTCAAAGTTGAAGAATGGTCTTTGTTTTAAGCTCTGTTCACCTTACCTCTGTAAAATGAAAAATTAAAGAATTAAATTGATAAGGGGACATGAAAAACAGGAATCTGTAGTGAAAAAAAAACCACATTGATTTCATATCTCAAATATATCATAACAAATAATTCTAAATTTGTACAGAACCACAAAAAAAAAATCTAAACAGCAAGAACAATCTTGAGAAAGAAGAACAAAGCAGAGGGATTACAATCAGAGATTTCAAAATATACTACAAAGCTATAGCAATTAAACTAGTGTGGTACTGGCACAGAAAGAGACACATAGATCACTAGAACAGGAAAGAGACCCCAGAAACAAGCCCATGCTATATGGTCAATTAATCTCCAACAGAGGAGGATGAATATACAATGGGGGAAAGACAGTCTCTTCAACAAATGGTGTTGAGAAACTGAACAGCTACATGCAAAAGAATGAAACTGGACCACTTTCTTACTCCATACATAAAAAATAAACTCAAAATGAACTAAAGAAAGAGCTAAATGCAAGGGCTAAAGCTATAAATCTCCTTAAAGAAAACATAGGCAGTAATCTCTTAGACATTGGCCTTAGCGACATTCTTCTAGATATGTCTCTTAAGGCAAGAGAAACAAAAGCAAAAATAAGCTATTGGGACTACACCAAAATAAAAAAGATTTTGCATAGCAGAAGAAACCATCAACAAAACTAAGAGGCAACTTACTGAACTGGAGAAGATATTTGCAAACAATATATCCAATAAGGGGTTAATGTAAAAAACTATATATAAATAACTAAAAAAAACTCATCACCAAAAAAAAAAAAAAACAAAGACTCCACAAATAATCCAATTAATGTCTCAAATATACTGTCACTGTTTCATTACTGACTTAAGTGATAAAAATTCTCATGTTTAGTCACTGTGTTCCTGATATTGAGCCATAATTCTCAGCAATAAACACTGAAGTGGCATAAAATTTGTATTTGATTGCCACTGTATTTTGTGGCTTGCCCATCTGGCAGGCCATGAGAAAATAAAGAATGTCTCATGTAAAAGCTCATTCACTTATTCATTCATATATTCATTTATTCATTCATTGAGTGCCAGAGGACTACAAGAAAGAAGTACAGAAAAAATAACAATAACAACACAACCCCACATTTAGCCCAAACATAGTTTCTCTGTACCACAATGCAGCATTTAAAAAAGCCTTCAAGACATGAAAGGGCAACACTGGGGCATCAGTTTGTGGTTAATTTTTTTTTCATGGTGCAGTTAACTTGAGAGAATCCTCTGGGAAAGAAATTGGTTATTACTTTTATAATCAGGAAAAAGAGCGTCATAAAAAGATGATTTTGACCTCACCCTGGCCTAGAGTTTGGCAGCTCTAATTAAAAAGTGAATGTACCCAATGTCTTACAGAATAAAGCCCTTTTATAACAAATAACCTTTTGATGGAGAAACCACACTGTTTGTACACCAAAAAGCAATTTTAAGGCTTATCTTGAGCTAATGCCAGGGTAAATAGAAGCTGAAGCTTCTTGCCCTTTTCTCTTTACCAAGGAATCAAAGCAGATCTATTTCAGCATTCTGCTTTTACAAATATACTACTGTAAATTTTATGCAGTTTGTAAGGACAAAATCCCTTCCAGTGACATTTTGGAGCAAAAATGAAAATTCTGGATCTACGGTTGTGTGGTGACTAGATTTTAACAATCTGTACAGAAGAAGCCTTATTGTGAGGGAAGCCAAATTTAATACTGAAATGATCCAAAGAGTTGTCAACAGTTCATTTAAGGAAACATTAAGGAAACATCTCACTCTTGAAATTTAATTTTGACCCAGTTTATAAAAGTTGGAAAGCCAGAGTATTTATGTTTTTTGTTAAGGAAGATTTTTTTTTGGAAACCTGAGTTTAACTCCATAACTTAACGTATGGAACTGTGACTACATTAAAGGTAGATTTGTTTGTATAGGAATTTTAGACTGGCTGGTTCTTCAAAATCCTCCAGTGAGAAGTTAAAAGAAGGAATTTCAACAATCACCAAAAAAATCAGTACTAAAGGTGCAGACTCTATGACCATTGCTCATTTTATTGTGATAATTAAATGCCAAAGAGATGGGCAATTTATAGCTACACTTCTTGTCACAATAAACGCTTGCAAACAAATCATCGCCAATGAGTATTTATAGATTAAGCTCAAGAGAGCATAAGCATTTCTTCATATGGTACTTTGTTTAATAGTGTCACATAATATCAACATGCCTGTTATAATTTATAAAACACTTTCATCTTATTTGGTCTTTTAATGTTGTGGGCTGGCTGGCCTTTCAACATTTTTACGCTTACTATCATTTTACAGATAAGTAAGTCTTGAGCACGGAGTACCTTAAAAAAGTTTATGTAAGTTAATGGTGGAAGAACGGGGTTATACTCGAATGTAAGATTTCTGATTCAAAATTCTTTGCATTGGTAGAAACATATCATTCTTATCTATAAATGTGTCTTCTTTATTCCCACTGAACATTCACACCACCAAGACATCACATTGGTTTGATGAGGTTAGTTTCTAATGCACCTCTTCCTAGCCCTTAACCACGTCCATTAATTTCCCATTAGTCTTCTCCCCTGTAAGACATCTAGGTAGGAAGAGCAAACTACAAGATAGGACATCTATCTAGAAGACTTCCAGTTTCTGTTCCACATGTAAAGAGCCAGAAGACACCACTCCACCCTAACAATAAGTAAAAAGATGAACAAAATGAAAAATCAACAACTCTTCTTGATCCATAATAGAGTGGAGGACACAGGGCAAACCACTGCTTCCAATATTGGGGAGGCAGACATGTAAACACAGGGAGTAAAAACTTAACCATGAGCAGAAACTGCTTTTTGGACCAATACCAGAGTAAAACAAACAAACAAAAAAACCCAAACTGCCACTAGAAGTTTTTGGAGGCTCAATGTGGACAGCCCTCATAGTTAAAAAAAAAGTCTGGAGGGATGCAGTTATAAAGGGCTCCCATACTTTTGTCGGTTTTTACTTCAGGAGCCTGACCAGGCTATCACAGTAATCGGAGAAAAATCATCTCATGCTTCAGGCAAAAAGAGAAGAAAAAGAATCATTTTGATATATGCCACAGTTCTTTGTTTTCATCAGAGCCTGCCCTCAGGGGAAACTAGTTAGCCAGAGTCTAACCTGTGAGATATTATCAGTCTAACTGACCTGAGGGAAGGAAAATGTCCAATTCCAGCCTATTCTAGCCATCTATTCTACATAAGGGAAGGACAGAAAGCCTGAGAAACTCTTGTGAAATTCACAGCCCAGAGGCACAGACTCTAAAAGACTGGGACTTAATTATAGGACTATAGAACTCTTCCCCCCTACACATCACCACCACAGTACTAAAGGCCTATTTGCAGCAGTTCCTTTTACCCAGTATACCATGTGTCTCTACCAAGAAAAAATTAAAAGTCCTACTAAAAGGCAAAAACCACAATTTGAAGAAACAGAGCAAGCATCAGAGCCAGACATGACAGGGATGCTGGAATTATCAGACCAGGAATATAAGATAATTGTGATATATATCCTAAGTGCTTGAATGGATAAAGTTAGTCAGCATGCAAAAACAGATGAGCAAAATAAGCAGAGAGATGGAAATCCTAAGTACCAAAAAGAAATATTAGAGATCAAAAACATTGTAGCAAAAATAAAGGATGCCTTTGATGAGCTCATTAATAGACTGAACATGGCTAAGGACAGAATTCTGAGCTTGAGGTATCTTGATAGACACCTCCAAAACTGAAAAGCAAAGAGAAGAGAATACTGAAAACAAAAACAAAAACAAAAACAAAACATAAAACAAATAAAAACAAAAAACAGAACAGAATATCCAAGAAATGTGGGACAACCACAAAAGGTGTAACATATACATAATGGGATACCAGAAGAAGAAAGAAAGGAACAGAAGACATATTTGAAACAAAAATGGCTGAGAACGTCCCCAAATCAATGTCAGACACCCAACTACAGATTCAGAAAGCTCAAGAAAAATCAAGCAGAATAAATGCCAAGAAAACTACATGTAGGCATATAATTTTCAAATTATAGAAAATCAAAGATAAGGGAAACTCCTGAAAGAAGCCAGAAGAAGAAATCTTCTTACCTGTGAAGGAACAAAGGTAAGAATTATACCCAACTCCTCCTCAGAAACCATGCAGGCAAAAAGAGCAGAGTATAGTATTTAAAGCATTAAGAGAAAACAAAAAACAAAACAAAACACCACCAACCTAGAATGTGTACCCTGTAAAAGTACCCTTAAAAGATAAAGGAAATTAAAGATTTTCTCAGAGCAAAATTTGAATTTGTTCCAGATAGACCTATTTTGCAAGAAATAGTTAAAAAAAAAAAAAAGTCTTCAGAGACGAAAAGAATAGAAGAGGTCAGGGGCGCCTGGGTGGCTCAGTTGGTTGAGCGTCCGACTTCGGCTCAGGTCACGATCTCACGGTCTGTGAGTCCGTGAGTTCGAGCCCCGCGTCGGGCTCTGGGCTGATGGCTCAGAGCCTGGAGCCTGCTTCCGATTCTGTGTCTCCCTCTCTCTCTGCCCCTCCCCTGTTCATGCTCTATCTCTGTCTGTCTCAAAAATAAATAAACGTTAAAAAAATTAAAAAAAAAAAAAAAGAATAGAAGAGGTCATAAACTCAGATCTAAATAAAGGAAGAGCATCAGAGAAGGAATAGTGAAGATAAAATAAAAACTTTTATTTTTCTTATTCTTAATTGATCTAACAGATTACATATGCTTATGTGCATATCTTATGTATAAATATATATTTATGTTTAGCTTATATATAAGTGAAATGAATGACAGCAATGATAGCAAAAGAGAGGTATAGGGAATTGGAGTTATTTTATCATTATAAGGTATTCACACTTCCAGTGAAGTGACATTATATTATTTGGAAGTAGACTTGGGGTGCCTGGGTAGCTCAGTCAGTTAAGTGTCTGATTTTGGCTCAGGTCATGATCTCATGGTTTGTGGGTTCAAGCCCCATATCAGGCTCTGTGCTCACAGCTCAGAGCCTGGAGCCTGCTTCAGATTCTGTGTCTCCCTCTCTCTCTGTCCTTCCCCCACTCACACTCTGTGTCTGTCTCTCAAAATAAATAGACGTTAAAAAAATTAAAAAAAATAAACAAACACTAAAAAAATTGAAAGTGAACTTGGATTAGTTGTAAATATATATTTCAAAGTCAAAGGAATTCAATAAAAAGCACTAAAAATAGCATAACACATGTTAAGAGAAAAAATGGAATCATAAAATGCTCCATTAAAACCACAAAAGGCAAAAAAGAGTGGAAGTCAAAAATAGGAATAAAGAACAGGCAACAAATAAAAAACAGTAACAAATATGATAAATATTAATCCAACTATATTAATAGTTTGAATGTTAATATACTAAATGGACCAGTTAAAAGACAGAAATGGTCAGAATGGATAAAAAAAACAAAACTCAATTACATTTTGCTTATAAGAAACCCTCTTTAAATATAAAGATACCTACAGAATAAAAGTAAATGGATGGAGAAAAATATACCATGCTAACACTAATCAAAGGAAAGCAACAGTAGGTATATTAATTTTAGACAGAGCAGGCTTCAAAGCAAGGTAAGTTACGAGGGATCAAGAAGGGCATTAAATAATGATAAAAAGGTCAATTTTCCAAGAAGACAAAACAATCCTTAATTTAAATGCTCAAAGCAATAGAACATCAGAATATGCGAGGGAAAAACTGATAAAACAGCAGAAAGAAATACATGAATCCACTATCACAGCTGGAGACTTCAGCACTCCTCTATCAAAAACAGAGAGGGGTACCTGGGTGGCTCAGTTGGTTGGACATCCAACTTCGGCTCAGGTCATGATCTCATGGTTTGTGTGTTTGAGCCCCGCGTTGGGCTCTGTGCTGACAGCTCAGAGCCAGGAGCCTGTTTCGGATTCTGGGTCTCCCTCTCTCTCTGCCCCTCCCCCACTCAGGCCCCCCCCACCCCCCCAAAAAATGAATAAACATTTTTTTTAAATTAAAAAAAAATGGATAGAGCTGGCAGGCAGAAAATCAGTAAGGACATAGTTGAACTCAATAACCTACCATCAGTGAGGTGGGTATAACTGACATCGCAGATTACTTGAATCAACACAGGACAATATGTATTGTTCTCAAGCTCACAAGGACTACTTACTTAGACCAGATTCTGGGTCATAAAACACATTTTACCAAATTTGGAAGAACAGAAATCATACCATGTCTGTTGTCAGACCACAATGGAATTAAACTAGAAACTAATAACAGAAAGATAACTGGAAAATCCCCAAACAGATGGAGTTGAATCAGTTCACTCTTAAATAACACATGTGTCGGAGAACAAATCTCGAGAGGAATTCTTTAAAAACTTGAACTGTATGAAAATGAAAATACAACTTACCAAAATTTGTGAGTTGTAGTGTAAATGGTACTTAGAGGGAATTTTGTAGTATAAAAAGACATATACATTAGAAAATTTTTGAAAATCTAAAATCAATAATCTAACTCTCCAACTTGCAAACTAGGAAAAGAAGAACAAATTAAATCTAAAGTAAGCAGAAGAAAAGAAAGAATAAGAATTAGAGCATAAATCAATGAAATTGAAGACATAAAAAAGAAAATCGAAGAAAACAAAAGCTGGTTCTTTGAAAATAATAAAATTGAGAAGCCTTGAAAAGGTTTTTTGATAGCTAAAAGAGAGAGAAAACATCAATTACTAATATCAGAAATTAAAGAGGTACGGGCGCCTGGGTGGCTCAATCAGCTGAGTGTCCGTTGAGTGTTTGGCTTTGGCTCAGGTCATGATCTTGTGGTTCCTGAGGTTGAGCCCTGCATTGGGCTTGCTGCTGTCAGCACAGAGCCTGGTTCAGATCCTTTATCTCCCTCTCTCTCTGCCCCTCTCCCGCTCACTCTCTCTCTCTCAAAAATAAATAAATATTTAAAAAAAAGAAAAAATTACAGAGGTAACATCATAACAGATCACATAGACATTAAAAGGATAATAAAGGAATATTATGAATAACTCTATGCCCACAAATGTGATAACCTATAGATAAAAAGAGCTAAGTTTTTGGAAGACAATTTGCCAAAACTTATATAAGACACAGATAATCTGAAAATGCCTATACCCATTAAAGAAATTGAATCAGTAATTAGTAACCTTCCAAAACAGAGAGTACAAAGCCCAAATATACTCACTGGTGAAATCTATCAAACATTTAAGGAAGAAATCATACCAATTATCTACAATCTCCTTCAGAAGATAGCAGAAGGAATACTTGCTTACTTATTCTATGAGGCCATCCAGCATTGTGCTAATGCCAAAACCAAAGACATTCCAAGGAAATGTACCCAGTTTTGCTCACATTGAATCTTTTCACTAATGAAATGACTGGTAGGTAGTAGCTCCTCAATAAATTGCAGCTGAAGAAAAAGAAAGAAAAAAGGAAAGAAGGAAAGAGAAAGAAAGAAAGAAAGAAAGAAAGAAAGAAAGAAAGAAAGAAAGAAAGAAAGAAAGAAAGAAAGAGAGAAAAGAAAGAAAAGAAGAAAGAGAAGGAAAGAAAGAAAGAGAAAGAAGTGGGAGGAGAGAGGTGCTTTGGCTCTTTGGGGTCTTAGTGGTTCTATATAAATTTCACTAGTATTTGTTCTAGTTATGTGACAAATGCTTTTGGTATTTTTATAGGGACTGCACTGAATCTATAAATTGTTTTGGGTAGTATGGACACTTTAACAATGTTAATTTTTCCAATCCACGAGCACGGGATATTTTCTTTTTGTGTCATCTTCAGTTTCTTTCATCAGTGTTTTGTAGTTTTCAAAGTACAGGTCTTTCACCTCCTTGGTTACAGTTGCATTTTTAAACAATGTCACCAGGTGATTTTGAAACACACTGATATTTTTTTTTAACTTTGTAATTAAACTTTATTTTGTATTTTTTAACATTTACATCCAAATTAGTATGTATTGAAGCAATGATTTCAGGAGTAGATTCCTTAGTGCCCCTTACCCATTTAGCCCATCCCCCCTCCCACAACCCCTCCAGCAACCCTCAGTTTGTTCTCCATATTTATGAGTCTCTTCTGTTTTGTCACCCTCCCTGTTTTTATATTATTTTTGTTTCCCTTCCCTTATGTTTATCTGTTTTGTCTCTTGAAGTCCTCATACAAGTGAAATCATATGATTTTTATCTTTCTCTGACCCACTAATTTTACTTAGCATAATACCCTTCAGTTCCATCCACGTAGTTGCAAATGGCAAGATTTCATTCTTTTTGATTGCCGAGTAATACTCCATTGTATATGTGTACCTCATTTTATTTATCCTTTCATCCATCAATGGACATTTGGACTCTTTCCATACTTTGGTTATTGTTAATAGTGCTGCTATAAACATGGGGGTGCATGTGTCCCTTCGAACCAGCACACCGGTATCCTGTGGATAAATGCCTAGTAGTGCAATTGCTGGGTCGTAGGGTAGTTCTATTTTTAGTTTTTGAGAAACCTCCATACTGTTTTCCAGAGTGGCTGCACCAGCTTGCTTTCCCACCAACAATGCAAAAGAGATCCTCTTTCTCCACATCCTCGCCAATATCTGTTGTTGCCTGGGTTGTTAATGTTAAGCCATTCTGACAGGTGTAAGGTGGTATCTCATGGTGGTTTTGGTTCGTATTTCCCTGATGATGAGTGATGTTGAGTATTTTTTCATGTGCTGGTTGGCCATCTGGATGTCTTCTTTGGAGAAGTGTCTATTCATGTCTTTTACCCATTTCTTCACTGTATTTGTTTTTTGGGTGTTGAGTTTGGTAAGTTCTTTGTAGATTTTGGATACTAACTCTTTATCTGATATGTCATTTGCAAATATCTTCTCCCATTCTGTTGGTTGCCTTTTGGTTTTGCTGATTGTTTCCTTCTCTGTGCAGAAGCTTTCTATTTTGATGAGGCCCCAGTAGTTCATTTTTGCTTTTGTTTCCCTTGCCTCTGGAGATGTGTGGAGTAAGAAGTTGCTGTGGCCAAGACCAAAGAGGTTTTTGCCTGCTTTCTCCTCGAGGATTTTGATGGCTTCCTGTCTTACATTGAGGTCTTTCATCCACTTTGAGTTTATTTTTGTGTATGGTGTAAGAAAGTGATCCAGGTTCATTCTTCTGCATGTCGCTGTCCAGTTTTCTCAGCACCACTTGCTGAAGAGACTGTCTTTATTCCATTGGATATTCTTTCCTGCTTTGTCAAAGATTAATTGGCCATACATTTGTGGGTCCATTTCTGGGTTCTCTATTCTGTTCCATTGATCTGAGTGTCTGTTCTTGTGCCAGTACCATACTGTCTTGATGATTACAGCTTTGTAGTATAGCTTGAAGTCTGGGATTATGATGCCTCCTGCTTTGCTTTTCTTTTTCAAGATTGCTTTGGCTATTCGGGGTCTCTTATGCTTCCATACAAATTTTAGGATTATTTGTTCTAGCTCTGTGAAGAATGCTGGTGTTACTTTGATAGGGATTGCATTGAATATGTAGATTGCTTCGGTTAACATCGACATTTTAACAATATTTGTTCTTCCCATCCAGGAGCATGGAATCTTTTTCCATTTCTTTGTGTCTTCTTTAATTTCTTTCATAAGCTTTCTATAGTTTTCAGTGTATAGATTTTTAATCTCCTTGGTTAGATTTATTTCTAGGTATTTTATGGTTTTTTGTGCAACTATAAATGGGATCGATTCCTTAATTTCTCTTTCTGTCATGAAACACACTGATATTTAAGAACCATATTCATAATCCAAGCAGAATATTCCATGTTCTTGGCCATTTGGATCCACCCATCTTCTCTTCTCTGCCCTATCCTCTATTTCCCTTCATGTAAGTCAAACCAAAATTCCTTGCCATCTCTTGAGTTCACCAAGTTTTCTCTCCCCCTTGAATCTGTTTCTTTGTACATGCAGTTCAGTCTGCCTGAAATGCCTTTAGTGCTGCACAGATTTCCTTCAGTTAAGTATGTATTTCACGCTTTCCTTAGTATCCAGCACATGCCAAAGGAGACACAATAGAAACATGACTACTGAGTGTTAATTGTTTTCCTCACTATGCAGACTTCATAGATATTTTTATTTTTGAGATTAAGTGAGTTGTGGAACTTGTATCCAACAGTGTTGCATTTAATTTTACATTTTAATGTACACATGTCACTTCAGACATGAAATATTTTATATAAGGAATATTTAATATAAGACAATTTATTCTGTTTTTAAATAAAGTTTAGTTTTGAGAGTACATGCATGCATGAGTGGGGGTGGGGCAGAGAGAAAAGGAGAGAGAAACAAAGAGAGAGAAAGAATCCCAAGCAGGCTCTGCACTGACTGTCTGCACAGAGTCAGACGCAAGGCTTGAATCATGACCTGAGTCATGATTCATGATCATGACCTGAGTCAAAAATCAAGAGTCTACGCTCAACCGACTAAGCTACCCAGGCACCCTGAGAACTTAGTCTTTATTCTTTTAAAAAAATTTTTGCTAATGTTTATTTAATTTTGAGAGAGACAGCCAGAGCATGAGCAGGGGAGGAGCAGAGAGAGAGGGGGACACAGAATCCAAAATAGGCTCCAGGCTCTGAGCTGTCAGCACAGAGTCCAACGCAGGGCTCAAACTCACAAGCTGTGAGATCATGACCAGAGCTGAAGTCAGGCGCTTAACCGACTGAGCCACCCAGGTGCCCTTATTCTTTATTGTTTAATTCAACAATTCTGAATTGAGTGCTTTGCCTTACAAATGAGTGCTTTAGAAATAAGTGCTTTGCTTCTGATATAAAAAAAAAAATTGCTGAGTACTATACTTAGAGAATAGCCAATAATGTTTATACTGGGGATGCTAATTATTAATAGCCATTTACTTATATTAAATTTCTTCTTTTTATGAAATTAGGAAATTGTTCAATACATTTAAGGAAGATATACAATTAATGTTGTTTAATAATAAATGCTGAAATTCTACTGTCAGATTTTTCAGATCTGTTTTATGTGTGTAAGGGTCTTACCCACTCAATCACCTAAATAGTCCCTGACGGTGTCTGTTAGACTTCTAAAAGACCAGCACGGGCTGGACATATTTGGTAATCAATATATACTTTTTATTGATTGCTCGATTGATTAGGGGCCCTGAGCATTCAAAGGTAGGTTGAAAAATATTTTTAAAATGTTAGCTGGATCAAAAGAATAACCCAAATATACTATTCTGCTTCAACCTTTTTAAATGCATGTGTAACGTGTAGTCACGCCCCAAATGATTTGAACCAAAATCTACATTTAAAAATATACCAGTAAAGAAGAAAACAATCACCACCCATAGCACACCCATGTATCCTTGGTATTACTGTAGGGTCAATTCTCATTTGTGTGCTTTAGTCTTCTTTCCAGTTGGCCACATTTGTCAGATCATATTTTGCTCCTGTGATTTATCTGCTTTGATTTCCAACTTGTTCTAGACTTTGACTTTCTGCTTCATTTCCATATAGGGCCTTTCTCCCCTATACTGGATAAGAAGCAGTTAACTCCGAAACCTCATGGAACCTACACCAGCCTCCTACCTCTTTCATTGCCCACCACGAGCTTCCTCATCTCTCTGTCTCGTGCATGATCAAGAAGAGAGATTAGGGAATTTAGAGTTTGGGTGTTAACCAGGATACCCCTTAAACATACTTTATTTATAGTAGTCACTTAGTGGTGTAATTATTATATTTAAATAGCAATAACAGCAAAATCAAAACAAAGAAAAATAACCCAAATTACCTATTTACAGCATACTATTTGTTTGACACACTGTGTGCTTACAATTAATTTTTGTGCTTTTCTCAATTTCACCTTCACAACCATATATCTCATATATCTCCATTCCCTCAAGAAGTGTCTGAGGTATAGAAAACTTAAGTAATTTTCCCAAGCTCTCAAGTGTCAGTGACAGCTTTGGATCTGGATTCATTAACTGTAGGATGCATTGAAAGTTCTACTAGCACCAAGTGAATCAATTTTCTGTGTATCTATTTATTCTATTCATTATTTAATCAGTAGCAAGCCCTGAGGATATAAAATGCAAAAAACAAACAAAAAAAAAAGCCAAAAAGCATAGCTTTCCAAAAAAGATACAAGTTGTGATGTAGATATACATGTAAACAAACAAATTTAATGTGGGTGATAAAGACTAACGGAAGTAACTGGAGGATCTTAGAATATGCCGTGGGAATATGGAGAGGAAAGGATTGAACCTTTTTCTCAGGACGAGGATCTAGGTGATTATATCAAACATTCCAGAAGAAGTTGAAGCTTCAGCTAAACTTAAGGTTGAGGATGAGATTGTCAGGTGATGCCTGTTGTCAAAGATGATGCATACACAGAAGGACATTTCAACCTCAAACTTAGAAATTGGGATTAATTTGGGGGCACCTGGGAGGTTCAGTTGGTTAACCGTTCAACTTTGGCTCAGGTCATGATCTCATGGTTTGTGAGTTTGAGCCCCACGCTGGGCTCTGTGCTAACAGCTTGGAGTCAGGAGCCTGCTTCAGATTTTGTGTCTCCCTCTCTCTCTGAACTTGAAAGATCATTTTGCATTTAGTATATTAATGCTAACATTCCTCTAAGAACAATTTTGTGTTTATTAAAAGAGACTGGTTCTACCAACAGCAAATTTTGGAATAGAGAAAAATTTTCACAATGCAAAGGATTATTCTAAACATATCAGAGTTTCAAAATAATGAAATTTTGTTTTATAATATATTTAAATATGTTATATTTTAAAAATAGGGATTGGGGAAAATTCTCAAGCATGATGCCAATAAAAATAATAAAAGAATTAAGATGCAGATGAGACTTTATGACAAAGTTTAATTGGAAAAGTTTTAACTTGAAACCAGTTTTACACAATAAAACACATTTACAGTAGAATACTATAGTAATATGTAAAACTGTAGGAACTTACATACTAATTTTAAGCATATATTGCTGATAATTAACCTTAAAAGGGAACACACCAGTATACCAATATAGAAACCTGCCTTGATTAATTTTACATATAAAACTATCTTTCAATTGGTACAGTGAGATTTTACATGGAATACAGCCTTTGGTCTTAAGAGATTACAATCTCATAGTTCAAAAAATCATTAGGGTACATAATTAATAACATCAACAATAAAATTAGGCAAATATTTATACCTATAAAGATGAGATCATTTAGCATTAATGCTTATGAAAGCTATTATAGAAGAGATAGCATGTATTCTAGGCCTTGAAGATTTGGTGGCATTTGGGTAAGTATAAAGAAGGGGAGAAACAATTGTACACAAAGATTTTAAACATCAGCAAACATATGAGTTCAGGCTGCCTCAACTAATACCTTTACTCTCTGCAGACATTGCTAATAGGGTCAAGCATTCTTCCTCTCTAAACACAGAGTAGTCTCTGCAATCCTCAACATAGCCAATACGAATCAATCATGATTGGTATAAGGGGTAAAGCCAATTTTCACTGATAGGAAAATATGTGCAAAAGTTAAATAAGGAAATATAATTTGTAATAAGGGAAATTGGTAACAAAAATAGAGCAGCTTAGTTAAAACAAAGTTTTTATAATAATATTAAGGGGTGGGAGGATACATAGGCGTCCCAAATGGCAATAAGATTTTCCATTTTTTATATTATACAGGCATACCCCAGAGAGATTATGGCTTCCATCGTAGACCACCACAATAAAGTGAATATCCCAAAGCAAGTCAAATGAATTTTTTGGTTTCTCCATGCATATATAAAAGTTATGTTTACACTAAAAATTATGTATACGTTATACTAAGGTGTGCAATAGCAGTATGTCTAACAAAAAGAATGTACATACCTTAATTAAAAATACTTTATTGCTAAAATATGCTAACCATGATCTAAGCTTCCATAAGTCATAATCACTGATCACAGATCACTGTACCAAATATAATAATAATGCAAAAGTTTGAAATATTGTGTGAATTACCAAAATGTGAACAAATGCTGTTGGAGAAATGGCGCTGATAGACCTATTCTATGTGAAGTTGCCACAAACCTTCAATCTTGTTAATTATGTAATTACCTGTTGAAGCACAATAAAGTGAGGCACAATTCTATAAGCTACACGTGTATTTATATTTTTGTATTGTCAATATATTCCTATTTTTTCTCTAATTACCTCAATATTTGATACAATATTGCTGGCATTCTTATTACTTTTAAAACCTATTAATATTTCTATAGTCTCCACTCAGTTTTCTTTATTGGATATTCAAGATAAATACTCACAAGTTTAGCAAACATTTATTGAGTGTCCACCATGTGTTGAACACAGGTGCCCAGAGACTAGACATATAGCCATGCTATATCTGTCCTCATGAAGCTAATGATGTAACATACAACAGAATTAACTAAATGATTAAATTCTGAGAAGGTTTATAATAGAGAAAGTACCAGGTATTTTGCTCTTACTCAAACTTTGTAAGATAGTTTTATCCTGACATTTATTTATTTCTTTGTTTATTTATGATTCTGAAGAGTTTTTTTTAAATCACAATTTTCCTGTTTTTTTTTTTTACTCATTTTTTGACATTCTTCTAGTCCCCAAATATATAATCACATGATCATGTTGAGAGTAAACACATAGTATTGATCTTTATGATAGTTCTTAAGATTTTGAACCTAACAGCTTCCCGTTCTTGTTTAAAAAATACTAGCATGCTCTATTCCAACTGTATTCTCTTAATAGGGTGATAAGTCCATAATTTATGCACTACAGTCTTGCTCAGATTGACTGGAAAATTATCTTACATATCAAAATCAGAACCTTGCAACCATAGACTGATGTATGGGAGTAGTTTAGGAAACAATAATAAGATAGCAAGTGACCTAACCACACAAAACATTCACGTTTCTTTGAAAAAAAAAAAACTAAACAGTACGACAATAATATTGCCTTTTCCCATTCTACTTCATGAATTACCAGTGGTTACAGGGTAAAATTTTGGGCATTTCTGAATTTAGAAAAAAAAATTCACGTCTAAGAAATTAATGTGAGATTGGGGGATACTATCATTTGCATCCATATTTCAGAATCTTGGTTTAATTTTTATGTATTAGTAGGCAAAGCAGGCAACACCTTCAGAAATATGTGAGTGAAATCTACAAGTAAACATAGGTAGCAAGCGTTTTAGTACCCTACACATCTTTATATGAAATTGCATTTCAGAATATATTGAATATAAAAAAAACTTGATTCCTTATTATCATGATGAGACAAGAATAGAAAATGGCAGGGACTACAGGCAATTTATTTTCATGACAAGCCTGCAATCATGAAGAATTGTAAACATAAACCATTCTCATTGCCATTTCAAGACTGTAGTCTTGTCCTCCAAAGATGTCACACCTGGGCCTCAGTTGTTTTAAATGACTCATTTCATATTTCTAGATATTCTTGACCAGTCTAGTTATCAGATCCCGCCATTTCTAAAATAAATGTATATTATTCTTATCTACTCTATTGAATAAAATTATGCTAACACAGAATGCTAGGTTTGGATATTTATGAAGGAACCATCAAAGCAACTGGATAAGAATTAAAGTGATTTTGTTAAAAGTATACTTTTTGAGTTCACATTTTGATGTGAATATAAATAAGTAAATTCTAGAGAAGACATTACTAAATATGCTTCTTAAAAAACAAATTACACATTAGAAATGTTCATGTGTGTGTGTGTGTGTGTGTGTGTGTGTGTGTGTGTGTGTGTGCCTGTGTCATAATTACAGCTCGTATGACCCCAAGTGCCAAAATTATATTTGTTGACAAGCAAATATAAGGTCAAATAAGTATTAAGAAAAGGATATCAAATAACCCCACATCACAGACTCAAATAAATTTTGTAATTCAAAACAAAAACAAATACATATTCATTATCACCTGTATTCTACAAGAATTATAGAAAAATCTTCAATTTTAAGATAAAGTATCATCTTGGATTTCAGTAAACCTACTTTTATGATATACTGTCTAAACATATTGACCTTGATCTAATAACATATATTTTTATTGTGCTATGTTCTTTGAGAAATATAATTTCAATCGTATATTGAGATAAATACTGCTATATTCCTACCCATTTCTAGATTACATTTATTATTATAATTTAGTAAGGATGATTAATGAATGAACTGTGATTTCATTTATTTCTGCTCAGTTAATTTACTTGTTCTCTTATTATCAATTTAAATACCTCTAAGTTAAGACAGATGCTCTGTCAAATAAAAAACATATTTATTGGATTCCAATGTAGATTGAGAAGAATTACAAGAAGTATACTTTTAGATAACTTAGAGAATAACACTTGAAATTCTTTAGCTAGTTTGTAACCATTTTTTGAAACCCAGACTACTTTCAAAATCTACTGCAAAGATAGAGATGTTCTACCTAGAAAAATCCACATTTGAATACCTAACCAAATTTTTCACAGAATTTCATGGGGTTCAGAGATCTTTCAAAATTTAAGATATATCCTGGTTACAAAATCCTACAAAAAATGATGTTGCACTAACTGTAAAACTATGGATAAGTTAACTAAACTCACCATGCCTCAGTTTCTTCATCTGTATGTTCTGGAAAAGTTTAGTACTTATCTTTTGGGATTGTTTTAAGGATTAAGTAAATTAATATATATTAAGTTTAACAGTTGGCTCAAAAAAGTACTGTATTCATGTTTCCGTTTGTTGTGGTTATTGTAAAATATTTTAGGTAGGCCAGAAGGAAAGGTAAGCCTCGATTTTTGTAAACCTGATTTTATGGATATATTAAATTTAGACTAGGTTTTGAGATAATTTTGGATTGGTGTTTTCAAAAACTGTGAATGTACTTTCAAAAGTAGAAAAATTATGTGGCATGAATCACTTAAATACATTAAAAAGCAGAAGACTCTGTTGGGGGGCAGCCAGCAGATTATATGAGAGGTCCTCATCTTTTGATACCATGTAAGTAAGTTTGATTGGATAAGTCAAAGAGGATCTATGTTTCTATCACATACCTTCCTATCTTCAACCCCCTTTATTTTTACCTTGTAGAAGTCAAACAATGGTAACAAGGAGAAACAGTACTTACATACAAACATAGTTAAAATTAAATGGCAAGGAAAAATTAATATTTCCAAAGCAGCATCAATGAACTCGTGGGAAATTTTGCAAAAACGTTATGACATTACACAGAAGAAGGAATGGTGGGTTAAAGAAAGAAAAATAATAAATAAAATATCAAAAATAGAAAAATGGGGCTCCCGAGTGGCTCAGTCGGTTAAGCATCTGACTCTTGATCTTCGCTCAGGACACTATGTCAAGGTCCAGTAGATGGAGCCCTACATTGGGATCTACACTGACAGCGCAGAGGCTGCTTGGGATTCTCTTTCTCCCTCTCTCTCTCCCTTCCTTTGCTCACTCTCTCAAGATAAATAAATACAATTAATTAATTTAAAAAATAGAAAAATGATTTGGTCTTAAAGGTGGAAATATGTAAAGAATAAAGTAATATGAAGTCACTCTCACATGCTAAGGGAATGCATTGCATTCCTAGGAATTTCATTGTCATGTGGTAACATTATGAAAAACATTCAGTCTAGTTCTCTTTTTCCTTTGAGGTGACTTTCATCTTGGTAAACAAGAGGTGTTTTTGTCTATCTATCTGGTGGAGGTAGGTGGAAATGGAAGAGAGTTATACTTCGCTACCGAAGGCATGAAGTTATATTCATTTTTTGATATGCAAAATAGAATTCTCTAGCTAGACTACAGCCTAGAAAGATAATTTCTCATAGTTCCTGTAATCTTCCACCCCCATTTAGCATTATTTAGGGAAGACAGAAGGAAGCAGCTCCTAAGAGTTGCCCCACATGTGTTTATTTCTTGGGGGAGAGTGAACTCTTCCTAGGATTATTTTAATGATCAGAACAGCGAATGACTTAGATTGGCCTTTTATTTTCTTCCTGCTAGCAAGTGAGTAGAATCATAGGGAAAAAAAGCCCAGTTACTTAAAGACTAAGTAAAAGCTATTACATTAATTTCCTGCATATTTGAATATTTATGTGAGTTAAACCTTTTGCTCAATATATTTTATATGCTTAATCTTAGCATTCACCCTCTGCTGTGCTCCAGTGCTCCAGTGTCTCTAGAAGGGGGGTTTTACACATGTCTGGTGCCCTGGTGTTTGTGTCTGGCTCCTATGGTTTTCACAGCTGTTGCCGAGGGGACACCCCTTGATTGCCTGCTAATGGGGGCTTGCATTCTTGGGTCCCATGGGACTCTGGAAATTGGAGAGAGAGTTTTTGGCATGTTACCACCCCCAGGAACTGCACAGACAGTGGGCTGAGGCACACTCCCCAGTCTTTCTGTGAAGGAAGCCACTTTGTCCTGGAACTTTGGCCTGACAGGCGGGCCTTAGGTTTGGCACACATTTAGTGGCCTACAGAGCTGCTCTCAAGGAATATAGACTATGGATGCCATCTTGGTGCTCTCCCTCTGCCTTGCTCCAGTTCACCAGTATCACTAAAAAAAAAGTCTATACGCTAGTTTGGAGTTGCAATTTCTGTAACTGCTGCTCAGGGGACGCCTCTAGATCTCCAGGCTCTGGGGGTCAGTAGGGCTTATGCTTATAGTCCCATAGGACTGTATGTATGTTTACACTTTTAAACGCTGATGCTGCTTCCAGTCAGCCAGAATTTAGGTGCTACATCCTCCCCTGTGGGACACTGATCAGTCTTGGCACATCCTCAACTACTAGGAGTTATTAAAAATGTAATATGTTGCTTGCATAAGCACAGAAGTTTGTGAGACAACCAGGAACTGAGGCAGGGTTGAAAGACAAGTTTCATCTCCTACATGAGGCCACTCCTTCAATAGTAAGAGACAGATTGGTTATTTCATCTACTATAAATGAGCCAACATAGAGAGTCAAGCAAAATGAAGAAACAGAGGAATACATTCTAAATGAAAGAACAAGATAAAACCTCAGAAAAAGAAACTTTAATAAAATGAAGATAAGTAATGTACCTAATAAAGAGTTCAAAGTCATGGTCATAAAGAACTGGAGAGAAGAATGGATGAACACAGTGAGAACTTCTTAATATAAGACAGTACCAAATAGAGGTCACAGAGCTGAAGAAAATGATAATTGAACTGGAAATGTAAGTTGAACACTAGAGCGGTCCAACATAAGACTAGATGAAACAAAAGAAAGAATCAGTCAGCTCGAAGACAGAGCAATGGAATTCAACCTGTCAGAGTAGCAAAAAAGAATAAAAAGAATAAATGATGTGCCTAAGGTTTTGCCCTCCAGGATATTTATCACAGTATTATTATTTTTTTAAATGTTAATTAAGGAATGTCAAAGAATAAATGTTTAATGATACATCTTAAGCACATTAACGAAGGCTTTATTTAAAGGGATGGGGCACCACTGTGATAGGTATAGGGACTACTACAATGCAATTTTGCAATGGAGGAGAGAGTCTGGGTTCAACTCTAAATACTGCATAGGCAAACTGGAACTTATAGCAAAGAAGCAGGGTCGAGTTCAGTGGGCAGAAAATTGCTAAGAGAGGGGTGCCTGGGTGGCTCAGTCAGTTGAGTGTCTGACTTCCTCCCAGGTCACAATCTTACAGTTATTGAGTTGGAGCCCTGCATTAGGCTCACTGCTGTCAGTGCAAAGCCCATTTCGTATCGTCTGTCTCCCTCTCTCTCTGCCCCTTCCCTTCTCTCTCTCTCTCTCTATCTCTCTTTCTCTCTCTCTCTCTTTCTCTCTCTCAAAAATTAATAAACACTTTAAAAAAGGAAAAGAACTAAGAGAAAACAGTGGTAAGAGGAATTCTGGCTTACCCAGAAGACAGACCAGTATAATCAGACATCACTTGGGGATCATGAAAGATGAGGAACCCAATCAGATATTGATGGTGGGGGGATTCCTGCTAACTTAAGTTAGTAGAATTCTTACTAAAACTGGATTTTACAAGAAAATGCACAGATGAGCCTAGGAGAGGGTTCACAAGCCTGACTAAAATTTGGACAAAGAATCTTGGCTGACATCTATATTCATATATATTACAATTATGAAGTCACTACATTATGTTCCACTTCCAGCACAATGAAATGAAACTGAAGTTCTAAAGGATCAATACCTCTGTCAAAAGAATTTTCTCATAGTAAAATATGCTTAAGTAACAAGCAAGTAATAATAATAAATATCCTCAGTTGTTTTAATTTCAACTCTATTTCAGTTGTATTAATTATTTTCCTGTAGTCACCACAAACTGAGGACAAAGAATAATACTATGTTCTGTGGTTTTGTTTTATCCAGATCTTCTACTTCAGGAAACAATGAAATTTTCTCTTAGTATTCATAATGTGCTTTACCTTAGAATTCTCTAGGTAAAATCTGGAAAATTCTCTGTAGCAAACAATAAAGTCAAAGCATTTTAAACATATGGAATTTTTCACAAAAAATACCAGAGTAAATATCGTTCAGGTTATTCGGGGAGAGGGAGAGAAAACCTTTGAGGTAAAGTATAGATTGTAAATAGAATGACTGCATATTAACCTCCCAGATCCTTAAGCAATAATTATACTGGAGAAAATTCTGATTTTGTGAGTGTATGAAAATAAAATAAAGACTGATGATTTGGATTTGGGAAGAATTCCAGAAATGACTGAAGTCTGTTCACGCATTCTTTTTAATGGCACTGCTTTTCACACAGTAGGTACTTAAAAAATGTTTTTTGAATGAATCAATTATCCTTTAAAACACCTGGAACCAGTTAACCTAATACATTTACCTGGAATACAGAATGCATTTTTCCAGAGCTGAAGATTTGTCTGCAGCACATTTGAATAATACAGCTGTTTCATTTCCTCCATTTCATTTCCCTTCACCTTCAATCTTGGCTTTCCTGTAAATGCTTCAACTGTGCTGAAAAGTTCACCACTGACTACCTGCTGCCAGTGTACGGGTCTGAGTGGTGGTCCAGGCCCAGACCAACTGCCCTTGGGCATTTCCCTTACGTAGCTTGAACATTCAGTTCTGGAGTTGGGATTTTAAAATACCTGCCAACAATATGCCGGCAGTACAATGAATCTTTGGATTTTTCATTCTTTTTTATTGGAGTCATTTTTTTATACACTAGTTATATTTTAAGATTTTGCACTCTTTTCAAAATGTTTCCTAAATGAAATTACTTTATTTGACACAACTTGGAAGAAGGAACACAATGGCAGGATGGTTATAATATTTTTACTTTAGCTCCTGTTGTTTCTAAGGAAGAACTCCTAATTTAGTTGTTTATGTGTGAATTATCATACTGAAATTTTAATTAGGATGTCTGCATACAAAAATGTGTCTTTTTTCACCTTCTCCATTTATTAGTTATAGACAGTTTACAGTTTAGGGATTAAAAAAAAACCCTAATTCTGAATCCTGGCACTTTTCTATAAAAGCTGTGGCTTGGGCAAGTTAACAGATCTCTCCAAGTTTTTGTTTCCTTATCTTTATAATGAGAATTATATGATAAAATGAGGCATTGTGCCCAGCATACCTTGAATATCTATAAAGACTAGTTTTACTTTGACTTCTCCTTCCAACTGACAGAACCCAGATTACTCTTTGTGGTTCTCACAAATTATTCTATCATCTCTATAGTTCAGCAGATCCACTGTCACAGACCATTTCCCAGTGAACAGAATCAGAGGCAAGGATGCCAGTGGTGATGCTTTATTGGAGGAGAGTACAAAACCAGAAAAGCAAGAGTGAGTACCAAGGGGAGTGAGGCAAGGAAAGATGTGAAGCCATGTGAAGCACATTACTGTGCTCACTACTATCTCATGATGGGCTGGGAAGAGTCATAGTGTCACTCAGCATGCAGGACTTTCCTGGATGGGCTATACAGACAATACTCTCTCAGAGTAATTCATGGTAGGTGGGTTAAAGGGGGGACTTTATCTGCATGGCTCCATTAACTCTTGCTTTCCCACTGGTCAAAGTTCAACTTATGAGTAGTTCATGCTCTTACCTCACTCTGGGATGAGCCATTTGGAGGCTTCATGAAATCCAGATCAAATGACCTGTAGTGTAATGTCTCCTTCTAGTTCAGAAGTGTTAACAGAGGCTGGTTGACTGGGTAACAGGTGACTCTGAAGAGCAGAGGGTCCAGCCCCCCAGTAGCAAAAATGTATCGATGCCAGGTAGGCCCAAGACTATCTCTTAAAAATATTCATATGAATCATAAGAATCACTCAATTAAAATTTACCCTGTGAGTATTCTATTCATAAAACTTTAATTTTTAAAAAAAATTTTTAAGTTTGTTTTGAGAGAGAGAGAGAGAATGTGTGTGTGAGTGGGGTAGGGGCAGAGTGAGGGGGGGTGGGGACAGAGAGAATCCCTCCACACTGTCAGCACAGAGCCCGATGTGAGGCTCGAACTCATAAACTGTGAGATCATGACCTGAGCCGAAATCAAGAGTTGGACACTTAACCGACTGAGCCAACCTGGGGCCCCATTTTCTCTGATTTTAAACTGGATGCAAAACTCAAGAGAGATTCAATGTCATCTGTTTAACTTGTCATAACAGCTTCCACCTGAAGGGCAAGGAAGGTATACACCTTCATTCCCTTTCACTATTGCCTTCTTCATGGGATAGTTCCACATCACCTCCACAATCCCTACATAGAGTGCTCAGTTGCTGCAAAGTCAATTTTCCTTTTCCTCCATTATTAAAAGGAGAAATCAATCACCTGCAGACGTACTTTAGCATGTGAAAATAACTGTGGGCAGGTCCGACTGTGAGTAGAGTCGTACCAACAGCACAGGTCATCACTTTCTGGTTTGTAGGTTTTGCATATTCACAGCGACATTGTTACATACTTCCTGAGACTGAGGGAGACATGCCTTTGTCTGTCAACTGCAAGCCCTTAAGTGATGATTTCCTCCTACTGTGTGTTGTAGGAGGAATTTTTGTTTGTTTGTTTTTCTTCAGAAAAGACAAGAGGAATTAATGTTTGCTTCTTTTATTTTTTACAAAGCTTAAAGAATGTCATTTCAAAAATGGGTAGGGGCGCCTGGGTGGCGCAGTCGGTTAAGCGTCCGACTTCAGCCAGGTCACGATCTCGCGGTCCGTGAGTTCGAGCCCCGTGTCGGGCTCTGGGCTGATGGCTCGGAGCCTGGAGCCTGTTTCCGATTCTGTGTCTCCCTCTCTCTCTGCCCCTCCCCCGTTCATGCTCTGTCTCTCTCTGTCCCAAAAATAAATAAAAAACGTTGAAAAAAAAAATTAAAAAAAAAAAATGGGTAGCAAATAGTATTAGTCAAAAATAATAGTTACCGTGACAGAAAGGGAATAAAGTGGGTTTTGGGGACTGAAAGAGAGATTCAAAATCTGGTTCTACAACTAATTAACTATTTAATTGTGAATACACAATCTTTCTGAACTTCTGGCTTTTCATCTGTAAATGAGAGTAATATCTCCCTTACAGATTGTTATGCACAAAATTAAAAGGTTTATAAATTGTTTAGCACATGGTAAGCTCTTTCCAAATGATACTTAATATTAGAACCAGAAATCTTTGAGTTATTTTATGTAACTCTCATTTTCCAGTTAGGAAACTGAAATCTGGCAAAGCTAGATGACCATCCCCAAACTGTATGATTACTTGACAAAGACTGTTGTATAATGCACTTCTCTTAACAAAATCTAATGTTCTTTTGATTCTAAAACAATGCCACTTTCATTACGAGTACTACCAAGATCAAATTTCTGACTTGGAGAAGGATTGCATTTCTCATTGTGATAAGAGCATATTTTGGTAATCTTATTTTATATTAGGTATTTATATAAGAATCTTCTTTTGTCTAGAACAAAATTATGTACAAAAGCAAATGCATTAGCAAAGCATAACTTATTTAAGGACCATATAACTAGTTCAAAACAACTTGATTTCCCTAGTGTATACTCTGAACTTCAGCAATCAAGGATAGTCTATTTAAATTGTGATTTAACAGTACTTAGTTGATATATTATTTAATGTATTGCATTGTGTGCCTGCACAATTTCATCATTATACTGAAAAAGCCAATCTACTGAATAAGTGCTATGGTTTCAGCTACTCCTTTAGTATTAAAATGCAGTTTTCTCATTATTCGTATCTACTTCATTTTATATCATGATAATTTTGAAATAAAATGCCATCTCTTATTTTCCTGCATATAAATGTGTATTTATATCATGTCCAAAGTAATCAAGATGAAATGGCGCTTAGTATAGAAGTCCTTTCACAATCAGAAGAAATGGTTTTGTAGAATGAAGGCCCAAGCTGAAACCATAGTACTATACGTGTGATGGTTAATGGCTTTCTTAAAAATATTTCTGACAGAGTCAATTTTGCTAAAAACAACCCTGCAAAATTAACTTCACTTTTGAAAAAAAAAAAAAGAGCAATGGTCTGAAGGTACAAAACTCATGGTAGATAAAATTTTTGGCATCATATTTCTGTGAGGTGGTAAAGTATTTAAAATCAAATTACGATAGTCATTGGTGTGTTTGGGATGTCAGGATCTTCTTACACGAATTGGCCACTGTAACTTTGAGTGAGTCACTTAAACTTTCTGAGACTATAGTTCCTTTCTCACTAATCATAATCAGTAATTGCTGCCCAAGAGTGAGATATTTAAATTTCTGCCATCCTTGGAAGAAAGTTGTGTCAAATTCATTTTCATTTCTGGGCCCTGCTCCATCACTTATGTTCTGTTTGCCTAATGACTTCAAAATTGCTATTTGCCTTATCCCCTTTAACCAATTCATCAAACCATGACCCTAGTCTCACCATCAATGCTCCACTAATCATAACTCTCTTTTCCACGGAAACCTAATTTTCTTGAAAAAGTTTTCTCACTTTTGATGTAATCATATTCGAGAGCAAAGAACATTAGTAGAACTAAATCTTGGTTAGTGTGTCTGGAGTAGAAGCACAGACCGATAAAGTGAAGTGAAAAGCATAATCAGAGGGATTTCCAGATTCTGGTAGAGCATGGAAGTGGCTTAAAAGTCATCACTACGTTGTAACACCAAGTAAAAACTGAAAAAACTGAAAAACGAACAACTCTTCTTAGGTCTGTCAGAGAAGTGAGGTCACAGGACAAACTGCTGCCCTTATAATTAGAGAGACTAGTTAATACAGAGAAGCACAACTTACCAGAACAGAAACTTTCTGGGCAAGAACCTCCACAAGAACCAATGCTGGGGTAGGAAACTGTGAATTGTAATTTTACAAATTGCTGGAGGCTCAGAGTGGACTAGTTTGAGAGTTAAAAACTCAAGTGGTGAGCAGTCATAAGGTGCTCCCATACTTATGTGGGTTTGACCTTCAGGAATTTAACCAGATTCTCACAGTGAGTATCAGAGAAGAATCTCCACCTGCTTCTAGCAGAAGGAGAGGAAAAGGAACCATTTGGATGTATGCTGTAGCATTTTGTTCTTTAAAAAAAAATAAGATAGAAGTTTATTTCTTACTTACAAGAGCCCAGATGTCAGTGGACCAGGGCTGACAGAGCAGCTCTGTCACTATCACCCTTGGCTTCTGTGTCTACCACCAAAGTGGCTAGTTCAGCTCCCACCATCACATCTGCATCTAACTGAGTAAGGACCATGCATGTTCATTCTGTTTTTTTCCACTGATTTATCGAGGTATAACAGACAAATAAAATTGTATATATTTAAGGTAGACAACATGATATTTTGATATATGTATATACTTTGTGAAATGATTACTACAACGAGCTAATTAACATATCCATCACCTCATATAGTCACATTTTGTTTTGGGATGAGAAAAACTGAGATCTACTCTCTTAGCAATTTTCAAGTGTACAATATATTATTATTACTGTTGTTTAAAGTATGTTGTTTATAATATAGTATATAATATATTGTATTTTCTTTGTATGTGCTGAGAACACTTGACACTTAGCAAATTTCAAATGCACATTATTATTATTTAATATAGTACACTGTATGTAGTATAACATACAATATATTGTATATTGTATATAATCATGATGCTGTACATAGGTTTCCAGAACTTATTCATCTTAAAACCGAAAGTTTGTACCCTTTGACAAATATATCCCTATTTCCTTTATCCTCAACCCTTAGTAATCACCATTCTATAGCTGAGTTCAACTTTCTAAGTTTCCATATATAAGTGAGATCATGAAATTTGCTTTTCTGTGTCTGGCTTATTCACTTGGCATATCTTCCAGGTTCTTAACAAGGCTTATACTCAGGAGAAATTATTTCATCACAGTCTAAACTACTGGGATTTCATCACAGCCTAATCTACTCTGGGAAATGAAATACACAACTCTAGCACATCATAGCTATTATGTCCCATATATAATGGGGTAGGATGAGGAGGAAAGTTCACAGTCAAGGGGCACAAGTTCATTAAAGGACTGAGATGCGGGGTGCGTGCCTGGGTGGTTCAGTCAGATAAGCATCTGACTCTTGATTTTGGCTCAGGTCATGATCTCATGGTTCATGAATTTGAGTTCCATGTTGGGCTCCACACTGAGAGTGCAGAGTCTTCTTGGGACTCTCTTTCTCTCCCTCTCTCTCTGCTCCTCCCCACTCTCTCTCTCTCTCAAAATAATTAAATAAATAAAAAGACTGAGATCTAATTATAGGGCTGTAAAATGCTTCCCCACACCACCATACCATACCACCACCTTACTAAAGGCCTATTTATCACAGTTCCTTTTACTCTAAAAATTATGTATGGCTATCAAGAAAAAATTACAAGGCATATTAAAAGGCAAAAAATACAGTGTGAAGAAACAAAACAAGCACCAGAATCAGATTTACATATGGCAAGGATTTGGAATTATGAGACCAGAAATATAAACCAACAATGTTTAATATGATAAGAACTCTAATGGATAAAGTAGATAGCATGTAAGAATAGATGGTCAATGTAAGTAGAGAGATGGAAATTCTAAGAACAAATAAAAAAAACAAATACTAGAGATCAAAAACATTGTCACAAAATGAAGATCCTTTGATAGGCTCATCAAAGCTGGACACGGCTAAAGAAAGAATTTCTGAGTATGAGGGTGTCTCAATAGAAAACCTCAAAACTGAAAAGCAAAGAGAACAAAGATTGAAAAACAAGAAGAAAATACACAAGAACTGCTGGACAACTATAAAAGGTGTAATATACGAAAAATGAAATAGCAGAAAGAGAAGACAGAAATGAAAAACAAAATATTTGAAGCAATAAAGACAGAACGCCCCCAAATTAATGTTAGACATCAAACCGCAGATCCAGGAAGCTTAGAGAATACCAAACAGAATAAATGCCAAGAAAATTATACCCAGGCATATTATTTTCAAACTACAGTAAATACAAAATAAGGAAAATATCCTGAAAGAAGTGAGAGGGAAAAAAACACCTTACCCATTGAGGAACAAGGATAAGACTTATATCCAGCTTCTCAGAAACCATGCAAGAAAGAAGATAGTGGAGTGAAATAAAGTGCTGAGAGAAGGAAAAAAAAAGACCTAGAATCTGTACCTTATAAAATTATCCTTCAAAAGCGGAGAAATAAAGACTTTCTCAGGCAAACAAAATTAAAGGAATTTGTTACCAGTAGACCTACCTACCTTGCAAGACATATTAAAAGACATTCATCAGAAAGAGAGAAAATAATATAGGTCAGAAACTCAGATGTATGTAAAAAAAAAGGAAGAGAATTAGAAAAGGAAGGAGTAAGTGAAGGTAAAATAAAGATTTTTGTTTTTCTTACTCTTAATTGATCTAACAGCTAACAGTTTATTTAAATTTTTAAAAGTTTATTTTTATTGAGACATAATTGATATAACATTGGGTGAGATTGAATTTTACAACTTGTTGATTTGATATATCTATATATTGCAATATGGTTACCACCATACCATTAGCTGCCGCTTCTATCTTGTCACATTATTATCTTTTTTTTTTTCAGTGAAAACAATTCAGATCTAGTCTTTTAGCAACTCTGAAGTTTATAATATATATTGTTGACTATAATCACTATGCTGTGATTAGACTGTCAGAATTAATTTATCTATTAGTCACAAATGTGTACCCTTTAACAAAATCTCCCTAATTCTCCCACCCTAATAAATTAACATAAATTCTTCTATACACAAGAAATAAGTATGCATCTGGAGTTTTCCTGTACTATATTCAAAAATACATTCCTTGCCCTTCCGGAATAGAAATTTGACATATGTCTGTGTTGAATTATCTGGAAGAACAATTATTGGGTTGAGAACAACACACTGTAAGAATGAATGCAATTAAAAAGAATGGCTTCCTCATTAGCTGCCATTCAGTAATAAAGAAATTAGACATATTAAAAGGCTTTAGAGAAATAACTGAAAAAAATTATCACAGCCTCCAATGATTCAGAATACCTAGTCTTCCTAGCATCTTCCTTGTGGTGAAGTCTTTCTATTTTTAATTTAAAAATATAATATACTCTATAGTTAACAGTCTGCTTCTTGGTTTGCATCTCTCTTTTTCCCTATGCATGTTTATATTGTTTCTTAAATTCCACATGTGAGTGAAATCATAATGGTATTTGTCTTTCCCTTACTGATTTATTTATCTTGCTTAGCATAATACTCTCTAGCTCCATCCACATCATTGCAAACGGCAAGATTTCATTCCTTTTCATGGCTGAGTAAAATTCTAGTGTGTGTGTGTGTGTGTGTGTGTGTATGTGTATAAAGATGTGGTGTGTGTGTGTGTATATATATATGTATATGTATATATATGTATATAAAGGATAAAGAATATGTGGTGTGTGTATGTATATATACGTATACATCCATCAACTGATGGACATTTGGGCCATTTTCATAATTTGGCTATTGTTGATAATGCTGCCATAAATATCAAGGTGCTTGTATCCCTTTGAATTAGTATTTTTGTATTCTTTGGGTAAATATTTAGTAGTGCAACTGCTGGAACCGAGGGCAGTTCTATTTTTAACTTCTTGAGGAACCTCCATACTGTTTTCCACAGTGGCTGCTCCAGTTTGTATTCTCACCACAGTACAAGAAAGAGGGTTTCACTTTCTCCACATCCTCCCTAACACTTGTTTCTTGTGTTGTTGATTTCAGCCATTCTGACAGGTGTGAGGTGATAGTTCATTGTAGTTTTGATTTGTATTTTCCTGATGATAAGCGATGCTGAGCATCTTTTCATGTGTCTGTTGGCCATCTGGATGTCTTCTTTGGAGAAATGTCTATTCATTTCTTCCCATTTTTTAATTGGATTATTCATTTTTTTGGGTATTGAGTTTTATAAGTTCTTTATATATTTTGGATACTCATCCTTTATAAGATACGGCATTTGCAAATATCTTCTCCCATTCTACAGGTTGCCTTTTAGTTGTGCTGATTGTTTCCTTCACTGTGCAGAATTTTTATTTTGGGGAGATGGGTGAAATAGGTGATAGAGATTAAGAAATGCACTTGTGATGAGCACCAGGTATTGTATGGAAGTGTTGAATCATTATATAGTACGCCTGAAATGAATATTACACTGTATGTTAACTAACTGGAATTTAAATAAAAACTAAAAAAAAATAAAAATATAATACAAAAGAGAATTAGAGAAGATTATTTTGGGACAAGTGAAAAAAATATGTACAAAGATAAATAGCTAAAATAAAATATCTAATTTGTGGGAGATATGGTTGAAATTTAAAGAATAAGATAGAACACATGAGGGTGCCTGGGTGGCTCAGTCAGATAATAAATAAGTAAATAAATAAACTTAAAAAAAAATAAAAAGCATATAGGAGACCCAAATGTACAGACATGAATATATGTTGATGAAACTATTTCAATTAAAAAATATATATAGTTGTGGAGTACTGTGTATAATTCCATGTATACACCAAATAAATTAGAAATGGATTTACAGGAAAACATTCTGGAAAAATGCAAACCAAACAATTCACTACTTTTGTCTTAAATTAGAGTTCAGTTGTGAGGAAAGTGAAATAAAAAGAATCTTTCATATTTTATTGCATATACTTTTAAATTCTTTTAACTTGATAACAAGATGAATTTAACCTTTTTTTAAAGTTTTTTTTAATGTTTTTATTTTATTTTTGAGAGAGAGACAGCGTGTGAGTGGGGGAGGGGTAGAGAGAGAGGGAGACAGAATCTGAAGTAGGCTCCAGGCTCTGAGCTGTCAGCGCAGAGCCTGACGTGGGGCTTGACCTCACAGACTGTGAGATAATGACCTGAGCTAAAGGGATGCCTCAACTGAACCACCCAGGCACCCCATGAACTTAACCTTTTAAAAACAAAGAAAAATGAAGAGGGGAGGATTAATCTCCAATTAGTTTCAATTCATTTATAATGTTATAAAAAACAAAAATATCATGTGTCCTATCTTTTTTTAAAAAAAATTTTTAACATTTATTTATTTTGGGGAGACAGAGCACAAGTGGGGGAGGGGCAAAGAAAGAGGGAGACACAGAGTCTGAAGCAGGCTCCAGGCTGTGAGCTGTCAGCACAGAGCCCAATGCAGGGCTTGAACTCACAAACCATAAGATCATGACCTTTGATCATGAATCAAAGTCAGATGCTTAACCAACTGAGCCACCCAGGTGCCCCAGGCCTGATTCTTGATTTTGGTTTGGGTCATGATCTCACAGTTCATGAGATCAAGCCCCACAATGGGTTCTGTGCTGACAACTCAGAGCCTGCTTGGGATTCTCTTCCTCTCTCTTTGTCCCTCCCCCCCCACCTCTCTCTGTCTCTCTCAAAAATAAATTAGTAAACTTAAAAAAAAAAAGAAATACAACCAAAGATTAGCTACAGAAACAAGAGTTCCATACAAATCACCAAAACATCATATAAAAATCAACTGCCTATATAGAATTTACAATAAATATTTAATTTTTATTTTTAAATTGTGCAGAACATATCTTCTATATTAAAAAAGTTTAGGGGAGCCTGGGTGGCGCAGTCGGTTAAGCGTCCGACTTCAGCCAGGTCACGATCTCACGGTCTGTGAGTTCGAGCCCCGCGTCAGGCTCTGGGCTGATGGCTCAGAGCCTGGAGCCTGTTTCCAATTCTGTGTCTCCCTCTCTCTCTGTCCCTCCCCCGTTCATGCTCTGTCTCTCTCTGTCCCAAAAAAATAAAATAAACGTTGAAAAAAAAAATTAAAAAAAAAAAAAGTTTATATTTAATAGATATGTATATTTATTATACACAAACTTTTTTTTAAGTGTCAGGGAGGGAGATGTAAATTAAAATTATAACAAGTTATACTATGCATACATTAGAAGGGCTAAAATTTTAAAATATAAAAAGTTTACATTAAGGATTGGTGAGAATGTGAAGCAACTGAACTTTCATATGCCTATGGAAGGAATATAACTCGAAACCACTTGGGACTCTGACTCCACAGTTTCACTGTAGTTATATACATTTATAGAACTATAAGCATCTGTACACCAAATACAAGTACAAAACTTTTTAGAGGTTCATTCTTTGTAATAGCTGAAAACTGGAAATAACCTATATGAACATTAACAGCTACAATAGAAATGTTTTCATGTAATCAAATAGTCTAATTCCATATAGCACTGAAGGCGAATGAACCATTGCTATATGAAACCACATGGTTGAAATTCATAAAACTGAGCAAAAGAAGGTAGGCACAAAAGAGTGTATACTGTATGATTATATTTATGTACCTTTTTAAAAAAGGCATGAAAAACTAAACTACAGTGTCAAAAGCCAGTCTCCTTTGGAGAAGTAGTTACTCAGAGGAGGCCTGGAGGGGATTTCTGGGTGTTAGTAATGTCCTTCTTTTTTTTTTTGTTAATTTTTTTTAACGTTTATTTCTGAGACAGAGAGAGACAGAGCATAAGTGGGGGAGGGGCAGAGAGAGAGGGAGACACAGAATCAGAAGCAGGCTCCGGGCTCTGAGCTGTCAGCACAGAGCCCAACGTGGGGCTCGAACTCACAAACTGAGAAATCATGACCTGAGCCGAAGTCGGTCGCTCAACCGACTGAGCCACCCAGGTGCCCCAGTAATGTCCTACTTCTTGATATGTGTGTTAGTTACATAGATGTACACATCTGTCAAATTTCAAGACTTGTATGCTTTATTATTAGTGTACTATACATTATTTTAATTAAAAAATAAGAATATAGAAGATTTAATTAATATAGATAAAAATCTTGGGCTAATGTGTATTTATAATACCATATCCAGCAACTGTAGAATACGCATTTTTTAAAAGTCAACTTAGAAAATGTCCCCCAATTATCCTTACCTTTTGATATTCACTGCCCTTGTGCAGTTCCTTCTATATGTAATAAAGCTATCATATGTAACCAATAAAATATTATGGAAAAAACAGTATGATTTTCAAGGCTAGGTCATAATAACATTGGGGCTCCTCTCTCTCTCTCTCTCTCTCTCTCTCTCTTTCTCTCAATCTCTCTCTCTGTTAGATAATTTGTTCTGGAGGAAGCCAGCTGCTGCTTTGAAAGGACACCCAAGGAGTCCTATAGAGAGGTTCATGAGGCAAGGTAATGAGGTCTCCTGTCAATGGTCAGCATTAACTTGCCAGGCATATGAGTGAGCTTTGCAAGTAGTTCTTCAGCTTTCCTAGTCTGGATTACCATAACCCCAACCAACATTTTGTTTGTAACTGTTATTTACAAACAAAATTTCTTGCAGATTTTTGCAACAAAACATATTTAACTTTAAAGGTCTAAAACCAATCCTTATTCTTCCTCCTTCTGATTAATACAAAGAGTGTAGTATGCTTTAACTCTAATCAACCTGTCCAAAGTTATATTATGGTCTTGTCCAGCATTTTAGTTCTGTCTTATTAAATTTTAATCCAACAACTTAGATTATAATATTATTATTTTAGATTATATTATTTTATTTATATTATATTATTTTATGTAGCCAATGTTTATTTAGATTCACACACATTTTTACATTAACCCCTTCTTGCATCTAATTCCTTATGATGGTTGGCAAATGGTAATTTTATATTTCTATCATTCCTTCTACATTTATGAGATGGCATTCTCCTGCAATGAAGAACATTCACTATTCACTCATTCCTTTATTCATTCAGCATTCATTCATTCATTTATATCAATGTTGACTCATGGATTCTTAATTTGTTCAATATATTATCTCCCAATATCATATTTATTTTGACGTGTAAATTATCCCAAATTTGGCCAGTGGCAGCCCCTTCAAAATGACTTCTATGACTTTTACAGGTGTCCCCATCATTCTTTGGTTCCGTCTTTAATGTAGTTACCTAACATCTTTACTTACTCTTATTTTTGCAGAAAAGAGGTTTCAGGCTCATATTATTTTTTTTCTTTTCTTATCCCAGTTATGAAATTGACCAAAAAGTCCTGATTCCTTTGAGTCTAACTGACTTTTAATGCTTTCTTTGATTTATACTAAGATCCCAAGTATATTTGTGTTTGTTTCTTGGTCTTTTGCTATTTGACTACTTTCCACAAGTACTACACTGACCTAAAGATAGTATGTGTATAATTAGTTTTTTCCATAGATATTAATAAAGTGCTATCATGTGCTAGGCATTGTTGAAGAAATAAGGGATACAATAATGGGATGGAGAGACAATATTCCATCAAGAAACATATTTTATTTGTAGAAAAAAGAGGAAAAAACCCATAAAATATAGGTATAGCAGATGGTGATAACTTTACCTTACAATGACAGCTCTTTATCCTTCTTCTCATTCTGAACTACCTAGGCTACTTCTGAACCCATCCCATTCTATACAGATTTTAGAATTAGTTTTTAAGCTCCATAATATTTTGAAGGAATATCTTTAGAGTTTCTATGACTGCATACATTAATTTGTAGAGAACTGGCAATATGATGCTATCAAGATTTCATTTCCATGTCAAGGAAGACAGCTAGATTATGTAAAGGAAGCATTGTTGGGGCGCCTGGGTGGCTCAGTTGATTTGGCGTCTGACTCTTGATTTCAGCTCAGGTCATAATCTCACGATTCAAGAGATCAAATACTATATTTGGCTCTGCACTGACAGCGTCGAGCCTGCGTGGGATTCTCTCTGTGCCTCTCTCTTTCTCTCTCTCAAAATCAATAAACAAACATTAAAAATTAATAAAAGAAACATTTTTTCAAACCTCATTTGAACTATTTTATAAAATATTGTTTTGCTGAAAGCCTCTTGTGCTATAATCTATAGCTTTCTAAAATATGAATACATGTACAGTCATTTTCTCACACACATACAAAAATTTGTCTTGCACAATGACTGCAGAAAAGTATGACTGAGCATATGGTGAAATAATGAAGCAGGTTTCCCCCTTTTGCACTGTTGGTGGGAATGCAAACTGGTTCAGTTACTCTGGAAAACAGTATGGAGATCCCTCAAAAAATTCAAAATAGAACAGCGTATAACCCAGCAATTTCACGACTAGGTATTTATCCAAAGGAGACAAAAATGCTGATTCAAAGGGGCATGTACACCTCAATATTTATGGAAGCACTATCAAATGTCCATTGACTGATGAATGGATAAAGAAGGTGTGGTATACATGCAATGGAATACTAGTCAGTGATCAAAAAGAATGAAATCTTGTCATTTGCAACAATGTGGATGGAACTAAAGTGTATTATGCTAAGTGAAAGAAGTTGGTCAGAGAAAGACAAATATCATGATTTCACTCATATGTGGAATTTAAGAAACAAAACAAATAGACGTAGGGGAAGGGAAGCAAAAAAAAAGATAAAAACAGAGGGAGGCAAAACTTTAATAGAAGGAAAGAAAAAAGAAAAGAAAAGAAAGAAAGAAAGAAAGAAAGAAAGAAAGAGAGAGAGAGAGAGAGAGAGAGAGAGAGAGAGAAAGAAAGAAAGAAAGAAAGAAAGAAAGAAAGAAAGAAAGAAAGAAAGAGAGAGAGGGAGGGAGAAAGAAAGAAAAAGAAAGAAAGAAAGAGAAAGAAAGAAAGAAAGAAAGAAAGAAAGAAAGAAAGAAAGAAAGAAAGAAAGAAAGAAAGAAAGAAAGAAAAAGAAAGAAGAGAATAGAGAAAAAAGAAAAGAAAAAAGAAAAAATGAAGCAGATAACAGAAACTGTGGTATAGATGGGAAGAAATGAGAAACAGGAGGATGAATTAAATAGCTCTAGCAGTCTGTTGTGGGATAAGAATTTAGGAATCTTCATGTGGCAGTGTAAAGAGTTTTTGAGGCAGGTATGATGCATAAGATACTAAAGAAAAGAAGAACAAAAAATGCTGCATTTCAATCATTTTGGTGTGTTTAATGGAATCTTTAGTGGGTTTTTTTAGAGTGATTTCAACGCAATTTGCCTTAAAAAATAAAATTTCAGGGGCGCCTGGGTGGCTCAGTCGGTTAAGCGTCCAACTTCGGCTCAGGTCGTGATCTCGTGGTCTGTGAGTTCGAGCCCCGCGTGGGGCTCTGTGCTGACAGCTCAGAACCTGGAGCCTGCTTCTGATTCTGTGTCTCCCTCTCTCTCTGACCCTCCCCCCATTCATGCTCTGTCTCTTTCTGTCTCAAAAATAAATAAACGTTAAAAAAAATAAATAAAATTTTATTTTAAAGTATCACAGAGTCACTTGTTTAGAAATGATTCTACTTAAATTGCATTGAATCATCTTTCTGTACATCTCTTTCTTCCATTTTAATTTCCTACCAAACTTAAACAAATTGACCAAAAATAATAAATATGAAACCATTTTTATAATTCAAAATAATCTATCTTTACTAAGGTACATTTAAGCATTCTGTATAATTATAATTAACCAATTTATTACTTGGTTTTAAAAATATCACATTATGTTCCATTTTTCCACTTTAATGTTATAAAATAACAGTCAAGATGGGTCACAGAACTATGGTTTCAAGTAGGTTTTTAAGACTGAATTTCTTTTTTTTTTAATCTTCTGATCTCCTTCACCCATTTCTCCCCCATCTTCCCACTCCCTGCCCCTGACAACCACCAATCTTTTCTCTGTATCTATGAGCTTGGTTTTGTTTTGTTTTGTTTTGTTTTGTTTTGTTTTAGATTCCACATATAGGAGAAATCATATGGTATTTGCCTTTCTTTGTCTGACTTATATCACTTAGCATAATGCCCTTGAGGCCCATTCATGTTGTTGCAAATGACAAAATGTCATTCTTTCTTATGGCTGAGTAATATTTCATTATGTATTTTGCCCAGTACCACACATATGGAACATTATTGCTTCCTCCTTTATTTTAAAAAGTTCCCTTTGAGGTAAGTATAGACCTTGCTGTCTGTAGGTCTTTTGAGCAACACTACATTAACTGGTATTTAGTTGATTTAGCTATAGCAGTACGATTAATAGTGTAAAAATATTAACCTAAGGAACGTAGGGTGGGTTTGCCACAATATGAAGTGGAATTTTGTTTCCAAAGCATATTTAATTAACATGGATAACCTAGGGGCGCCTGGGTGGCTCAGGTGGTTGGGCGTCCAACTTTGGCTCAGGTCATGATCTCACTGTTGTGTGGGTTCCAGCCCCGAGTTGGGCTCTGTGCTGACAGCTCAGAGACTGGAGCCTGCTTCAGATTCTGTGTCTCCCTCTCTCTCTGCTCCTCCCCCGCTCTCACTCTCTTTCCCTCCAAAAAT
Source organism: Neofelis nebulosa (assembly GCF_028018385.1). Taxonomy (NCBI): domain Eukaryota; kingdom Metazoa; phylum Chordata; class Mammalia; order Carnivora; family Felidae; genus Neofelis; species Neofelis nebulosa. Next base: position 24,816,752 of record NC_080795.1, on the reverse strand, counting down.
AAAGAAACATTAAAAAAATGTTTTAATTAAAAAATATGTATAACCTGAAGAATGTATTATCCATACTATATTAAAAACAAGATAAAACACAGATTACCAGCTTTCCCATTCCACCCCCACTTACTATTAAACTTGATGACACGCTCTTTTTGGACTAAATTACAGTTGTTATGGTATGTATTTACTGCAGTTTTGCCTAATCTCAATCTCAAATTGTACCTCTTTCGATTAAATTTTTCTAGGGATGCCTGGCTGGCTCAGTTAGTTGAGCATCTGACTTCCACTCAGGTCATGATCTTGTGATTCGTGGGTTTGAGCCCCACATTGGGCTCACTGCTGTCAGCACAGAGCCCGCTTAAGATCCTCTGTCTCCCTCTCTCTCTGTCCCTCCCCTGCTCATGGTCTTTCTCTCAAAAATAAACGTTAAAAACAAGTTTAAATTCTAAAGCTGCATATATATATGTGTGAGTGTGTGTGTGAGTATACACACACACACACTCTCACACATATATACATATATGCATATATATATGTGTGTGTGTATATATATATATGTATATATATACACAAACACACAATTTATTTACCATTTATTCATCAGTGGACACTCAGGTTATTCCCCTATCTTGGCTATTGTAAATAGCTATTTGTTGTAAATACAACAAGCACAGAAGTACATATATCTTTTTAAATTAGTGTTTCTGTTTTCTTCAGGTAAATATACAGAGAGGAATTATTGGATTGTATGGTACTTCTATTTTTTTTAATGTTTATTTATTTTGAGAGAGAGAGAGAGAGAGGGGAGAAGGGGAAGAGAGAGAGGAAGAGAGAGAATCCCAAACAGGTTCTGCACTGTCAGCACAAAGCCTGACACAGGGCTAGATCCCCATGACTATGACCTGAGCTAAAATCAAGAGCCAGATGCTTAACTGACTGAGCCACCCAGGCACCTCTATGGTACTTCTATTGTTAGTGTTTTGAGGAACCTCCATACTGTTTTTCAGAGTGACTTTATCAATTTACATTCCCACCAACAGTATGCAAGAATTCCCTTCTCCTCATCTTTGCTAACATTTGCTATTTCTTGTCTTTTTGATAGTAGCCATTCTAACAGGTAGGAAGTTGTATCTCATTGCGGTTTTGATTTGGATTTCTCGTATGATTAATAATGTTGAGCATCTTTTCATGTGTCTGTTAGCTATTTGCATGTCTTCTTTGAAAAAATGTTATTCAGATATACTGCCCATTTTTAATAGGATCGTTTTTTTTGTTGTTTTTGTTTTTTTGTGTTTTTTTGTATGTTTGGCTACTGAGTTGTGTGAGTTCTCTATATATTTTGGATATTATTAATTCTTCATCAGATATATGAAGCCCAAATATTTTCTCCCATTCAGTAAGTTGCCTTTTTATTTTGCAGATGGTTTCCTTTGCTGTGAAGATGCTTTTAGTTTGATGTCTCACTTGTTTATTTTTGCTTTATTGCTCTTAACTTTTGGTGTCAGATTTAAAAAATCATTGGTAACATCTATGTCAAGGAACTTACTGCCTAGGTTTCCTTCCAGAAGATTTATGGTTTCAGGTCTTACATTAAAATCTTTAATCCAAGTTTAGATTTACAAAATAGTTATAATAATAGTCCAGAGAGTTGCTAAATGGCCCATACCCAGTTGCCCCTCTTATTGACATCTTATATTACTATAGTACATTCGTCGCACCTAATTAATCAATATTGATACATTATTATTAACTAAACTACAGAATTAATTCAAAATTCATTAGTTTCTTCTCAATGTGCTTTTTCTATTCCAGAATCCTACCTAAGACAATTAGATAGTTTATTTTACATTAATCTATTACTATTGCCAGACTCTTGGTTATTTTAATAAAACTCTGTCTTGAGGCTGACTTCTAGGCATAAACAAATCAGTCTGGCTTTATGGAGATTATACTAGGACATGACCATCAAATCCTCTTTATGATTCTTTTGCTTTATGGTCAGGCTAAGTATCCAATAAATTTAGATATAAATAATTTCCCTAGAAGACAACAAATTTGTTTAAAGGTGTTAGGACATACATGAAGCTACTGAACATGAGCAACTAAGTCTGAAGTCAGAAAATATACCAGGAAAGCCACTTCTGTTGGCCTGTAATGCTCTTCTACTTTCTTTCATCCTGTAATTGCTCAAAGGTCTTGGATAGATCTCTAAGTGTAACTTCTGTTACTTTCAGATTTTTCGTGAATAATGTGAGATGATCATGAATATCATGTACCATGGTTTGAGTGCTAAAACTAACAATCAGAAAAATCTGAAAACTGTCTTGGCATAGTGAATCATGACTCATCTATAAGCCTGCGTTCATCAGTAGGAAACTAGAAGTACCGGCCCTGAGACTCATGATATGTTAAACAGCCCGTAGCAAAACAGATTTGCTGAGTTGTCCAATTAGTTTTTCAACACTGATCCAATACATCTGTGGTCATGTACCCAGAGCCTAGGAAAACATTTCCCTGAGGATGGATGTTTAGGGTTAATAGAAGATTTAAAAACTGAAAAAATGATAACAATACAATAAATTTCCCCAGATTTTTCTTTCAACAGGCTTCAGATATTTAACTAATTTTGATTCTAACCATGTATTCTAGAATATAATAAACTTTGCCATGTGGGCATTAAAATGTTTGGTGATTCATAAGATTTATTCTATTAATTCACTCAAATATATATTGAGCCCCTAGTATGGCCCAACCACTGTACTAAGTCTTGGGGATACAATGGATGAGATTGCCACAAAAGAAAAAAAAAAGACAGTATCTACCCTTACAGAGCATGTTCTCTGGGGAGGGAGAGTCTTTGGTTAAATATACAGATGGCTATAGCATTTATATGCCTAAGGAGAGAATCAAATTTTCGGAAGGGATTGGTGTCCTTCTTGATTTAAATCCAAGTAATTATGGTCATTCCCAGTATATTATAGGTTTTACCTAAAAATGCATTATGAATTCAATACTTTTATATACATTTCATTCTTTTTGTAGCCATATGTACTTTCAACATTTACAAAAACTTTCCTTGTGACATTGAGCTTCTTTATAATCTAATTACATTAAGTACTAAGTTTTCAAAGAATGCTTTGTAGTTATACTGTAGGGGAGTTTAATGAGCACGTCATTGTTTACCCCATAGACGATATTATATCCTGGAAGAATGTTTTTCTAAAATTCAGAATATGGTGAGAAAATATTAGGTGACAATACAGGTCATACACCAGATAAGTAGATAATTAGACTAGTTTAAAAATTATAACCAAACAAGCGAAATCTTGCATATCTGTGCTGGCTATGTGTACTTTGGCATGCTACGTAGATTCTTCCATTGTTAAAGAAAGTACTTTTAAAAGCACTGTAAGGCTGGATTAAAGTTGAGTACATTTTTGAATAGTATTTTTTTTTCACTATATAAAATTCTGTTCATGGAAAAATGTGGCCAATGGATTAACAGGTCAAATGTATAATTTTGGAAATAGTTGAGCCCATAATAACCTAATATGTGAGAATACAGTGATTTCAAAAATTTAGAGGTTTTATAATATTTTTAAAAATCTGTAGGTGTATTTAATACTGCTTCCTATCAACAGTTAATTGTATCCCTCTTAAAAAATTGCATACTCTCAACCTGTAAAAGGACAAATTCCATTTTTTTGATAAACATTTTGAATAAGTTGAAATGATATAAATGAGAAAACTAGATATATTAGTAGCACATTTAAAATACCAAATCTCAGAATTTAGTGGTCTCAAATACTCAGAATTTAATATTAAAAGAAAAATAAAAAGCCTGATAAATAACTCAAGGGTTAATACAGATACAAACTAAAGTTCTACTTATTTTTTGCCACACCCAACATTACATTAAGCTACTTGCATATTAAGTATATATCCCAGACCTCAGGAGTTTAAGCACTTTAATAATGTTTGTAAACAATTTATTTTATTTTTTTAAGTGCTTATTTATTTTTGAGAGAGAGAAACAGAGTGTGAACAGTGGAGGGCCGGAGAGAGAGAGATACAGAATCTGAAGCAAGCTTTAGGCTCCGAGCTGTCAGCACAGAGCCCAATGCGGGGCTTGAAGTCATGAACCTTGAGATCATGACCTGAGCCGAAGTTGGATGCTCAACCAACTTAGCCACCCAGGTGCCCCCATAAATAATTTAAAACCTTAGTTTGAAAACAACCAATCAGCATATGATCACAGAAATCATGTACTTTAAATAATGGAACTCTTACTCTCAAAAACAAGTAATTTTAACAGGCTGGTGTCTTGGCATTGTCCCTTGAGTTTTACGGAATCAGTAATCTGCCTTGCAAGGTAAATTGAGCAGTGAGTGTGGGGAATAATAAGACATTCAGAATAAATATGAATAAACCTAAGAAACACCACACTGCACAAGTACATCATCTGAATGCATTACTCTGACATCATCTTTTTCCTAAATTCCCTCAAGACTACTCACAACAGACTTTTTTTCTTCATTATCGTGACCTCGATCACCACCCCAGATGACTGACTTCATCTCTACTCTGTCCACTTTTCATTCTTTGGCCAGTCCTGTTTCCAACACCCCTTGCAGGCCAACTATCTATCTTTTTCCACTGTGTGCTTGGGTGGTATGAGTTGGCTTAAGCTGGAGGGCAATCTCTTCTTAATGTTGCTGCAAACGTTCTTTCGACTCATTATGTTAAATGAAAGGTGGACCTTTCTCATCCACACATCCTACGTTCCTTGAAAATCTAACCAAGTGGCACTTATTCTTTTTTTTCTACTTCTCGCTTGCCAAGTCCTAGAGAAAAGGTCAAATCAACACCGGCCTTCTTCTATCAGTTATTCTCAGACCACTGCCATTTCTTCAGTTAAGAAACAATGCTTACAAATGCCAATCTCCTTCCACTAATCGTGTGCTTGCTCTGTGGAATGCAGCTACAGCTAGTGGAGGAACCATGTGAATGTACTCCAGGACGGCCTCACAGAGCTAGACAGGTATTCTGGGCACTTGTCATTCTCTCTGTCTCTCTCTTTGGAAGTCCTCTTTCTGCTGGTGCTGCAGAGCACGTGTCCCTTCTCATTGTGGGCAGATGGTATAACTTTCTACTTCATTCAGAGGCTTTCTGCAACTCTCCTTTTTCCACAGTCACCAAATCCACTACCTCTCGTTTGCTCCCATGTTTCATTACCTTTCTACAGCAGCTAAAATTTTCCAGCATCCTAGTGCTCTGTAATGTCTTATTCAGTCCCAACTCATTAACTCGATAATGTTTTCTGAGACCTAGCATGTGGCTGACCCTGTCCAGGTGCTGTGGACAAACAGTAAACAAAACAGACCAAATTTTGTCTTTACTGAGGAGACGTCATGACATAAGTTATATAGTATATTGGAAAGTGACAAAGACTATGTAGAAAAGTAAAGCAAGGAAAGGAATAGAGAGTGTGGGGCAAATAGGTTTGCAGTCACAATTTTCTTAACAAGGTTAAGTAAACATCAAGAAGGAGCTATTTAAGCAAATATTTAAAAGAAGTGAGGGGGTGAGCCATATGGAAATGTGGGGAAAGGGCCCTCCAAGGAGGGCACAAGCTAGTGTAAAATCCTGAAAACATAAAGGCAAGTGTGGCTGATACAGAGTGAGCTGGGGAGAGGGAAGCATGACATGAGGTCAGAAAAATAAAGAGTGATACAGATAAATTATTAGAGGTCCTGGCTACACAGACAGGGCTCGCCTATGTGAGGAGACAATTCAGTTTTGTTCTGAATGATAAACAGAGCATACTGGAAAGAGAGAAGAGCATGTGCAATGTGTCAACATGTCCTATTTGGGAGATTGCAAATAGTTTTAGGTAACTGGAGCAGGGGCCCTTGTGAGGATGAGAAGATGAGATGGGAAAGGAAGGAAGGAGCCAGACCATAAAGGGATATGAGCACAGGGTAAGACAGTTGAATTTCAGTCTACAGACAACAAGGAGTCATCAAAGGCCTGAGGTAAGGAGAGCAGCATCCATGACATGGAGAAAGAAATGTGAACCAGATGCCAAGGCTCTACTATGGGCAAAAATTTCCTGACCGCTTAGATTACCTTAGCACCCTTCTCCAGCCTTCTTACCATATCCTCCAATCATCACACACACTCAGACAATTTGCTCCAGTCATGTTGCATATCTTTCTTGTTCAGTGGGTTCCCTCTAACTTTTTTGCATTGGTTATGAAGCTATCATCTCTCATAGTCTTCCATGTTCAGTTTTGTGATTCTGGGGTTGGGACTAGCAAACCACAGTTTTGCTTCACCAGCTGTTTCCTATTAGGTTCTGCAAATGAAGGGAGCTTGGAAGGCTAGAGGAAGAAGGGAAATACTCCCTCCATTTTGTTTGCTATTCCCATTTGCGTCACCTGAGGAATGGCTCTTCCTCCCCCCTCTGGCAGCAGCAGTTGGTTCACCCATTGCTTATATAATTATTTTGTAACCTAAATAGCCATATAGAAGGTACTAGCACCCTCCTGGTGCTGGGCTTCTCAGAGGTGTGAATTCAGCTCCTTGGGGTTCCTTTTCAGAATATCTGAGGTGCCAGCATCAACAGGACAGCACTTCCCTTTAGAAGCTGTGGGTCTCAGCCCCTTCCGAAGCCTGCTCCAAGCTTCTAGAGTCTGAGACCAGTTGTTCCTTTTTGTTCCATTAGCCCTACAGACGAAGACTGCCCCTTGAAGTTACTATCTGCTAACTCAGTTTTGTTTGTTCATTTGTTGCCTTTGTAATTCTCCTCTATTAAATTTTCCCCATTAAAATAGGTGGCACAAAAAGCTGTTTTCTTGATTAGATTCTGATAGGTTTCTTTATTTTCCTTCTCACTTCAAACATTCAGCTGAAAAGACTTTAGGGGCCTTTGTTCCTATTGAAACTTCAAGAGATTCTTCTGTTTTATGTGTGTGTGTGTGTGTGTGTGTGTATATATATATATATATATATATATATATATATATATATTTTTTTTTTTTTTTTTTTTTTTTTTTTTTTTTTTACTTAAAAACTCACTTCAGGGGTGCCTAGGTGGCTCAGTCGGTCAAGCGTCCAACTTCGGTTCAGATCATGATCTCACAGCTTGTGAGTTCGAGCCCCGCATCGGGCTCTGTGCTAACATCTCAGAGCCGGGAGCCCGCTCTGATTCTGTGTCTCTCTCTTTCTGCCCCTCTCCTGCTCACGCTCTGTCTCTCTCTCTCTTTCTCAAAAATAAATAAACATTAAAAAAAAAACTCACTTCAAAATGACTAAACAAGAATCTGAGAGCCTCCAATGTTCAAGACCTTATACAAGACACCATTAGGGGTACATAATACCAATGGTGGAGTAGTGGTGTTCTCTTGATAGATGACAGAGAGACAGAGAGAATGACTGAAAGATACAACAATATATACATAGATAACAATATATACAACAATATATCCATAGATGTATAACAATGTGTACATAGATAGATATCTGAGATAAACAATAACAGAAGACCTCCAATATTGTATTATACTTTATCAACCAAATAACAACAACAACAACAACAACAACAACAACAACAAAACACTTATATTGTCTCAATACTTGGTAAATTTTAATGAATGTCATTATTCTTGGCATGTTTGTCTTATTTTAATTTGAGACTGAAATAATCTAATTTTTTACTTATTTTACATGGATAGTTAGCTTCCCTCACATATACACTGGAATAGCAAGAATTTAATATTAAAATGGTTCAATTATAACCACTCTAGTCATGCAAATGTGGTTTTAGAATGCACAGCTCTCTCTACCTCTTCCCTGAATGCCTTCACTTCTTGACTAGGCTGTGCAGGGGGCAGGGGGAGGAGGTAAGAGAAGGAGAGTTTGGTAGGGAATTGTTAAATTGTGTACAGAAAGTAGCAGCAGTTTAAAAATTGGATGAGAAAAATTTGCCGGCCCAGAAGGTGAAAAGAGAGAAGGTTAAAATGGAGGAGTCAGCAACATTGTAAAGGAACATTGGCTCTAGTTAGAAGCCTGGAAAATCAAATAGTAGTTTAAAGGCAGTTGGTACATTGGGCCTCTTAAGAAGTAGAGAAGACACATTTCATATCCTTTGTTTGAGATGAATGAAATCTCAAGCTGCTAAATTTCAATGAACTGAAAGATACATTATTTGTGGAATATATTTAAGAATTCCTAAGAGTGCTAGATCAACAGGAACTGGCATAATTTATTATATTTCAGCTGACAGAGTGAAGAATAAAGACAATTCTGTGCAAGGGTCACATGAAAAAGGAAGTCAAGTGTAAAAGAAATCGGATCTTACTTTTTTCCTGATCTCTAGCCAAACATTCAGTTAAGAGGTGAACTTTTCTTCCAGCAAAGAAATGTCGCTTGCCAAGAATGTGGAGGTAAGCTATCTTATTCCAGGCCAAGCTGGGAATGAATTATGAAAGCGAAACTTATATCTTTTGGGAAACCAGATCAACTAAAGATCTGATGCAAAATGTTAAAAGGAATTGAATTCAGGAAGATCTGGATTCTAACTTAATCTCAGAGGGAATTCAAGGATTTTGTGGTTTCCTTCTCCGCCCCCCCCCCCCCAACCTCTGGAATCAAATTTTACAGTTCTTACCTTTGTAGAAAAAACATATAATGTTTTCTGAACTTCGTGTATGTTTCGTAGGGCCTTTAAATTGCTAGTTCATTTAAACAGCAGAAGATGGTACATTTAATTTATGACACTTCCATGTATCATGTGGGGCAATGTTGTTCTCTGAATGTTTCTGTACATCACCTAATTCCTCCGGCCTTCCAAACAACATGTCTTTGAAGGAAAAATTATCAATGATTAAAATCAAGCATGATGGTGCTATGTTTTGATAGTAAAAAATACTTGAATAATATGATATATTCATAATTTGCATGCCTACTTATTATTTATATTCAAAGCAGAGAATAAATCACTGTCATTTGGCACTTGTTTATAATATACACGCATTTGTAAGTGGCCAGTATTGGATGCTCTTGAAGCAAGTAAAGCACTTCTGGTAAGAGAATAGTATAAGCTAATGTAGGCAATGTATTTGTAAAATATTTTAAAAAGCATGAAGAATTATACAGCATGATGTATAGAAATAAAGAATGTAGGGTGTTGTTTGACTAATACAATGTGTGGTAAGTAATTACTCCCTTTCCCTATTTTGCGAGGTGAGGATGTTACATCTGTTCACTGTTAGACTATGTTTTATGAAATTATTGTCTGGATCGAAGTTTCAGTAAGAAAGTATGAGCATTTCCTTATAAGCCAATCTTCATTACTATGAGTTTTAGATTACTTTCCAGGGTACAAGGTTTGCATCTATGTGGCAGGAGACAGGAACCTTGTGGTGTGCTTATCTCAGGACCATGTGTTAATCAGCAATGTCTAAGTGCTTTCTGTGGAAAGTAATGCAAATACAGAGGAAATGCCAGTAGAACCATTTCTTGATTTCAAGAATATTTTGCTGTAGTAGAACTTTGTTTAAAAACATTCCACTGTTTAAAAACCACAATGGCATACCAAGAGTCCTGTTAAGAAAAAATAAAATTTGGATCATTTTACCAGTTTTCCTCTACTGGGTGTTTTGGAAGTTTATGTTGCTTTTTCTGGTTAGAGTGTTCATGCTATTTGAGGTTAAGAGTTTGAATAGGAAGGTACCAAGGCACTGATTCTCCTGTTAAGTGAGATGATGACAGAGATAGGAACCATTCAACAATATTTAGTCAAAAAATACTAAACATAATAGATAGTGGTTGATTGGGGCGCCTGGGTGGCTCAGTCAGTTGAGCTGCCAACTCTTGATTTTGGCTCAGGTTATGATCTCTCATGGTTTGTGAGATGGAGCCCCACATTGGACTCTGTGCTGACAGCCCGGAGCCTGCTTTGGATTCTTTCTCTCTCCCCTCTTACCCTCCCCTGCTCACGTGCATGCTCTCATTCTCTCAAAATAAATAAATAAACTTTAAAAATAAGTAAGTAAATAAATAAATAATAAAAAAAACCATAGTGGTAGAAATAAATTGAGAATTAAATATATTACAGTCAATAGCTAGTATGTAGGGATGTACTCTAATAAAAACAGAAGAGTGATTAGTGGCACTAAAAAGGAGCCAATCGACTAGTATAGGAATTCAAATACCAACAAAGTAAGCTTGTATTTCCTGAGAGAAACAGGAAAAAGGTGACAATTAAGAAGTGAAAACTGGTAGACAGCATCTAATAATTCTTACCTACTGATATTCACATCCTTATGTAATCCCCTCCCCTTGAGTCACTTTCTGCTAATGGACAGAATACCACAATGGTGACTGAATGTCACTTCTGAGATTACATTGCAAAATGACACTGGCTTCCACCTTGGTCAGTCTCTCTAGATCTCTCACTTGCTTTCTCTCATGAAGTAAGCTGCCACAGTGGGAGGGGACCTATGCAGAGGCAAAGAACTGAGGGCAGCCTCCATACAGAAGACATATGAATAGACACTTTTCCAAAGAAGACATCAAGATGGCCAACAGACACATGAAAAGATGCTCAACATCACTCATCACCAGGGAAATACAAATCAAAACCACACTGAGATTACACCTCACATTGGTCAGTGTGGCTAAAATTAACAACTCAAGAAACAACAGATGCTGGTGAGGACGTGGAGAAACGGGAACCCTCTTGCACTGTTGGTGGGAATGCAAACTGGTCCAGCCACTCTGGAAAACAGTGTGGAGGTTCCTCAAATAATTAAAAACATAACTACCCTACAACCCAGCAATAGCACTACTAGGAATTTATCCAAAGGATACAGGAGTGATGATTCATAAACATGTATCCCAATGTTTATAGCAGTGCTTTCAACAATAGCCAAATTATGGAAAGAGCCTAAATGTTCATCAACTGATGAATGGATAAAGAAGACGTAGTTTGTATATACAATGAAACACTACTTGGCAATGAAAAAGAATGAAATCCTGCCATTTGCAGCAACATGGATGGAACTGGAGGGTATTATACTAAGTGAAGTAAGTCAGTCATAGAAAGACAGATATCATGTTTTCACTCATATGTGGAACTTCAGAAACTTAACAGAAGACCATGGGGGAAGGCAAGGGGAAAAGTAGTTACAAACAGAGAGGGAAGGAAGCAAACCATAAGAGACTCTTAAATACCAAGAACAAACTGAGGGTTGTTGGGGCAGGGGAAGAGGGGAAATGGGTGATGGGCATTGAGGAGGGCACTTGTTGGGATGAGTGCTGGGTGTTGTATGGAAGCGATGAATCACAGGAATCTACCCCAAAACCAAGAGCACACTGTATACACTGTATGTTAGCTAATTTGACAATAAATTATATTAAAAAATAAATAAAAATAAAAATAGGTATTAAAAAAAGAAAAACAGAACAAAACAAAAGCCAGTAAGAATGTTAGGGCCTCAGTCAACAGTCCATGGTGGACCGAATCTTGCCAACAACCACACGAGTGAGTCTGCAAGTGATTCTCTTCCCGATCAAGCCTTGAGATAACTGCGGCCCTGCCTGACACCTTGATTACAGCTTAGAGGGAGACACTGACACACAGACATCCTCCAAATTATGCCCAGAGTTCCTGAGGCAAAGAACATATGAGATAATAACTGTTAGTTGTTTTCAGCTGCAAAGTCTTGGAGTAATTTGTCACACAATCACAATTAACTACAACAACAAGGGCCCTGAAAGAGCAGAAAATTTCAGATAAATAGACCTAAGTAGAAGAAGGGAAATTAAAATGTATTCTTAACAGAAGGAATAGCGTAAGAAATGCAGAGAGGTAGGGAATTGCATGGTGTTTTTGAGGAAAAGCACTTATGTAAATTTTCTCGAGCACACTGTGCTTGGAGGTGGCATGGAGGTGAGAATTCAGAACAGTACTTTGAAGTTCTCAACATCACAGATAGTCTGGAAAGTCAAGTTTAAGATTTATATTTTATTTAGTTAAATCAGGTACATGAAGGGAGCCAAGCAGTACTTTAGGAAGTTTTGCTGAGAGTAATGTATAAGATGAATGAAAAGGGAAAGACATAAAATGTACTACTGCAAGACCATATAAAAGTACAGGAGAGAAAGAATGAGCAAAGGTGACAGAATAAAGATGTGAGAGACTAAGGTAAAGAAAAGTGACGGAATTTTTTTCTTTTATCAACTGACTTTATGTGGGAGTCTTGAAGAGAGAGATAAGACACTTGCAAGGATTCAATCTTGGGATACTGGAAAAACAGCGAAACAACTTTAGAAATACTGAATTCAAGAGGAGATGCATGAAAAGACAAGGATTGATTTTCGACCTTTCAAGGCAAGATATCAACAAAACATTGTGGTGACAAATCAAAGCTACTGGCGAACATTTTAGGATAAAATTTGTATATGAGTTATACTTAAAGATGTGTGAAATGATCAAAGTCAGAGTCTCAAAAGAACTTTGAGAATGGGAAAGGCCCACATTTAAACATGAATGAAAAAGTATAAAAGAGCCAGAGAAAACAGTGCATTAGCAGAAGAAAGTGGTTGGTATCAATGTAGATGCAGATAAGTCCTTATACAAATAGGAGATCAAAACCCAGTGTTTTAGGCCAAAAACTGTGTAATCAAACTTACTTCTTAGCCATTCAAAAAGAAATTTCAGAAAAGCTGCCATTTAATCCCTACATTTTAATATGGAATTTCCATGTGTGCTACAGTTAATTTTTATTGTACTTTCCAAAACAAACCAATTATAAGTGGACCTAAGTAACTGAACTAAGCTACTTGTTTCATGGCATTTTTGAAAAGGAAGTATCTTTGCAAGACAATTACTGAGATTTTAGGTCCTTCTTTGTGGCAAATAGATACAAGTGTCAGCTGTGGACTGGAAAACTAAGAAGTCAGGAATTCCATCTTTATTAAATGAGGTCGTTATCTTTTATAGGTAATTCTACCCAAGTGGTAAACATCTGAACTTTATAATGATCAACATTAAATTTAGAAGCAGAGCATTGGACAACTTCCAGCAAGTTGGGAAATTGGGAAGGGCAGGCAGCACACTTTGGACTACTTTTGTTCAATTAGGAAATTTTCCTTTTCTATTCTTACTCTGTCTCTTTTACAGATTGGTAAAAATTGCTGTAAAGGAATAATTTTACATAGTGACAAGATCATTGATATTTAGTCTTGCTGTTGCCATCTACTCTACATTTTTGAAAAAGTTAAGAGTGATGATAGGAAAAAAACCCCTAGAAGCTTCCCTCCCTCTCCCTCTCTCTCTCTGTCTCTCTCTGACTCATAAGTAATCACCTTTCTCCATCTGAAACAAATTAACTCCTGGGGAGGAGATGTTCCAAGAGCTTTCACATAGTCGTTTCCAAGGAAACAGCTTCTTTTGTCCACAAGCGTCCTGCAGTTCAGACAGTAGATTGCTTTGTATCACCAGACAAGAGTCCATAGAAGCCAGCTAGTTCACATATACCTTAAGAGTGTTAAAATCAAACTAATGATCCCACTGTAATCAGTACTGGATTACCATTTTAAAAAGTCTCAATCTACTGTAGGGGGTTGTGGAAAATGCTAAGGGTGGAGTTTCAAAATACAGTTTACTATGTTGGGTATAATCATAAAATGGCTTCATAAGAGGAACCTCCTCATTTTTTGTGGAATATAACATCCTTCAGTCTTGTGGAGCCCTCTACTGGAAAGCTCTGTGTATCAAACTCAGAGAAAGGTATTTTGCTTTTTAAAATCCATCTAAGTGTGAATTATTATATTGGTAAATATCATTTAACTTTTTCTCAGTTTATCTGTATTTCAACAGTTCGTAGGTACTTTGTCTAAAGAGTTGCTCTTAACTTTCTTGTTATCGTTTTCTGTTTGGAGAAAACAGTGTTGTTGAAGGCACTTGATCTATATTCTTTTTTTTTTTTTTTTTAATTTTTTTCAACGTTTTTTATTTATTTTTGGGACAGAGAGAGACAGAGCATGAACGGGGGAGGGGCAGAGAGAGAGGGAGGCACAGAAGCGGAAACAGGCTCCAGGCTCTGAGCCATCAGCCCAGAGCCTGACGCGGGGCTCGAACTCACGGACCGCGAGATCGTGACCTGGCTGAAGTCGGACGCTTAACCGACTGCGCCACCCAGGCGCCCCGATCTATATTCTTTTATGTTGACAGAAATCATCATCTTAAAAGCCTTGTATCAATATATTTGAAATATATGAAAATTATAGAATAGGAAAATATAATAGTATCTCTAAGGTGACATGATGAAACTTTAAGCATTGTAAAATGAGAACTGTATTCAGTTAGGCAAGAGAGATTACAATTCTAACCATGCAAAGAACAGTACAAGGAAAAGTTCAAAATTCAGCATAAAGTCAAACAAAGAGTAATTTTCTGAGTGTGAAAATTTAGAAAATATAATATTTTATTTTAGAAAATGTATCACCAGAGGGGCGCCTGGGTGGCTCAGTCGGTTCAGCGACCAACTTCGGCTCAGGTCATGATCTTGTGGTTCATGAGTTTGAGCCCCGCGTCTGCTCACTGCTCTCAGCGCAGCGCCCACTCTAGATCCTCGGTCTCCCTCTCTCTTTGCCCCTCCCCTGCTCACTTTCCCTCCCCCCCCTTTCTCTTTCTCTGAAAAAAAATATTAAAAAAAAAAAAAAGAAAATGTATCACCAGAGATAGGTTACCATAGGTTACTCCATATTAGTGATATAATTCAAAATTAACTATAATGACATTTGATAGAAATAAAAATATTATATTTAAATCACATTTATGTAAGAATACAGGGATGTGAATTAGTTTTTTATACTTCATGGTTTCTGACTTTTTCCAGTGTAAATTAACCTAAGTGCCTACTAGAAGAGTTGTAGAATACAGGAAGCATTTTGTAAATGTTGCATCATACTCAGGATGGATATTCTAGTGACTCTGAGACAGTGCTGTCTATATGAGTACAAGCAGAGTCTGTCCCTGTAGCAGCAATGACAGGGTCTATCCCTCTAGGTTTAGTGAGAAATATTCAAGTAGGGTGTTCATATTATTCGAAGTCCAAACAAGGAAGCTTTAGGGAGTAAAAGGTAATTAATTGATTATTCCACGGTAATAGCACAGATAAAAACTGACTTGGGCTGACAGCTATACTCACACAAACTACAACTCCAAATATGTCTGTTGCATGAAGGCTTAGTCAGTTGGGGCTGAAACAAAAGATAATATTGGAAATAATGACTATTCTAGGTTTTACAGTACTTTTCCCTTTTCCGCTCTAAATGGTTTATATTTAAGCCACATATCTAGGGACTCCATATTTTGAAATATGGCTATACAAAGGGCTATAATAATTATGCTTACTGTTATGTAGCACTGATGATTACCTAAAGTATGAACTAATATTAAGAGGATAGTATATATTAAGAACACTGCTTTGAAGTCAAAGTGGATCCCACTCCATGATTTAATGTTTGGCATTTAAGCATAATTTTCTCCATGTATAAAGTAGATATACTGTAATACTCATGTTTAAAAATTGTGATGAGGGTTTAATGAGATAATAAATATAAAAAACAATAAAATGCTCGATATATCACAAGTGATCCAAATGTGAAAGATACTATTATATATTAACAGGAGCAACATTTATTCACTTAGTGCTTTTGATTTTTCTAATAATTTTCATATGTATGTTTTGATACTTTCCCTTATGACTCTGATATTTGTAATTTTTTTTTTTTTGTATTTTATGAGTGAGGGCACTAATATTCACAGAGATTATGTGATTTAACCAATCTAGGGTCACCTCATGAAATGTAAAAACCTCTAGCAGCTATTTAAGGAAAGGAAGAGTAGGAAAGGTAAGTCAACTAATTTAGTTAGATGCACAATTAGACTGGAGCTCTTTTAAAGGTGTTTCAATATGTAAACTCATCTTTGGAGAAGGGATTAGAGACTCTTTGAAAAGAGGGTAATGTTTCCTTAACCAACTAATTGTTCCACTTACAGACTTGGACTAGAATTAGGGTTCCCTACCCCTTACTTTCTGAGGTATGTGAGTTTTTCTCACCAAAGGTTTCTATGAAACCCTGAGAAAACTCTGTAGCCTGCAGGTTTTGAGGTGCAGTCATTGTACCTGTTACACGGCACTTACATTCTCAGGGAATGTGATTACCATATGAACCTTCCGTGCCTGGCACTGCTGTAATCTTGTACTTCTAGCCAAAATGCAAGTCCTTCTGTCTTCACCTTTCTTCCATAGCTGAGTTCCTAAATTTGTCCTCCTCTCTCAGCTAGCCTGCATCTTTCCATCATTATAGCATAGCGGTTAAGAGAATGCTCAGGTATCAGACTTTCTGGCTTGAATCATTTGGTTTTTGCCTGTTACTGTCTTCACAAGTTTGGGCAAGCTGTTAACCCTTTGACGTCTCTGTTCTCTTCTCTGTAAAATAGGCAAAATAGTATATATTGCATGGGTTCTTGTGATGATTAAAAATGAGATACCATTACATTTAAGATTCTTGGAAGTGTCTAGGTAATAGGAAGCATCTAAAATATTAATTTTCATTATTATTGATACTCTTTCCACCTCTTAACAATTTCCTGATTTGATCCCATTCCACGAGCCAGATATAATTCAATTTCATGACAAAGAAACCAACTATTCTAAGCTACTGACTTTTGTTAAAGTCAAAATCCGATCATGTGAGAATTTCTGCTTCCCCTGTTATATCTTTAAATGGGGATTGCTTATTATCCAAAATTCTATACTTTGCAGGCTAGAAGGAAAGCGTGTTAGGATTCTACCTCTTTTCTCCAAAGACAGTATCCCACCACACTCAAATAAAAGTTTCTTCTTTAGGTTTATGGTGTTATGCTATTCTACCTTCCACCTCAATGCTGGTATCTAAGGCTTCACGGTCAGACATTATTTGCTGCACCTGGCTCAAGTCTTTTTACACCCCTAAATTACACTATCGTCCAAGATGGTTTCAATATCTATGCTCATCTATCCAGTAACCTTGTATCACAATTTACTGCCTTTCTTAACGTCAATCACCTGCACCTCAATTTTACTGCAGCCAACTATACCCATGGTCGTAACTTGGAACTAGTCATTGCTAAGAATTACCCAACATTCCAAATACAAACTCTACCACAACTTCCACCAAGCTGTTTCACATTTTTATGCTTACACATCATTTACTAAGTTCATGATTTCCTCTCTTCTCCTTCCCCCCTTTCTTCTCCATTCTCTCTCTCTCTCCCCCTCTCTCTCGGACTCTCAGTCCCCTAAAACCTCATTACTTACACCACCAAGCCACCCATATCTCACTGCCTTATCTATTATTTCTTCTAAGTAAACTTAAAATTCTACAACACCCCCTAAAAACTTTCTAACACAGGATTAGTCCATTCATTCAGCTTCTTCTTACACCCTGTCTGCCAAGAATTTCTATACACACATAATTTGAATTGGCACCACGATAGGTTCGTGGTCTTTCGTCTCAGCTGGAAACCCAATGTGTCTTACTGAAATTTCATAGGCTGCAATAGAAATCCAGCTCCTATTTCTCAAAAGAGCCACTTTTAACCTTTTTTACTCTGATTAAAATTGTTTTATATACCATTGCCATAATCACACTAAGTAAACTCTGCCTCCCAACCCAATAAATAAAGGCCATCTGGCAGGAATTCTTTCAATTCTTGTCCCTCCCTCACTAACAAACTTGCCTACATGGTAAATAATAAATAATTTGAGTCAGGGACGGGGGTTTCAGATGCAGACTCAGAATTTTCAGAGATGGGTTCTTTGCTGCTGAAGGGTTCTTCTTTGTTCAAAAACATAACTCTGTTTCCCTGACCACAGGTGACTGTCAGCCCATAACTCAAGCTGGGTCAATTAGATTATCTTTTCTGGGAATTTGAAATTTGGTCTCAGAGATCATAGGCAGTTTTGGATGATGCTTTGAACTGCCATATGTACACTCAGGAGCCATGTGCACATGGAAAGGCAGAGAGAAAGTGATACTGAAGCAGGGGTACCAAAGGAAGCTGAGATGAGGGAACTACAGCCCCGAAGAGACTGATTTTGGATCTTTTTTTTTTTTTTTTTTCAAATTTTTTTTTTCAACATTTTTTATTTATTTTGGGACAGAGAGAGACAGAGCATGAACGGGGGAGGGGCAGAGAGAGAGGGAGACACAGAATCGGAAACAGGCTCCAGGCTCCGAGCCATCAGCCCAGAGCCTGACGCGGGGCTCGAACTCACGGACCGCGAGATCGTGACCTGGCTGAAGTCGGACGCTTAACCGACTGCGCCACCCAGGCGCCCCTGATTTTGGATCTTAATGAGACCCTGGTTCCTCTTTCCAGTCCCTGGTGATTTGTGTCTTCTGCTTGGAGATCCTAGCAAATACCTCTGAAGCTTATATTATCCCCACTCCCTTTGTTTACACTAGTTTGAATGGGTTGTAGTTACTTGCAACCAAAAAAATTTCTACTGAGGTAAGTATTCACATCCATTCATTCTCTTTCTCTCCAATTTCATACAATAGTTTTTCTTCTATCATGGGTGAGTCCTTCTATATGTGCTCTGGATCCACTCTTCTCTTATGGCGTTAGTTATCAACACTCTCTCCTCTATGTCTTCAGACTTACCTTCTATCTCTTTTCACTCAGAATATAAACATCCTTCACCACTCTAACCTTGAAAACAACATTATCTTTCTTGAACTCTTGCTTCTCTCAAACACTGCCACATTGTCACAATGACACTCAGCAGAAAACCTTTTATCCTCTACTACCAAACTTCTGGGAAAAGCAGTTTAATCTCACAGTTTCTAATTATTCATCTTCACCGGCAATTTGCTTTCTGCTCTCAATGCTCTTTGCTGACAAGTTTCAGTTCTTTATTTTTTTCTGATATATTAGAGCATTTGACATAGGTTAACTCCCCTTCTCTTTTAAAACCAGCTCTTTCCTGGTCTCTGACATGTTATAGTCTATAGTATAAACATTCTTCTTTTTTTTTTTTTTTCAACGTTTTTTATTTATTTTTGGGACAGAGAGAGACAGAGCATGAACGGGGGAGAGGCAGAGAGAGAGGGAGACACAGAATCGGAAACAGGCTCCAGGCTCCGAGCCATCAGCCCAGAGCCTGACGCGGGGCTCGAACTCACGGACCGCGAGATCGTGACCTGGCTGAAGTCGGACGCTTAACCGACTGCGCCAACATTCTTCTTTGTGAAACTGATCCCTACTAATTTAATGACACAGAATTGTAAATGTATCACTCAGATCTCTCTTCTAAATTCCATTCACAGGGATCCATCTTGCCCATGTCTAAGGGTGGTAGTATCTATGTCACTCCTGTGCTGGAACTATATGATCTTTTCTCATTAACATCATGCTAAAACTCAAACAGCTAAGATGTTAGGCATGACTCTTCTTGCTCTTTCCCATCTTTCCATTGCTCCTTCAATCCATACCTTTCCTCTGTGCTAAATTTCTCATACTTCCCAAACCAGTTAGGTACTCTCACACTCACATACTCTGCCCATAGTCTTGTCTTTTGGTAATGCTCTCTCCCAAATTTATTGCCTGGGCCATTTCTACTTACTCCTGAAATCTCTTAACAAACATCACTTCTTCCCAGGAAATAATATATATTTTTAAAATTTAATTTATGTATTTAAATTCAAGTTAGTTAACATACAGTGTAGTATTGGTTTCAAGAGTAGAACCCAGTGATTCATCACTTACATATAACACCTGGTGCTCATGCAAACAAGTGCCTCCCTAATGCCCATCATCCATTTAGCCCAGGCCCCTTCACACTCCCCATTCAGCAACTCTCAGCTTGTTGTCTGTACTAAAGAGTCTCTAATGGTTTGCCCCCCTCTCTGTTTCTACCTTATTTTTTCTTCCCTTCCCCTATGTTCATCTGTTGTGTTTCTTAAATTCCACATATGAGTGAAATCATTAAGTATTTGTCTTTCTCTGACTGACTTCTTTTGCTTAGCATAATACACTCTAGTTCCATCTACGTTGTTGTAAATGGCAAGATTTCATCTTCCATAAAGAAGATGTGGTATCACATCTTTTATTTATCTTCTTTATTTTTTTTTCATATTTTTCCTTTAAATCTGTCTTCATATTTAAATTGGCTTTTTTTAAATATGAAATTTATTGTCAAACTGGTTTCCATACAACACCCAGGGCTCATCCCAAAAGGTACCCTCCTCAATACCCAATCACCCACCCTCCCCTCCCTCCCACCCCCCATCAACGCTCAGTTTGTTCTCAGTTTTTAAGAGTCTCTTATGCCTTGGCTTCTTTATTCACTTGTCAGTTGATGGACATTTTGGCTCTTTCCATAGTTTCGCTATTGTTGACAGCACTGCTATAAACATTGGGGTGCATGTGCCCTTTTGAGTTAGCATATTTTCCTTTAGATAAATACCAGGTAGTGCAATTGGTGGATCCTAAGGTAGTTCTATTTTTGAATTTTGAGGAACCTCCATACTGTTTTCCTGAGTGGCTGCACCAGCTTGCATTCCTACCAGTAGTGCAAGTGGGTTCCCCTTTCTCCACATCCTCGCCAACATCTGTTGTTTCCTGGGTTGTTAATTTTAGCCATTCTGACAGGTGTGAGGTGGTATCTCATTGTAGTTTTGATTTGTATTTCTCTGATGATGGGTGATGTTGAGCATCTTTTCATGTGTGTATTAGCCACCTGGATGTCTTCTTTGGAAAAGCTTCTATGCATGTCTTCTGCCTATTTCTTTACTGGGTTATTTGTTTTTGGCTGTTGAGTTTGTTATATTCTTTATAGATTTTGGATACTAACAATATGTCATTTGCGAATATCTTCTCCAATTCCATCAGCTGTCTTTTAGTTTTGTTGATTGTTTCCTTCCTGTTCAGAAGCTTTTTATCTTGATGAGGTCCCAACAGTTCATTTTTGCTTTTATTTCTCTTGCCTCTGGAGGCATGTCTAGTAAGAAGTACTGTGGCCAAGGTCAAAGAGTTTTCTGCCTGTTTTATCCCTAAGATTTTGATGGCTTCCTGTCTCATATTTAGGTTTTTCATCCATTTTGAATTTATTTTTGTGTATGGTGTAAAAATGTGGTCCAGGTTCATTCTTCTGCATGTTGCTGTCCAGGTTTCCCAGCACCATTTGCTGAAAAGACTGTTTTTCCCCCCATTTGATACTCTTTCCTGCTTTGTCAAGATTAGTTGGCCATACATGTGTGGATCTGTTTATGGGTTCTCTATTCTATTCCATCGCTCTATGAGTCTGTTTTTGTGCCAGTACCATACTGTCTTGATGATTACAGCTTTGTAACATAGCTTGAAGTATGGAATTGTGATGCCTCCAGCTTTGGTTTTTCTTTTTCAACATAACTTTGGCTTTTGTGGTTCCATACAAATTTTAGAATTGTTTGTTCCAGCTCTGTGAAGAATGCTGTCATTATTTTGCTAGGAATTGCATTGCAGGTATAGGTTGCTTTGGGTAGTATCAACATTTTGAACAATATTTGTTCTCCCAGTCCGTGAGAATGGAATGTTTTTTCCATTTCTTAGTGTCCTCTTCAATTTCTTTCATAAGCTTTCTATATTTTTCAGTATACAGATCTTTTACCTCTTTGGTTAGATTTATTTCTAGATATCTTATGGGATTTGGTACAATTATAAATGGGAAAGACTCCTTGATTTCTCTTTCTGCTGTTTCATTATTGGCATATAGAAATGCAACTGATTCTTGTATGTTGATTTTATATCCTGTGACTGCTGAATTCACGTATCAGTTCTAGTGTTTTTTGTTTTTTGTTTTTGTGGATTCTTTTGAGTTTTCCATGTAGAGTATCATGTCACCTGCAGAGTGAAAGTTTGACTTCTTCTTTGCCAATTAGTATGCCTTTTATTTATTTTTAATATATGATTGCTGAGGCTAGGACTTCCAGTTCTATGTTGAACAACAGTGGTGAGAGTGGACATCCTGTTGTGTTCCTGACATGAGGCAGAAAGCTTTCAGTGTTACCCCATTGAGGATGATATTAGCTGTGGGTCTTTCATATGTGGCCTTTGTGATGTTGAGGTATGTTCCTTTCATCTCTAATTTCTTAAGGGTTTTTATCAAGAATGGATGCTGTATTTTGTCAAATGCTTTTCTGTATCTATTGAGAGGATCATGTAGTTCTTGTCCTTTCTTTTATTGATGTGATGTATCACATTGATCGTTTTGCAGATATTGAAGCATCCTTGCAGCCCATGAATAAATCATACTTGATCATGGTGAGTGATTTTTTAATGTACTGTTGAATTCTATTTGCTAATATCTTGTTGAGAATTTTTGTATCCAGGTTCATCAGGGATATTGGCCTGTAATTCTCCTTTTTAGTGGGGTCTTTGTCTGATTTTGGAATCAAAGTAATGCTTGCTCCATAGAATGAATTTGGAAGCTCTCCTTCCCTTTCTATTTTTTGGAACAGTTTGAGAAGAAAAGGATTAACTCTTCTTTAAATATCTGGTATAATTATTCTGGGAAGCCATGTAGCCCAAGATTCTTGTTTGTTGGGAGAATTTTGATAACTGATTAAATTTCTTTGCTGGCTGTTGGCCTGTTCAAGTTTTCTATTTCTTTCTGTTTCAGTTTTGGTAGTGTCTGAGTTTTTAGGAATTTGTCCATTTCTTCCAGATTGACCAGTTTGTTGGCATATAATTTTTCACAGTTTTCTCTTATAATTGTTTTTATTTATGTGGTATTGGTTGTAATCTCTTCCTCTTGCATTCGTGATTTTATCACTTTGGGTCCTTTCTCTCTTCTTTTTGATGAGTCTGTCTAGGGTCTTAACAATTTTGTTTATTCTTTCAAAGACCCAGCATTTACTTTCATTGATTTGTTTTTGTTTTTTTGTTTGTTTGTTTCTATATCATTTATTTCTGCTCTAATCTTTATTATTTCCCTTCTTCTGCTGGCTTTAGGCTTTATTTGCTGCTCTTTTTCTAGCTCTTTTAGCTGTAAGGTTAGGTTTTGCATTTGGGACCTTCCTTGCTTCTTTAGATAGGACTGGATTGCAATGTACTTTCCTCTTAAGACTGGATTTGCTACATCTCAAGGGTTTGGACTATCATGTTTTCATTTTCCTTTGCTTCCATGTATTTTTTCATTTCTTCCTTAATTTTCTGTTTAACCCACTCATTGTTTAGTTGGATATTCTTTAACCTCCATGTATTTGAGGACTTTAAAAATATTTTCTTGTGGTTAATTCCAAATTTCATAGCATTGTGATCTGAAAATATTCACGGTATGATCTTGATTTTTTTTATACCTGTTGAGGGCTGATTTGTGACCCAGTATGTGATCTATTCTGGAGAATGTCCATGTGCACTCGGGAAGAAAGTATATTCTGCTGCTCTAGAATGGAATGTTCTGATTATATTTGTTAAGTTCATATGGTCTAGGTGTCATTCAAAGCCATTGTTTCCTTGTTGATTTTTTGCTTAGATGATCTGCCCATTGTTGTAAGTGGGGTATTAAAGTCTCCTTTTATTATGGTATTATTAGCAATGAATTCCTTTATGTTTCTAATTAATTGATTTATATATTTGTGTGCTTTCAAGTTGTGGGTATAAATATTTACAATTGTTAGATCTTGATGGACATACCCCTTAATTATGATATAATGTCCTTCTTCATCCTTGTTACAGTCTTTGTTTTAAAATCTAATTTGTCTGATCTATGTATGGTTACTCTTTTAGGCTCCATTAGTATGATAGATGGTTCTTTTGACCTCCATTAGCATGATAGTTCTCCATCTCCTCACTTTCAATCTGCCAGGGTCCAAAGTGAGTCTCTTATAGGCAGCATATAGATGGATCTTGATTTTTTTTTATATACATTGTAATACCTTATGTCTTTTGAGTAGAGCATTTAGTTCATTTACATTCAGAGTGATTACTAAAAGATACGAATTTAGTGTCATTGTGTTACCTGTAAAGTTGGTGTTTCTGGTGATGTTCTCTGGTCCTTTGTAGTCTTTGTTGCTTTGGTCTTCTTTTTCCTCCACTGTGAGACTTCCTCTCAACATTTCTTGCAGGGCTGATTTAATAGTCATGAACTCCTTTAGTTTTTGTTTTTTGGGTAACTCTATCTCTCCTTCTATCTGAATGACAATTTTGCTGATAAAGAATTCTTGGCTGCATATTTTTTTTCCCCATTCAGCACATTGAATATTTCCTGCCAGTTCCTCTGGCCTGTCAAGTTTCAGTGGATAGGTCTGCTGCTAACCTTATCTGTCTACCCTTGTGGGTTAAGGACTTTCTTTCTCTAGCTGCTTTCAGAATTCTCTCTTTATCTTTGTATTTTGCAAGTTTCACTATGATATGTCATGGTGTTGACCTGATTTGTTGATTTTGAGGATTATTCTCTGTGCCTCTTGGATTTGAATGCCTGTTTCTTTCCCCATATTAGGGGAGCTCTCAAATATAATTTGTTCAAATAAACCTTCTTCCCTTTTCCCCACTCTTCTTCTTCTGGGATTCCTATGATACAGATATTTTTTCATTTTATAGAATCAGTTCTCTAAGTCTCCCCTCATGATCTAACAATTTCTTTACCTCTTTTTTTTAACTTCATTATTTTCCATAATTTTATTCTCTATATCACTGATTCTCTCTTCTGCTTCTTCAATCTTCATTGTCACTGTATCCAGTTTGTTTTGCATTTCAGTTATAGCACTTTTTATTTCATCCCGACTAGTTCTTAGGTCTTTGATCTCTGCAGCGAGGATTTCTCTTGGGTCTTCTATGTTTTTTTCAAGCCCAGCTAGTAGTATTATGACTGTTGTTCTAAAATCTTATTCAAATATATTGCTTATATCTATTTTGAGCAAGTCCCTGGTTATGATTTCTTCCTGACTTTTCTTTTGGGGAGAATTCCTCTATCTTGTCACTTTGGTTAAGTTTCTGTCTTTTGTGTGTTTTAAAAGCTTGTTATGTTCCCTAAACCTGGGAGTATTTCTATATTAAAAAGGGGTCAGGAGCTTCAGTAAGTGTTTCTGGTGTATGCTGTGTGTACACTCTTTTGTGTTTGGGCTGCTCTTTCTCACTGGTCAGTCCTATGCAGAGTTCCTCTTTTTTTGCAGGGGTGGAATATTTGCTCCTTTAACTAGCTATGCTTTTATTGTTTGTTGAAATAACCTTAGAAAAAATGGTGGGAAAAAGCCTGAACCCAGAAAAAGAGAAAAGGAACAGGAACAACAGCAACAGTAAAAAACAGAATCAAAAACCTATAAAGTTGAGTCCAAAGAAAAAGAAAGGGGAAATAAAAGAAAAAAAGTAAAAAGAAAAATATTAAAAAGTCTGATTCAAAAAAGAGAAAAGGAAATGAAACAAACAAACAAACAAACAAGAAACTATGAGCCCGGTTCTAAAAGAAAAAAAAAAAAAGAATTAGAAATTAAAAAAACAAAAAAGAACTGTAGGTGTCATTTTGAAGCACTCAGTTTTCAGTACAGTTGGTGCATGGGGGTGCTGGCTGTGTTAGTCTTCTGGAGAAGAGGTTTGCTGCATTGGCTCAGAGTCAGTCTTGCCCCAGTAAATAAGCAGTTGCCAGGCATGAGTGTGGGGGGGGGGGCAGGATTGGTGTAAGCAGGTCTTGACTCCACTGGGGGCCACTGTGCTGCTCTCTGAAGTACCACCATGCTGGTGTTGGATGAAAAATGGTGCCACCCTAATAAGTCATCCCCAGACAGGGGATCTCACACCCCTGCTGTTCAGGCAGCCCTCACAGAATAGGGAGGACAGTCAGTATGCCCTGTGACACAACTCTCCTGCATTTTTCCTTCGGTGTGCGGCTGGGATACAAAACCCAAAGCACTGTGCAGATCTGCTCTCCTCCTCCAGAGTAGAGCATTTCCTTGCTATGTCTTTAGCCCTCTGTCTCTGAAAAACAGGCCCACAGCTACATTATTGCACAGAATCTATGGTATAGCACCATTTAAGCAGTAAAGGTTATATTCCCTCTGGGTGCACCTCTGTCTCTTGCTGACAAAAGGCCTTTTACTGACACTTGCAGGGTCTTTTGTCCTTGGGGAGGCAATAAATCTGCTTCCAAAAGACTCTAGGAAGGGGAATATTCTCTCCCAGTGCACCCTGGAGATCTCTACACCACACTATACACTCTGGGGTCAGCTTCCTCCTCCCCAGGAGTGTATGCTACAGCACCACTCTAAAGACAGTTGCACACTTCTGAAACCTCAAATTTGAGCTGCAAACAGTTTGCAAAAACAAAAACAAACAAACAAAACCAAAAACCAAACCAAAACAAAAAGACCTGGGACACTCAGTACTTCTCTCTCCGCTGTGGTCCACAATGGTTTTCCTCTTGTGCACACTTGATGTTGTACTTTCTCAACCCCTCCCTCTTTGTCTCCCTTTTGTCTCTCCACAAAAAGGGTTTCCCTCCCTCCACAGCACTGCCATTTTTGTCTCCCCCAATTCACTTCCAATGCCCTTACATCTGCCAAACTGTCTTCCTCCAACTGTGGAGATCCTTCTGCCATTCTTCAGATTGATTTCCTGGGTGTTCCAAGTGATGTGACCTCAATACAGCTGTATTTGAGGGACAGGAAAGCCCAGGGTCCCCCTACTTCCCCACCATCTTAACTCCTCCCCAGGAAACAATATTTAATCACTTCCCTGGACTCAGGATAGCATAGCACTTACGAACATGGATTCTGAAATCAGCCTGTCCACGTTCAGATCCTAGCTCTACCACTAACTAGGTATGTAACCATGGGCAAATAATTTAACCTTGCTGTGCCTCAAGTCTCTTATCTATAAAATGGAAATTGGAATAATACCTACTCACGATGTTGTTGTGATGATGAAAAAAAAAACACTGAGAATAATCCTA
Organism: Neofelis nebulosa; assembly: GCF_028018385.1. NCBI lineage: Eukaryota > Metazoa > Chordata > Mammalia > Carnivora > Felidae > Neofelis > Neofelis nebulosa. The sequence continues at coordinate 24,789,765 of NC_080795.1, read as the reverse complement.
ATACATAGCACATATTAAATAAATGTTAATTCATTATAACTCCATCCAGACACTATGCTTGACACATCGTAATCAATACATGTTGTGGACTGTCTGGGAGAAGTTCCTGCTTTCTAGGATATTCATAAATCACAATGGAATAGAAACAAGAGAATTGATCTAGCTTTAAAATTTTACCTCAGAGATTCCAGTGATCAGGCTATTCATGTCCAGATGACCTAAAAGTCTAAATTAGGACTCTGTAAATGGTCTGATACAAAGATTTCCATTTGGAATTTGGAGTACAACTTTAGAGAACTCAGAAACAGTCTTCCAATGAATGAACAGTTGTCAGACCTTAATTTATGAGGGAATGGAGTCAGTCTTAGGTAGGAGGACAGAAAAAAAAAAAAAGGCAGGGTAGAGAGCCTCATTATCATTCACAAATGATTCTGTATTCCAGAAAATATGCCAGAGTTGAGATTTCATTAGAACTCTAGACCTGAATGGAAACTGTACTACTCATACAGAAGGGGCTCAAGGTCTGGAAGAGCTGTGACTTGAAGCACATCTTCCCTGGATATCCTAAGTAGTAATCCTGTTTCCTGGACCTTATTTGCAAGGAGCTAGACAAGCTGAACACTGTGGAAGGCCAGCAGATGTTTATGAGTCACTGGATTTGGGGAGTAAGAACTTGCTGTTCGAATGCTCTACATCTCAGCCAAGATTTTATCTCAAATTTGATTGAGCTAAGTATGCCCAAATGTATGGAGCAAGGTATTGGCAAAGTCTCTGGAAATGAAGCAGAGACCTTTAAAGTAGCTGTGTCAGAATTTCAATCGAGTTATGAATTCTGAATCTTGTGCTTTTACCATTTTAAAACATACCAGGCATCATCATTTACTGGAATAAATGTGTTCTAGGAAGTAAAATGGAGTAAATTGTGTTTCTACTAAATCCTTTTCCACATTTTTCTTATAAATGTGGCGACGTGTTTCCACCAGCACAGAAAAAGACATTTCAGCATCAACATGTGAAAACAAAATGTAAGTAACAGCTATTTCATTTTAACCTTAAAATCCTGAAAGATAAGGAAGGAAGCTATATATTATCACCTCCTGTTCCCTGTGTAGAAAGGAAAATGAAGCACATTGGGGTCAAGTAATTTGTCAAAGGTCACCAAGTGAGTTGGTGAGACTAACACTCTTCCAATATGCTTTCACCAGACCATGTTAGACCTAAAAGGTCATGGATACACACTTGTTTCCAAGTCTGAATTGCATTTTGGAGTGTGGAACCAGGTGACTAATGGAGAAATAGTGTTTGGATACCATGTTGTTGAGCTTGGACGAAACAGTCCTATTCAAGCCAATGACTGAAACTGAAGGAATAACCTGATGGAAGACTTAATGTTCCAAAGCCAAGTGCTGCCTGCCTATGTCAAGATACATGCAGTTTTACCCCAGCACTAAAGAGAGAAACATCTGTTACAATAGAGTTACTCCAGTGCAAGGGAGATGAGAAAAAAATGTTGATTAGAACACTGACAATATCCAGCTAATTTCATAAAAACGCACTATTGCACAAAAACAATTTGCCAGGTAATAAAAACTGCTGGATTAACCAGGTGGCATTGTTGGATCAAATCTTGCTTTCCACTTTGCACAGTAGATATTTAAATGTCAACAGATGATTCCTCCAGGTCCCTTTACTTCTGCGGCTTATGGAAATGTTTAATTAGCTTTATTGACATTCCATCATCCAATATGCTAAGGTTGGAATTCCAAACATTGTAAATTTACAGCGGGATCTTATTAATCTCTTATATATATTTTAAATATTTTTATGAAGAGTGATAATTAATATGCCCTTTCTATTTTTGCTTCTTAATCTAAATGCATTTTTCTAGCCTACTTGCTTGGATTTGCAGCTAAGCTTGTTTGGGGAGGATTTTGTTGACTAATCCAAGAATCCTAAATAATTTCTCTATGTAAAGAGGTCAAAATCATGGGAATACCACACCTCTTCCCTCATGACCCAAGGGTGGTGAGCACTGTGATGCACTGATTTAATGTGTGCTTTGCTGCCTGCCTCTCCACAATGAGATGCTACACACAGAGGACTTAGTCCATGTCCAATGTCAGAATGTAGCATTGTGCTCCATCCCAAGTTTCTCTGCATTAGACCTTCATAGTTACTTCTTGTTAAGAAGTATGAAATAAAGTATTATGATATCTGAGTCTTTAAAAAACATGCATATTTGCATAATAGGTCAAAAAAATGGCTTCCAAACCCACAGACAAAATACTTTTAATGATGCCTCTTTTTTTTTCTTTTTTATATTTTATATTTGAGAGAGAGAGAGAGAGAGAACAAGCAGAGAGGGGAAGAGAGACGTAGACAGAATCTTAAGCAGGCTCCAGGCTCTGAGCTGCCAGCACAGAGCCCAATGAGGGGCTTGAACTCACAAACTGTGAGATCATGGCCTGAGCCGAAGTCAGATGCTTAACGGACTGAGCCACTCAGGTGCCCCACAGAGAAAATACTTTTATACTTTCATATAATTATCCACCTCCATTTTTGCAGACAATTGAGAGATGATTTAGGGATTCAATTGTATTTCTGGTCTAATCTACTAAATTATACTTCTTACTGAAACTCAACTCAACTACTAGGATCCATCAAAGTAGACTATGTGTGTATAGTGGAAAGTGTATATATGGAAAGAAAATGAGATTAGATTGAAATGTTTTCATTAAAGATCGTAGCCAATAGTGACATATTTGGCAAAATTATGGTAATATATACAGAGATTTACACAAAAAAATGTTTGCACAACTAATGCATGTAAGAATATGCACACATATGGGGAAAAATAGGCTGGGAATCTGGAAGAAGACATGTTATTCAGGATTACGTGGGCACTAATTCTTATTCCCCTTTTCACCCAGTAATGACAAGATATTTTGATGCTGTGCCTATTTCAAAACCTAACAGAACTCAGAACAAATGTTTCCCTATATAGAAGCACTCAATTATTACAGTCTTTCATGAGAGTGGAATAAGCCCATAGTATGCAGGAAAATACAGTGGCAAGTGCTTGTGGGGTGTGGTTAGATCTTACCTCCATGAGACAGTGCTCCTATTAAGGACTCTAGGGACTAAAGGAATTCTCTTGATTTTAATTAAATTCTGTTCTCTTGGCTAAACGAGTTTTAACTCAATCTGATATTCTACAGGAATGTTGTATACATCAAAGCAAGATGTATGGGTCAACAATTGTAGGTAGGTTGCTTATAACAGTAAATGAAACAGCACAAAAGAATCTCACCACATACTTAACACAATCAAATTTCTCCCACTGCCTCACATTCGTATTATAAAAGGCTGAGTACACACCTATGTTTCCAGTTATCTGTTGGCTAAATGCAAAAAGGAAAATCACACTTGTTTTTCTCATCTTTATTACCTATCTTTTGCTAATCAATTAGAAATGAATAAAATCAAACCCCAAAAAGACTATTAGTTTTAGACCATCAGTAATATACATTCTTTCAGTACATAGGTGAAGAGAATTTGTACTTTTATATAGTCGTTTTACTCCATCAAAACCATAAGATCACTTTTATTATCATAACTTTACTGATGAGAAAACCAAAGCTCTGAAAATTAACTGATTTGCCAGAAGTAAACAGCTATTGGAATTGACCAAAGTGGGACTTGAACTCAGATACACTGATGCCATCCATATTCCATATGCCCTTCACTATACCACACTTATTTTTATATCTGTACTCTCAGGTACATAAGATGTGTTTATAATGTGTGTTAGTGGTAACATAATTTCTGCTAGAAGACAGAAACACCCAAAATAGAAGTTTCAGAGACTGGCAAAAACTTAGTTCGTGGCCACACCTGATTGTAAGCCAGGTTTAGGAATACAGCTTTCATTCTGGGGGCCATGTGCCATAGTCAATAACAGGTTAATAAAAAAAAGACCTAAGAACTGGTTATGATATTTTTTGTCATATAATGGGAAATAATTTTTGATTCTTTGATGGTGCCTGAAGAGTCCCCATTTGTGTATTTAATACAATTTCCAGTAAAAGGTCTTAAAGATGGAAAGGAAAGAAGATTTGCAAACTCCATTTTAAAATTAAATTATTTTTAAACAATAAAATAAAATCATTAGTTTTTAAAAAATTTTTAAACATTTAATTATTCTTGAGAGACAGAGCGTGAGTGAGGGAGGGGTAGAGAGGGGAGACACAGAAACTGAAGCAGGCTCCAGGCTCTGAGCTTTCAGCAGAGCCCAACATGACGCTCAAACGCACTAACCATGAGATCATGACCTGAGTCAAAGTCATACGCTCAACCGACTGAGCCACCCAGGAGCCACTAAAATTAATTGTTTTAAACAATAATTTCAACAAAGCTATTTTTAGTCCCTTGGAGTTTAATATATTTTCATTTGCATACTGCATGAATTTAATGGGTAGAGGCACATCTATTTCAACTTTTATGCAGTTTTTAGTTGAAATTCATGATTATTTGAAATTTAAGTACATAATTTTAGTGCCGCTAAATGTGCGGATGTGAAAAAAAGATAATCGGCAATTTGATATTCTGCAAGTGTATTGATAACTAGCTTCAGAAAAAGTAGTGAAGATAGCTCTTTGTTCATTTAATTTGAATATATAAATAAGTTATACTCTTGGAATATCCCTTAACCATTAGAAAATATTATGGTTGGGAAGGAATAACTTGACAGTGGGCCACAGCCAGGTTAACTGGACATGCATTCTTTCTGGATTCCTACATTTTTCTCTTCAATGAAAATAGAAAAAAGGCAGAATAGCTTCTTGATGCCAAAATGTAAGACATTTTACATTCCTCCATCTCAAATTTGTCTTCACATGATTAGTTGGAAAATAGATTGAATATTCAGGTAATAAATTCCTCTGAACCACACATTTTCTTTGTTGTTGTGTTGTTGATGTTGTTTTATTTTGTTTTGTTTTATGGCATATGACAACTTTCTCTGCATGTGTTTTTCTTTTGGTATCAGTCCAGTATCTTACTTTTCAGCATCGCTTTAACATCAAAATGCAGGGATTTTCTGACATGAGCCGTGGGCAAGATTCTGAGGAAGCAAGTTTCTTGGAGCTTCAATATTAATGTTATGATTTAAATTACATTTATTTCAGTTCTACTTTTCTCCTCCTAAAAATTAAAAGTTATCACAATTTGTCTAAGAATGTGTATATTGTAAATTCCTCTAATGGTTCATACTCTTTCCCAATGCATCTTGCTCAATTACTTATGGTGGAATGATATTGGGCATAACTGTCACTGAGACTGAAAATTATACAGTTGACACAGGCATCATGTGATCTGTAAATTGGGCTTGAATTTAGGGGATGTTATTGTAATGTTTTGTCTTCTTCTTTTTGAAGTTTATTTATTTTGAGAGAGAGAGAGAGACAGCATGCAAGAGAGAGAGAGCGAGCACATGTGCACAAGTTGGGGAGAGGCAGAGAAGGAAAGAGAATCCCAAGCAGGCTCTGCACCATCAAGCCTGATGTGGGGCTCAAACCCATGAACTGCAAGATCATTACCTGAGCTGAAGTCAGACACTTAACCAACTGAGCCACCCAGGCACCTCTAAAATGTTTTGTCCTAATGTAATTTTATTTGAGGCCAAATGTCCTCTTTCAGGCTTATGAAATTTCTAGAGTAGTCTACAGTAGTTGGACGGAACAGGGAGGAGGTGAAGAGGAAGAGAAAACTGAAAGAATCCCAAGTCCCTAACACCTCTGGAATTGGTGTTTCCAGAACTGTCTAGTTGTATTTTTAGTTGCTTTGTGAATATTTATATTATTAAACACACTAATATTTAAATGTAAATATTAAAATGTATAGTGTGTACCATAAAGCCACTCTTGTCCCCTCTAGTCTATTTTCAGTGCAGCTGCAGAGGGTCTGTTCAAAATCTGTCATGCCATTCGTCTGCCCACCACCCATCCGTCTGCAACCACTCCCTACTTCACTCAGATAAAAAGCAACTATTGTTGCAATGGCCTCTCAGCTTTCTCTCTTTCCCCCATATAAACCCTACCACCTCTTGGCCTCATCTCCTTTCTTCTTTATGACTCACCCCAGCCACATTCACCTCTCTGCTATTATTTGAACATACACGGCATCTTTCTATCTTTAGGCCCTTGTTTAGCTCTTCTCAGCCTAAAAGAGTTTTGCCCCCTGGGGCGCCTGGGTGGCTCAGTCGGTTAAGCGTCCGACTTCGGCTCAGGTCATGATCTCACGGTCTGTGAGTTCAAGCCCTGCGTCAGGCTCTGTGCTGACAGCCCAGAGCCTGGAGCCTGTTTCAGATTCTGTGTCTCCCTCTCTCTCTGCCCCTCCCCTGTTCACACTCTGTCTCTCTCTGTCTCAAAAATAAATAAACGTTAAAAAAAAAAAATTAAAAAAAAAAAAAGAGTTTTGCCCCAGATAAATGTACTTATTTCGCTCTTTATCCTCTTCCTCAACTTTCTGTTCAACTCTCGGCTTCATAATGTGGCTTTCTCTGACAACCTATTAAATTACTCTCCACCCACACCCCTGACAACCTCTTTACCTTGCCTTTATTTTTTAAATACAACTTACCATCTTCTAAAATGCTATAAAATTTAATTTAAAATTTTTTAAATGTCTATTTATTTTTGAGAGAGACAGAGACAGAATGTGAGCAGGTTAGGGGCAGAGAGAGAGGGAGACATGGAATTCGAATAAGGCTCCAGGCTCCGAGCTGTCATCACAGAGCCCGACGCAGGGCTCAAACTCAGGAGCTGCGAGATCATGACCTGAGCTGAAGTCGGACACTCAACTGACTGAGCCACCCAGGTGCCCCTAAAATTTACTTTTTAATTGTGTTCATTGCCTATTGTCTTTTTCTTTTCTACAATATAAGCTCCACGAGGACAAGGATCGTTGGCTTGTCCTCTATGTATCAAAAAGGCCTTAAATTGTGCCTGACACATTGTGGACACTCAATATAAATGAGCTGAACAAATGAATAGAACAACCTTCCACTCCTAAATATCCTGCTCATTCTCTGTTTCTTTATTCCTCTCTATGTTTCTTTCTTTCTCTCTCTTACACATGTACAGTCACATACATATTGACTCAAAGACCCAGTAGCTCTTCCATTCAACATCTCAGCTAGAAGTAGCAAATGGATACTTAGCTCCACAACAGAACTCACTACTGCAGAGAGTCTATTGTGGAAATAAATGAAGACCAACCAAATGAGCAGAAGCAAAAGGTACTTATTCAGAGTTTTAGCAAGGAAGTCAGCCATCATCACTCATGGGTTTGGCAGAGTCAAAGGCAGGCAGAGGAGTAGAAAAAAAAGGGAAGGATTCCGCCCTGAGTGGAAGCTATTAGTAGGCAGAAGCTGGAGATGAGTTAACAAGAAATGGGACATTTTATGTGATTATTTGGGGGTACATATTTGCTTTCTCTGGTTGGTAGTAAGTCAGACAAAAATCATGGAAACTTCCAGTATTAATCAAGTCTGGTATTTTTGGCTTAAGTGTTACTATTTGGCTCTTGGATTGTTACAACAGATTGCAGTCGGACTTCTTACAAGCTTGACCCTCAAATAGCAGGCTGCGTTTCTGAAGGGCTGGTTACTGTAGATAATGGATTGGTTTCCTCAGCCGTTGCTGTAGGCTTTGGGTCAGAGTTCTATATTGTGTATAATTTTACTGTTGCCCATTTATATTTTATGTCTCACTGTATATAAAACAAATGGACAGAGCAGTGTTTAAAAGATGGGAAAACAGTACCTATCTAAATAGCCTCTAAATATTCTTTTTTAACAACCATTATCACTTCAAATTCTCTAGACTTCCAAAATCTCAGTGAATTACTTTTAGGCTGGAATTAAAAAAAAATCCTCAATGCAATCCTTTCTGTTTCTGAGATTTTTCTCATTGGGTTATAAAAATTTTTGAGGGTAAGCCACCCAGATGTATTTGCGGATGAGGTAACAATCCATTGATCATGTCAGCACTGGGCTAAGACCTATATTCATTGGCTTCCATCATCTATTCTTACTCTGCTCCAATCTGGTTTCCATACTGCAACTATTAATATATGTAAAATTGAGAGTGATGGCACAACTTATTAAAACATTACCTCATTCAGTCCCTTCATTGATTTATTATTGCTCTGAGGGTAAAATACAAGACCATTAATATGGCCAGCAAGACCCTTAATTGGCTTGGCTTTACCTTCCTTTTCAGCTTCTCCTCATCCCTAAACCTCTGTTTTTGTTCTAATTAATTACTCTGGGAACTGCCTTGTGCTGGCCATGTTCCCTCTCACCACATAGGATTTCCCTGCACTTTCTCAATTCCTAAAACTTTTCCCTACCTCACCCCTGCCATTGTTTTGATTAATTAACATATTATCATGCTACAGATGTCAGCTGAGGCTTTAACCCTTTTGCTAGCTTTATATATCTCTGTTTATAACCATTATAACATTATACCATTTATATGGTATACCATATATACAATTTATATACCATATATAATAATGGTATACCATTATACCATTCCAGTTGTTATTAAGAATCAAACAAATAAATGTTGTTTGTCTTCTCCACTAGACTGAAGCTTTGGAAAGAAGGTAACAATTATTCAACACTACTTTCACCTTCAACACTACATAATGAATACTCAACAAATGATGTTTAATGAAAGAACCAATTAATGACGGCTAAGAATGCACATAAGAGTAAAATAGGAACAGTAATCTGAAGGAGCTTATTGTCTAGACAGGAGTTAAAATAAATCAGACATAAATAGTACAAAGTAATCTACAAAGTAATATGAAATAGTCATAGAACAGGGAACAATTAACTAGAAGAATAAGGTCACCTTCTCAAACAATATGTTCCTTGAGTGGGGTTAGAGTAGGATTTTTTCAGATGTTGAGGAAGAAATGAAAATCAATGATACCTTCTTATCTATGATTGCTGTAACATAGACTTTATACATATATTTTTTGTAATTTTTGGATCTGCAACTATTCTTTATTATCCACAATAATGCTTCTCTGTTCACTGGGCATGATGATTTATGGTTCAGTCATAAACTATATAGAATATTTTGAAAAGAAATAATGACATTTCTTTTCAAAGGAATTAAACAGTGATTTCCTTCACTATTCTTAGTGTAAATTAAAAAGGGGGGGGAAAGGAAAAGAATAATCTTCCATAATGCTCATAAATCAAGTTATTTAAAGCTATTCTTTGATGGATAGGGAAATATTGAACTAGGCAAAGTAAGATCTGAAAACTAAGAAGAAGTTTGGTTATGAGACAGGGTTTTATTAGGTTTTTCCTACAGCACTCAGTCACCCTTGCTGCTCTCGGTTCAAGAGGAAAAAACAACACCCTGTAAGTCGCTGTTGAAAATACAAACTTTCTTTATTTCCAAAATATTTCTTCTTTGAAGAACTGTATGTTTAAAAGCCAATAGCTTCATACTCTTAAACAGCCTTGCCTTTTCAAATAGTAGCATTAATAATAGAGATTCACTTGCTCCAAATATTAAATATGTCTAAAGCTTTTAGGAATCGATACATTTTAGATAATTCTATACTCAAATACAAGCCTTTAACTAACACACAATATCTCTTTTTATATGGTGAAAAGTGTATAAAAGTGCTAATGTTTCCTGATTTGCTCCTGATAAACAACAAAATCCTTTAACATTGCAATGATGATCTATTACCATTAACAGTATTTTAGAAGACCTCTGAAGAGAAATACAATGTAATGAGTTCCCTTTAAGTCTTTACTTACAGAGAAAATATAATATATTCCTAGTCCCATCTGAATATTCAACAATTTTTCCAGTTCTATTTGATTAAATTCCAGCTGAGTCTACCACAGGGAGTAGTATTCGCAACATCACTGGAAAAATTGAGGTTGATGTTGAAACACAGACTGAACAGAACTGGTATTTGAAGATTTTTCATTTTTTCTAAGTCTAATATTATTGTCATGGAAATGGGAGAAGGACTGATGACAATGTCTTTTTAGTAAGAGTCCAGCAGCACTGTATCTGATGTGCTAATCAACAGCTGAGACATCTAAGTATCTTAAGTCCAGGGGGTTTGTGTTTCTTTTTTATCTCCTTTAATGCCTAGACATATATTAACCTTAATCAGCAGTTTACATGGTGATATGTCACTCTATTAGCAGAGAATTAAAAAAAAAAAAAACTTGCCACTTCAAGATAAATAAGTTTTGACTAGGTTATATATTGAACAAAAGACAATATGTGCAAAGGCTTTTTAACAGGGATAAATGTTTGAATGGAAGCTTAATGCCCCTGTATTGCTTTTTAGCACTGTCTAAGAGACAACTTAGAAGGCTGTGTCCGTTCCCATTCCCTGTGGAAATGACCTATTGATATATTGTAAGGAAGATATATCTGTATCTAAACCTAAGTTTATCTATAAAGTGTTTTAATTGCCATATCCATCTCTGCCGTACCAATTGTTGATTGCACACTCAGTGAGACTAAGTAGAATGATTAATTTTTACATTTTCCCATACTTTGTATTACTGACTTGTGGAAAAGTTACTTTTAAAAACAGACTTATTCATACAAACAAGTAGCATTCTTAGGGTTTAACTGCTATGGCTTATGTGTATTAGCTGAGTATGTGACCCATTGTTTTATTTTTAATTTTTTTTAAGGAACTTCTGAGTAAGAACATCCACACAGCTGGATGATCCAACTTGACTTTCTGCCCAGGTCCACACTCAAAATTTTCTTACAGTTCTCTGTGAACATTAGGTGTCAGCATAGGGCAATCTACTTGCAATTATTCCCAGCATGCCATTTCCTAAATTAGTATAAAGTCATTAGAATTCTATTTTTGTGTTCTTGATTAATTACCATCTACAATAGTCTCTTTGTTAATTTCTTATCCTTTCTTTGCCTCTTTTATATTTTACGGTGCAAGCTATGATGGCAGGAGGCAGAATCAAATTACTGGGACCTAATTTTCTTTTACTTAGACATAGATCTGGTCTATTTACATCAAAAAATAATAGAAATGTTAGAGAATACAAAGGAAACTACTTTCTTAGCTATGATGATATATATCTGTGTGTGTGTGTGTGTGTGTGTGTGTGTGTGTTGCTATTCATTAAGACAGTTTTGGTTAGATATATATTAAGTGTACACATTACTGCATTCCTTAAATTTAAACTTTTAATCAAAATTAAGTGTGATTACATAAAATTAAAAAATACATATGAAAAACAGGAGTTCCTATCTGTATTCTCTAATTCCCTCTCTGAGAGGTATTTAACTTTTCCAGACTGATGGTATTTACATTTATAGATCTAACTAATGCACATATACTTTTACATCTTGATGTTTTTTTCTCTTTTAGATATTATTAATTAAATTCCCATACTCAAAGAAAAGGATTTCACTCTCTCCCATTCTGTCCTCCACTATACCACATCCTTTATTTTACCTCTCATTATAATTATTTGTGAATCACAATTCATAGCTAAGTACTATTTACTTTATATCATGTCCTTTCTTGTACAAAATTGTGTTGGCCCTGGAAGTAACAAAGATCTCTTTTTGATTTCTTCATTTGCTCAGTTCTAGTCACCATTTCATCCCCAGATTCCAATGTAAAGGGTCAAACTCTTTAATATATTTTAGTTCAGAAGTATTTAATAGTTTTATTGAGATATAATTCACATACATACATTTCACCTATTGAAGTGTATGATTCAATGGCTTTTAGAATATTCAGATGTGCATGTCCATCACCACACTCTATTTTTAGAAGATTTTCATCACTTCGAAAAGAAATGTAATACCTCTTAGCCACCACTCTCAAACCCACTTCCCCCCAGCTCTAGGCAACTGTTATTCTATTTTCTGTCTATAGATTTGCCTATTCTGGACTTTTCATAGAAATGAAATAATGTAATATGTGGTCCTTTGTGATAGCTTTTTTTGTATTAATAATGCATCCACTTTCATTTCTGATGCCAGTTCTCTTTCTCTCTGTCTCTGGTCTAGCTAAAAATTTGTCAATTTTCTTGATTTTTTGCAAGAAACTAACTTTTTGTTCTATTGTTTTTCTATCCTACTTCTTTTATCTCCACTCTAATTTGTATTATTTTTTTCCATCTGCTAGCTTTGACTTTAGCTTACTCCTGTTTTTCTTGTTATTTACAGTTTAACTTTGGTTTTTGATTTGGGATCATTCTTCTTTTTAACAGAAACAGGGATAGGGATGCCTGGGTGGTTCAGTTGGTTAAGTGTCAGACTTGATTTTGACCCAGGTCATGATCTCATAGTTTGTGAAATCAAGCCCTGCATGGGAGTCTGCTTGGGATTCTCTCTCTCTCTCTCTCTCTCTCTCTCTCTGACCCTCCCCTGCTTGAGCATCTCTCTCTCTCTCTCTCAAAATAAATAAATAAACATTAAAAAAACATAATCAGATATAGCCAGAAAATTACCTCAGGGTAGTCCTTTTTTATTTCTAATACTGAGAATTTATTTTTATTTATTATTTATTATTTGAATTTTAGTTAGCTAATATACAGTGCACAATTGGTTTCAGGAGTAGAATTCAGTGACTCATCACTTACACACAACACCCAGTGCTGATCAAAAGTGCTCTCCTTAGTACCCATCACTCATCTAGCCCATCTCCCACCCACCTCCCTTCATCAACCCTCAGTTTGTTCTCTATTGTTAAGAGTCTCTTGCAATTTGTTTCTCTTTCTTCTCTCCCCCCACTTCCCATTTGTTCATCTGTTTTGTTTCTTAAATTCTACCTTTGAGTGAAATAATATATTTGTCTTTCTCTGACCAACTTATTTCACTTGTCATAACACATTCTGGCTCCATGCACATTGTTGCAAATGTCAATTCCATTAGTTTTGATGGCTGAATAATATTTATTATAAATATATACCATATCTTCTTTATCCATTCATCAGTCCATGGACATTTGGGCTCTATCCATAGTTTGGTAATTGTTGATAATGCTACTATAAACATCCCAATGTTTTTTCTGTGATTGATTTCTAGTTTAATTCCATTATGTCTGGAGAAGATATTTTGTGTGATTTAAGTCTTTTTAAGTGTATTGAGACTTGTTTTGTGGTTTAGCATACAGTCTATCCTAAGACTGGTCCATGTGCACTTAAGAGTATGTATATTTGCTGTTGTTGGGTAGAGTGTTTTGTACATGACTGTTAGATAAAATTAGTTTTCGGTGCTGTTGAAGTCCTCTGTTTCTTTACTGATCTCCTGTCTAATTTTTCTATTCATTACTGAAAGTGGTGTATTGAAATGTTCAACTGTTATTTATTTAAGAACTGTCTATTTTGATTTTGTCAAGTTTTGCTTCATATGCTTTAAGGCCCTATTACTAAGTACATATATGTATATAATTATGTATTTTTGACAGATTGATCCTTTTATCAATATATAATGTCCTTCATTGCCTCTTGTAACAATGTTTTACTAAAAGTCTATTTGGTTTAATATTAGTATAGCCACCCTAGCTCTTTCGGTTGTGGTTTGCAGGGAATATATTTTCCTATCTCTTTCTTTTTAACCTACTAGATTCTTTGACTCTTAAGTAAGTCTCTTGTAGATATCATATAGATGGGGCCTATTTATTTAACCATTCTTCCAATTTCTGTCTTTTAACTAAAAACTTTATCCATTCATATTGTAAGTTAATAACACAGAGTCAAGAACTTACTTCTGCATTTTGCTATTTATTTTCAATATGGTATATCTTTTTTCTGTTGTTCTGGATTCTTCCATTAATGACTTATTTTTAATTAATTAATTATTTTTTATTTTTAAAATTTATTTTGAGAGAGATGGCGAGCAAACAGAGAGAAAAAAGGGGAGACAGAATCCCAAGCAGGCTCCACATCCTCAGCGTAGAGAGCCTAACGCAGGGCTTGAACTCAGGAACCGCGAGATCATGACCTGAGCCGAAATCAAGGGTCAGACACTTAACCAACTGAACCACCCAGGCACCCGTATTTATTTCTTCTTGTCACATACCATTCTTATTCCTTCTCAGTTATTTTTGTGAATATTTTAAAGTGATATTCTTAGTGGTTACATTTGAAATTATAATTAACATCTCCAACTTGTAACAACCTAGTTTGAAGTTATAGCAACTTAGCCTCCATAGTATTCAATTCCCCTGTTGCTCTACATCTCCATTCCTTTCCCTTTATAGTGTCATCTTCACAAATTACATCATGACATGTGCCTGTTAACATAGGTTTATAATTATTATCTTATTTATTTGTCTTTTAAATTATACGGAAACAAAAAGAAGTTACAAACCAAAAATACAGTAATACTGGTTTTTATATTTACATATTTAGTTACCTTTATTTGTATCATTTATTTAAGTTATTCTCTAGCATCTTTACATTCACCCTGAAGGACTCTCGGTAGCATGCTTGCAAGGCAGGGCTACTAGGAATGATGTCCCTCAACTATTGTTTCTCTAGGAATATTTCAAATCTTCTTCCATTTTGCAGGATACTATGCCAGATATAAAATTCCTTTTTCACAGTTTTTTTTCTTTTACTTTCTTTCAGTGCTTGAAATATATTATCCTACTGCCTTCTGGTCTCCATAGTTAATGATAAAAAAATAAAATGTTATTCTTGTAGATTTCCTTTTATGGTATGATTTGGTTCTCGTATGAGGCTTTCAAAATTCTCTTCGCCTTTATCTTTTGACAGTTTGATTATAATGTGCCTATATGTGTAAGTCTGTTAGTTCATCCTACTTGGAACTCGTTGAGTTTCTTGGATGTCTAGAACCATAATTTTCATCAACTTCGGAAAGCTTCTGTACCTTATTTCTTCAAATATTCTCATTCATCTCCTTTTCTTGTGGAATTTCTACTATGTGTATGCTTGTGTATTTGATGGTGTCCCACAGTGTCTTAGGCTGTGTTCAATTATTTTCATTCCTTTTTTTTTCCTGACACTTCAGAGTAGACAAATTAATTGACCTAACTTTAAATTTTTTGGTTGTTTCTGTGGCTTGTTCATATTTGCTTTTGAACTCCTACAATGAATGTTCCATTTCAGTTATCAAGCTTTTCAGCTCCAAAATTTCTGTTTGGTTCTTTATTATAATTTTTCTCTCCTTATTGATATTCTCTATTCGTTGAGATGTTCTCTGGCTTCCCTTTAGCTTTCTGTCCATGGTTTACTTTATTTGCCTGAGCATATTTAAGATAATTGATTTACCGTCTCTGCCTTGTAAATCCAATGTTTATGTTACATCAGGGACAGTTTCTGTTAATCCTCCTCCTCCTTTTTATTTCCTGTGAATGGGTCATACTTTCTTATTTCTTGGAATGCATCTTAATGTATTGTTGAAAACTGGACATTTTGAATGCTATGATATGAAGAAAACACTGGAAATCAGGCTCTACACTGTACCAGAATTTTTTGTTTATGGTTTATGTAGGGTTGTAATTATTTGTTTAGTAACTTTTCTAAACTTTCTTGGGGCCACATTGGATTTTTTTTTTATCATGTGTGGTTTCTGGTCTCTTTTCTTTTGGCTTAGTCACTAGCTATTGGTTTAATATAGATTTCCATAAATGCCTTGAGTCAAAAAAAAAAGGAAATAAGAAAATTTAAAAATCCTTCTTGTTGAAACATTCCTTCAGCATATAGCAAGGTAATTTACAACTCTGCCTTAGCTTCTTTATTTTTCCAGCTTTACCAACATATAATTGCCATATAACATTGTGCAAGTTTGTGTACAACATATTGATTTGATATACATATATTGCAAAATGATTACCACAATAAAGTTATTACATCCATTGCCTGACATAATAAAAATGTGTGTGTGTGTGTGTGTGTGCGCGCACACACACACTTTGTAGCGAGAACATTTAAGATCTAGTCTGTTAGCAATTTTCAAGTATATAATTCAGTGTTGTTATAGTCACCATGCTATACAGTAGACCCTCAAAACTTATTCAACTTATAATGGTAGTTTGTACCCTTTGAGCAACATCTCTCCATTTACTCACCTTACAGTCCTTGGCAACCACTACTCTGCCCTGTTTCTATAAATTTGGCTTTAGATTCTAAATATGAGCGAGATCATGGGGGTGCAGATATCTCTTCAAGATAGTAATTTCATTTCCTTCAGATATATACCCAGAAGTGGGATTGTTACATCACACAGCAGAGCTTTTTTTAATTTTTTGAGGAATCTTCAAACTGATTTCTGTAGCGTCCCAATTTAAATTCCCTTCAAAAGTGCACAAGGGTTCTCGTTTTTTCAACATAGTTGCCAACACTTATTTTCTTTTATTTTTTGATAACAGCCATTATTACATGTATGAGAAGTTATCTTATCATGGTTTTGATTTGCATTTCTCTGATGATTAGAGATGTTGAACATTCCACCTATTGGCCATTTGCAGGTCTCCTTTAGAAAAGATCTATTCAGATTCTATGCAAATTTTTTCATCAGTTTTTTCTTTCTTTTCCTTTTTTTTTTAACCACTGAGCTGCGAGTTTACTATATATTTTGGATATTAATTCCTCCTCAGATGGTTTAGCAAATATTTTCTCCCTTTCCATATGTTGTTTTTTAATTCGGTTGATTCTTTATTTTACTGTTCAGAAGGTAGTTTATTTTTATTTTTGTTGCTTGTGCTTTTGGTATCTTATCCAAAAAATTGTTGCCAAGAGCAAGGTCAGAGAGCTTTTTCCCTGTTTTATTCAAGGAGTTTTATGGTTTTAGATTTTACATTTAAGGCTAATCCATTTCAAATTATTTTTTGTGAGCAAGGTAAATTAGGGGCCCAATATCATTCCTTTGCATATGAATATCCAGTTTTCCCAACATTTATGGAAGAAACTATGTTTTTCTCATTGAGTATTCTTGGCTCTCTTATCAAATATTAGTTGATTATTTATACATGGGATTGTGTTTAGGCTCTTAGTTCTGTTCTATTTGTCTATGTATTGGCTTTTATGCCAATTATATACTGTTTTGATTATTATAGCTTTGTAATAAAGTTTTAAATCAGCAAGTATGGTGTCTCCAGCTTTGTTCTTCTTTCTAGGAATTTTTAGCTATTTGGGGTTTTTATAATTCCACAAACATTTTAGGATTTTTTTTTCTATTTCTGTGAAAAATGCCATTGAAATTTTAGTAGACATTGCATTGAATGTGTAGGTAGTTTTGGGTAGGAAGGGCATTTTAACAATATTAATTTTTCTTATCCACAATCATGGGATACATTTCCACTTATTTGTGTCTTCTTCAGTTTCCTTCTTCAATGTCTTATAGTTTTCACTGTAAAGATCTTTCACTTCCTTGATTAAATTTACTTCTAAGTATTTCTTTAAATTTCGGATGATGCTGTAACTGTAATTGTTTTCTTTTTTTTATTTTTCAGATAGTTTACTGTTAGTGTATAAAAACACAACTGATTTTTCTATGTTGATTTTGTGTCCTGCAACTTCATTTATTAGTTCTAACAACTTTTTGCTGGACACCTTAGAACCTTCAATATATAAGATCACATCATCTGCAAATAGAAACAATTTTACTTTTCCTTTCCAAATTGGATGTCTTTTATTTATTTTTCTTGCCTGACTGTTCTGACTAAAACTGACAGTGCTATGTTGAATAGGAGTGGTGAAATTGGACACCCTTGTTATATTCCTGATTATAGAGGGAAAGGTTTCAACCTTTCACTGATGAATATGATGTTAGCTGTGGGCTTGTCATACAGTCATATTATGATGAGTTATGTTCCCTCTATACCTGATTTGTTGAGAGTTTTTATCATGAAATGATGTTGAAATTTATCAAATGTTTTTTCTGCATCTATGAGATGTTTATATGATTTCTATTCTTTATTTTATTAATGTGATTACCACATTTATTGATTTGCATATGCTCAACCATCCTTGCATTCAAAACATATATCCTACTTGATTCTGGTGTATGATTGTCTTTTTTTTTTTAAGTTTATTTTCAGAGAGAGACAGAGAGTGAGTGAGTAGGGGAGGGGCACAGAGGGAGAGACAGAATCCCAAGCAGGCTCTGTGCTTTCAGTTCAAAGCCTGATGCAGGGCTTGAACTCACAAACCATGAGATAATGACCTGAGCCGAGATCAAGAGACAGATGCTTGGGGCGCCTGGGTGGCGCAGTCGGTTAAGCGTCCGACTTCAGCCAGGTCACGATCTCGCGGTCCGTGAGTTCGAGCCCCGCGTCAGGCTCTGGGCTGATGGCCCGGAGCCTGGAGCCTGTTTCCGATTCTGTGTCTCCCTCTCTCTCTGCCCCTCCCCCGTTCATGCTCTGTCTCTCTCTGTCCCAAAAATAAATAAAAAACGTTGAAAAAAAAAAATTAAAAAAAAAAAAAAAAAAAAAAAAAAAGAGACAGATGCTTAACTGACTGAGCCACCCGGCATCCTAGTGTATGATCCTTTCAACGTGCTGTTGAATTTGACTCGTTAGTATTTTATTTACGTATTTATATGTTCATTTATTTCTATTCAAGTTAGTTAACAAACAGTGTAGTATTGGTTTCAGGGGTTGAACTCAGTGATTCATCATTTACATATAACACCCACTGCTCATCCCAACAAGTGCCCTCCTTAATGTCCATCACCCATTTGGCCCATCCCCCCCACCCACGTCCCTTCCGGCAACCCTCAGTTCGTTTTCTGTCTTTAAGAGTCTCTTATAGTTTGCCTCCTCTCTGTTTTTATCTTATTTTTCCCTCCTAGTTTGTTAGTATTTTGTTGAGAATTTTTGCATCTGTATTCATCAAGGATACAGGCTTAGAGTTTTCTTTCCTTGTAGTGTTCTTATCTGGTTTTGGCATCAGGGTAATGCTGTCCTTACAAAATGAGTTTGAGAATATTTCCTCCTCTTCAAATTTTTGGGATACTTTAAGAAGTATAGGTATTAATTTTTCTTTAAATGTTTGGTAGAATTTACCAGTGAAACCATATTTTCCTAACCTTTCTTTGTTGGAAGGTTTTGAATTGCTGATTAAATCACTTTACTCATTGTTGCTCTATTCAGATTTTCCATTTCTTCATCGAGCCCTGTTAGATTGTATGTTTCTAGGAATTTGTCCATTTCTTCTAAGTTATGTTATTTATTTTGATGTATAATTGTTCACAGTATTCTGTTATGATCCTTTGTATTTCTGTGATATCAGTTGTAATGCCTCTTCTTTCATTTCTGATTTTGAGTCTTTGTTGTTTGTCAGTCTAGCTGAAGGTTTGTCAATTTTACTTTTTATTTTCATTCTTATTTTCTATTATTTATCTGTTTTCTATTTCTTTTATTTCTTCTCTGACGTTTGTTATTTCTTCCTTCTGCTAACTCAGGGCTTCATTTGTTCTTTTTGTGGTTCCTTTGGGTATAAGGTTTTCCTTATGAGATCTTTTTTCTTAATGTAGGTGCTTATCACTCAAAAGTATCCTGTTAAAACTACTTTTGATGCACCCACTAAGTTTTGGAATGTTGTTTCCAGTTTTACTTGCTTCAAGATGCCTTTAAAATTTTTCTTTTCTTTTATTTCTTCCTTGACCCACTGGTTGTTCAGTAGTATGTTGTTCAATTTTCAGATTTTGTGAATTTTCCAGTTTTCTTCCTGCTATTACTGTTTCATCCCAATGTGCTCAGCAAAGATACTTGATACGATTTCAATGGCTCCTACCTTCCAGTCATCAGCATACCTCAGTATTCTGAATGGAAATGGATCTCTTCCCAGTGTCCCACACAGCTGGGAAGCAAGGTGCTCACTCACATGCTCTCATTTTTCTATGTGAGAGAAACTGTGGGCCTCAGGGAGTTTCTCTTGGCACTGGGCTGTATCATCAAGGGAAGGGGTGATGCAGGGAAAGTGAAACTCTTCCTCTTAGTCTCTTCATTGCATTTGCTAATTTTTTTTATTTTTTTATTTTTATTCAATTTTTTTAGTGATTTTCATGTTTCTTTTTTTTAAACTTGTTTTATTTTTTATTTTTTTAATTTACATCCAAATTAGTATATAGTGCAACAATGATCTCAGGAGTAGATTCCTTAGTTCCCCTTACCCATTTAGCCCATCCCCCCCAGACAACCCCTCCAGTAACCCTCAGTTTGTTCTCCATATTTATGAGTCTCTTCTGTTTTGTCCCCCCTCCCTGTTTTTATATTATTTTTGTTTCCCTTCTCTTATGTTCATCTGTTTTGTCTCTTGAAGTCTTCACATGAGTGAAGTCATATGATTTTTGTCTTTCTCTGACTAATTTCACTTAGCATAATACCCTCCAGTTCCACCCACATAGTTGCAAATGGCAACATTTCATTCTTTTTGATTGCCGAGTAATACTCCATTGTATATATATACCACATCTTCTTTATCCATTCATCCATTGATGGACATTTGGGCTCTTTCCATACTTTGGCTATTGTTGATAGTGCTGCTACAAACATGGGGGTGCATGTGTCCCTTTGAAACAGCACACCTGTATCCTGTGGATAAATTCCTTGTAGTGCAATTGCTGGGTCGTAGGGTAGTTCTATTTTTAGTTTTTTGAGGAAACTCCATACTGTTTTCCAGAGTGGCTGCACCAGCTTGTATTCCCACCAACAATGCAAAAGAGATCCTCTTTCTCCGCATCTTCCTCGCCAACATCTGTTGTTGCCTGAGTTGTTCATGTTAGCCATTCTGACAGGTGTAAGGTGGTATCTCATTGTGGTTTTGATTTGTATTTCCCTGGTGATGAGTGATGTTGAGCATGTTTTCATGTGTCGGTTGGCCATCTGGATGTCTTCTACAGAGAAGTATCTGTTCATATCTTTTGCCCATTTCTTCGCTGGATTACTTGGTTTTTGGGTGTTGAGTTTGATAAGTTCTTTATAGATTTTGGATACTAACCCTTTATCTGATATGTCATTTGCAAATATCTTGTCCCATTCTGTCAGTTGCCTTTTGGTTTTGCTGATTGTTTCCTTCGCTGTGCAGAAGCTTTTTATTTTGGTGAGGTCCCAGTAGTTCATTTTTACTTTTGTTTCCCTTGCCTCAGAGACGTGTTGAGTAAGAAGCTGCTGCGGCCAAGATCAAAGAGGTTTTTGCCTGCTTTCTCCTGGAGGATTTTGATGGCTTCCTATCTTACATTGAGGACTTTCATCTATTTTGAGTTTATTTTTGTGTATGGTGTAAGAAAGTGGTCCAGGTTTATTCTTCTGCATGTCGCTGTCCATTTTTCCCAGCACCACTTGTTGAAGAGACTGTCTTTATTCCATTGGATATTCTTTCCTGCTTTGTCAAAGATTAGTTGGCGTTTATTTATTTTTGAGAACCAGAGACAGAGTGCAAGCGGGAGTGGGGCAGAGAGAGAGGGAGACAGAATTTGAAGTAGCCTCCAGGCTCTGAGCTGTCAGCACAGAGCCTGATGTGGTGCTCAAACTCAACAGATGTGAGATCATGACCTGAGCCAAAGTCGGAAGCTTATCTGACTGAGCCACCGAGGTGCCCCTCTTCACTGCATTTAATTTTGGATTTTTTCCCTCTAATAGTATGCTAAAAGTTCTCTGCTGAACTGCTGGATTTTCACAAAGGCACCCTCAAACTTGGATGATGGTAAAAATCAATGCTCTTAGGGAAAAGATGGCAGAGTGCTCTTAATTATCCATTTGATCCTTTACTTCTTATTTTTAATGACCATAAAGATCAGCCAGAAGTGAAAGCATATGCTCTTCTCAGGTATTTACTAAGCACGCACACTGCCCTGTGCATGCACATGGCTTTCTAGATTCCCCAGTGTATGCAGAAACTTTTAAAATCTTGATGCCCCAAAATACCACATTCTCCAGCTTTTCCACCTAGGCTTTCAGCATGTCTATTGTTTTCCACAACTGTTATTTTATTCTCCAGGCAGAACAAGTTGTTCATTTGCCTTTCACTTGTGTCTTTGATGAACATACTCCACACAGGCACTTCTCTGCACTTAGTGCCAAGTTAGATGAAATTAAGATTAGATCCTTGCGTCAGTCCTCCAGCAAACCCACAGACAGGTCAAAACAGACAGACACGATTCCTTGGGAACAAAGTCCATTCTGCTCCTTCTGGAGCCAACTACCCATGCCATGAAAATGGGCTGAAGTCTTCAAGATTGCTAACATCCTGGAGAGTAGGGTAGAACCAAGGTAAGTTAAAATGCCCAAAACCTCTCCTACCACGTTTCAGTGGCTTTCCTCCCAGTTAAACAGTCACTTGTTTGCTTTAAACCTTTGACTATCTTCCAGAATTCCATATAAGGTTGAGTCTGACAGATTTGCCAGTTTTTCAGTGTTTCTGGTCAGGAACAGGCCCCTGGAGTTCGTGCTATTCAATTCTTGCTGTGTTTTATATTCTATCATGTTAAGCATTTTATATTTAAATTTTCAAAGGTCAAGAAACATATTCTTAACTATAGAGAACAAACTGATGGTTACCAGAGGGGAGATGGGTTAAATAGGTGATGGGGATTAAGGAATGTACTTGTGATGAGCACTGGGTATTGTATGTAAGGGATGAATCAGTATGTTGTGCACTTGAAACAAATATTACACTACATGTTAACTAACTGGAATTTAAGTAAAAACTTAGAAAAAAAAGAAAGCCAGCAAGCACATAAAAAATAAATTTTTAAAATTCAAAATATCATGAAATTGCTGAAATTAATACAAAATGCCAACCTCTGGAGGTGGAATGCCTGGGGTACCTTACAAAAGCAAACACAAAAGCATTCTAGAGGGACCTCCACCTTAGCTCTACAAAATTACTCAATATAAAGCCCACTAAAGATTATCACACACTTCAAAGTCTATAATAAATAAACACATGAAGGAAAGTCTATTATATATATGATTTAGAAGACTCAACCATAACAAGATTAGATAATCGTGATCCTTAAAAAAACAGAAATATTGTTTGAGCCTGTTTTAAAATTTGATTTGTGTGATTAAATTAATTATACAGAGTCAGATGACAGGATCTCAAGACTTCAGAGATTATACATGTTAAGCTTTAAATAAAGCTAAATAATATGATATAGCAGTAGGAACAAAGCATTGGCAAACATTAAAGAGGTCTGAGATGTCCCGGTGCAGCTCCCAGGATCCTTTCCCATCAGACAGGCTATAGTAGGATACATTTTTTACTGCCCATCATTGAATTGCTCAAATTCTTCCATGGCTGCTCATCTATTATAACAAAGAAGCCATCCAAAGACCAAAGGTGGGTGTGCAATTTATGGCTTCAGTTGTGTTGTGTTTGTTTATAAATTTGTAGGTGTTTTTGTTTTTGATGGGCTTCAACTTGGACTTTCCTCCTTAATAAGTTTTTTTATAATGTAGCACTCTAGAGTAAAATGCCTCTTATGTTCCAGTCCTTTCATACTTTCAGCTCATTGGCTTTTATCCAAAAATGTATAAAACTCCATATCATATCCTTATTTTTATGATCTAGTTCCTCTGATGCCACAAGGAACATAATTTTTAATTCCATGCATTAAGCAGACTTATCTTTACCTTCTTTATTCAAAGTATAACCAATTACCTGTCACAATGCCTTCCAGACTGAATGTTGTCATTTGAGGTGGGGGGGGGGGAATCTAACAAAGGGCCCAAAGGCATGGAAGCCACATTTTTATGTATTGCAGTGGTCCATTTCCATTTGATGAGTATCTGTTGGATTTCTTTCCCTGTTAGAATGTTGTTTTTACATGATGCATGCCATGATGTGTATTTCAGATCTCAAAATAATTTTACCCCCTTCTAATAGAAGCAGGTTTAACTAAAGCATGATAACAAGTGAACAATCGTCAGAGACTAGAGCTGGGAATTACATTAGGAAAATTTCAAGTAAAAAATCTTAGTGGTTACTACTGGAAGGCAGTAACAAGCTTTTGGCCAAGGGCTCAGCAAGTATGGTTGGAGTGCTGGCACTTTTATCATTTGATCATCTTTGAGGTTGTAGGACTCCAGAAGTATCCATTATGTAATGGCTTTTTGACACTCCATGGTAGGCTACTATTGTTCAGAGTCCCATTCACATTCGGCTTTTCTTTTTCTGGTAACTTTGTGAGTGGGTACTAAATTTATGAGACAAAACAAACCAATTAATTTTTGTGTCAAGTTTTGAGCTGGTAGAAACAGTAACTTATTTTCCATTGTTTGAGGAATGTTGCTAATGTCTCTGGGCCACATAATTCCCATGAATGTTATCATGTATTCTTGAACCTGCATTTTTACCTGGTCTCTGGTAGTGATATGATTAATCAGCATTTTTAATTATCTTAACTTGATCTTCAGATGGAGATCAGCATTATATCATCAATAAAATGTGTAACAGCACATTTCAACTGAATCAAATTGAACTAGTTATGGCACTAAGTAGAATTTAATTATCCCTAATGGAAACTCAGTAAACCTGTATTGGATTCTGTCCAACATGAATAGACAAAGATTTGTTTTTAATTTAAGCACAAGTGACACACAATCTTACATTAGTTTCCGGTACACAACATAATGCTTCAATGACTATGTTATACTTTCCACAAATATAGCTACCATCTGTCACCATAAAATGCTATTATAATACCATTGACTATATTCCCTATGGTGTACCTTTTATCTCATGCCATAACTAGAAGCCTATACCTCCCACTCCCCTTGCCCTTTTTGTCCATCCCTCCAATCCCCTTTCCCTATGGCAACTACCAGCTTGTTTTCTGTATTTTAGGTCTGTTTCTGCTTTTGTTTGTTTATTCGTTTTTTTTTTTTAGATTCCACATATAAGTGAAATAATACAGCATTTGTTTTCCTCATATTTCATTTAGCATAATGGCCTCTAGGTCCACTCATATTGTTGCAAATGGCAAGATCTCCTTCTTTTTTAGGGCTGAGTAATATTGATAATGATATATATATGTAATATATATTATATATATCGTGATATATATAATGATATATACCTATCATATGTATATCATATATATACATATATATGTATATCATACATATACATATATATGTATATCATATATACATATATGTATATGTGTGTGTACATATATATGATATATATATATATATATATATAATATATATATATCACATCTTTATCCATTCATATATTGATGGACACTTGGATTGCTTCCATACCTTGGCTATTGTAAGTAATGCTGCAATAACCTTAGGGGTGGATATATCTTTTCAAATTAGTGTTTTCATTTTCTTTGAGTAAATGCCTAATTGTGGACTTAGTGGATAATAGGGTATTTCTATTTTTATTTTTTTTAAAAAAACATAACTACTGTTTTCCACAGTGGCTGCAATTTTACATTTCTGCCAATAGGAATGCACAATGATTTTGGCTCTCTTCCATCATTGAAATATAAAAAGAAACCATTAGTAAATCAATCACAGAATACCAATCCTCCTTAGCTTGTTGCAAATGTGAGGTGTTATACTATTAGGCATGGCTGATGCTGTTGGAGGACCCATTTTTTTTCAGTCTTCCATAGTCTACAATTAACTTCCAGGATTCCTCAACTTTTCTTACAAGTAATATTTGATTAGTAAAGAGTATTTTGTGGGTGATATTATACTTGTGTCTAACATATCCTTAACCAAATCAAGAATTTATTGATGGCCCTCAGGTATACTATATTGTTTTAAATTAACCACTTGAATGGGTAAGATCTTTCCAAGGATTTCCATTTAGTACACCCAATTAAAAAAGTATATAGAGCATATTTTTACAACATCCCTTTATCTAATTGTTTGAGTAAAGGAAGAGCTTTCCTTTCCTCCCATTCAAATGTCACATATATTCGAATAATACATTCTGGTAAAGTTGATACACAACCATAAATAATCTTTGTTCATAAATTTCTACTTCAAGCCATAAAATTTACCACATCCCCATAACTTAATTATGTTGCCTTTTTGCTTTTTACTAGCAGGTTTAGGTATGACAGTAAACTATAAGCCGCATAGAACAATTCTGATAAAATTTCTCCATCACACCCACGACATTTCACTCACACCAATGCAAAAGGCCTTGGATACCCTGCTACTGATGGCACCCCACTTTCCACTCTGGGACCAACCTGATCTATCTTCTTTAACTCACCTGGTTTTAATCACTGCTGTTTATGAGGATCCTTATTTTTTCCCTATCACCATAAGATTTTTAAAAATTCACTATGACTAGGTAAAGTGAACAAATCTTTTCTATAACTTCTGGAGTTGGTGGTGCTGGTGGGCCACATAATCCTTCCAGCAACGTATTCCTTTTTCATGACATTTTTAATGAACTATATCCCACTCTGTTTAATTGTCCTAAGGTTTTTTCATCCCTTATAATCTTAATGTAACTTTTTTCCTCTGAATATTATTTTTCCCATCACTTAACTCTTTAGGAGTTGAGCCAGTACATCTGTGACAGCTTCTCTCACATGCTTTTATGCTCTCAACAGGAGGGTCATACAAGAATCCCAAGCATGTGAGCCCCATTTACACATAAATCATTTCTTGGGTTAAAAGCCTAAATTTGGAATATACTTCATCATCATATGATCGATCTTAAGCTGCTTGTACTTTCAACATTTCAGTGCCCTCAGGATTACTCAGCTTCGTATAAGAGTGCAGTTGGACTATTACCCCTCTCAAGGTATTTTCACATAACCCTGCCTTCTGGACTCAGCCAGCTCAACAGATATCCCTATTTATGCAGTAAGTAGACAGCCTGAGCCCTTTCAATGTTCCAGGTTTGGGGTATCTCTTGAGCCCCACCTTTACCCTTACCTCATTCAAAGCCTATATAATCTTTTTAGTGATTATGAGTTAGGCAGGATAACATTCTGATCAAAAGAAGTATTTATATTACTCCCTGATTTCATCATGCCCCTTCCTGTTACAGACAGAATCAATGGTGGTAACTTGGCAGACAAAAAGCCTCGTGTTTTTTTCTTAGTGACTCTCATTTTGCCAAAGCAGCTAACAGTAGCCAAGGGACAGAATTCTTGACTGACTTCCCTTCTGTCTGAATTTCTTTTTTCATCCATTTAGGTATTTCCTTCAGCTCCAGATCTACCCACTTCCAAGTTGACATGTTTATCCTGCTGTCAATGGTCACAATACCACTGAATTAAAAGTCAACCTGAGGGAGCTAGCCTGGCATCAAAGGTCCTCCATATCCCATTTCATCTTCCTTTCCTCCAAACTAAGCCTTACCCATCATTTAATTATAGACCCAAGGCCACTTCAAGTATTCTGCCTGGAACACCAACTACAGCAAATTGCACAGGGTCAGGTAACTCAAAGAACTCATGTGGCCACAGAGTATACTATTGGGGAAGGTCATCAAGAAGACATGACTGCAAGTTGACCTATGAGGTGCACCCCAGCAATCAGAGACTCTTCAACACCCCCACCTATGGATTGTGGGTTTTTCTTGCCTTCCCCACTCCCAGAAGCTGCCCCTAAGACATAATAGCCTTGAGATAGTGATGTGGCACTGAGACCATCTGGCAAGTATACAGTCCCACTGTGATAAACCCAGTTGAGGCCTCCATATAACTTTTAAGATTTGGTGGGCAGGTGCAAAGATCTACTCACCTTGCTGCTGCCCAAGACAAGCCCTATATGTAAGTTCCCTTTGCTCACTAAAACTCCCACCTACCAACCTGGAGTGGCCTGCCCCTATCTTCGGTCTCTCCTTGCCCTCCAAGTATGGGGACAGTTTTAGATTTCACCCAGGAAGCTCCCAAGGAGGTTATAAACC
Source organism: Neofelis nebulosa (assembly GCF_028018385.1). Taxonomy (NCBI): domain Eukaryota; kingdom Metazoa; phylum Chordata; class Mammalia; order Carnivora; family Felidae; genus Neofelis; species Neofelis nebulosa. The sequence continues at coordinate 24,761,858 of NC_080795.1, read as the reverse complement.
AACATACATTAATATAAAGCTTTACTAAAGGTAAAAGATATGACACAGCAGAGGATAAAGCATAGACAACCTTGAGAGAGAATGGAGATTTCTAGGCACAACTTGCAGACTATTTTCTCAGAGGCAGGACATACTTCATTTTTGGATCATGACCACCAAGGTAAGTGTGGGAAATCATGATTCAGCAGAACCAAGATGTAAGTTCACTGGATAGGTCTTTTATATTCCATTGGTCAGGGAACTAAAGTAGACTGGGTTTAAACAGGTGAAATAGATACAAACGATTAATCTATGTATTTTCAACAAAAAAGTATACACACTGGTTCAGAGAACCTCTAAGAAAGCTTTGGACTTTTTTTTTTTTAATGTTTATTTAGTTTAGAGAGAGAGAGAGAGAGAGAGAGAGAGAGAACGACTGGGGGAGGGGACAGAGAAACGGAGATATAGAATCGAAAGCAGGCTCCAGGCTCGGAGCTGTCAGCAAAGAGGAAACGGAGATATAGAATCGAAAGCAGGCTCCAGGCTCGGAGCTGTCAGCAAAGAGTCTGACGCAGAGCTCAAACTCATGCACTATGACATCACAACTTGAGCTGAAGTCAGATGCTTAACAGACTGAGCCACCCAGGCGCCCCTGGACTTTAAATAACACATTATAAATTACTACCTAATGTGTTTAATCACTTCTTCCGTCCAGTGTCAGTATCATGGTGAATCTGGACATAAGAATAGAGATACTGAAAACTAGCTTTTAGCTTTTTCAACAACTTTCAAAAATTGTATGTCAGAAGGTTTCTATTGTTAATCTATTAAAAAATGGAAAAGCATAAAGTCTTGGTTTTGAATCATGTAATATTTAGAAATACACATTAAACTGCTATTATATACACAGACATGCTATTTAAAAATATACATATGTGCTATTGATTGTTTTAAAACAAATTATTTGATTGGCTAGATCCTACTAGAAACCTTTTTGGTGACTGCCTGGTAAGCCCAAATATCTCCTTATTTGCGAAGCCATTTAGGTGATAGAGAAAATGTTCAAAATTAAACACAAATATGAAATGCTTTGATATGAAAAATGTATTTCTTAAGCATTTTAAAAATAGAAATGTAAAAACTGAAAATAAACAGACATAAAAAAATGAGCTACTAAGCTATAAAAATATGGAAGAAACAAATTCAAATTACTAAGTAAAATAAGCCAGTTTGAAAGGGCTATCTACTCTATGATTCCAACAACATGACATTCTGGAAGACACAAAACTACAGAGACAGTAAAAAGATCAGTGGGGATCTTGCCAGGATTAGTGGGGAGGTAGCAATGAACATACAGAGCCCAGAGGATTTGGGGGGCCGTGAAATAATACTATATTATATTGTGTGTGTATGCAATTATGTTGTAATAACTTATACTTGTAATATATATATTATATGTAAATAATATATATAGTATACATACATTATACTCTATCAATAGATACATGTCATTACACATTTGTCAAAACTCATATAATGTACAACATCAAGAGTGAACCTTAATATAAACTTTGGACTTTGGGGATAATGACATTTCAATGTAGGTTCACCAATTATAACAAATGTACCTATCTGGTGGGGATGTTGAGAGTAGGGGAGGTTGTGGAGGGGAGGACAGAGGGTATATAGAAACTTTATACAATTTTCTTTTTTTTTTTTTTTAATTTTTTTTTCAACATTTTTTATTTATTTTTGGGACAGAGAGAGACAGAGCATGAACGGGGGAGGGTCAGAGAGAGAGGGAGACACAGAATCGGAAACAGGCTCCAGGCTCCGAGCCATCAGCCCAGAGCCTGACGCGGGGCTCGAACTCACGGACCGCGAGATCGTGACCTGGCTGAAGTCGGACGCTTAACCGACTGCGCCACCCAGGCGCCCCGAAACTTTATACAATTTTCAATCACTTTTCTGTGAACCTAAAATTGCTCTAAAAAGTAGCCTATTTAAAAGGAAAAAAAAGGATGGATGGAAAAAGATACACTAGGTGCATTATAACAAGTAGTTTACTATTACCATCAAGACAGGGGTACTAGGATCTTTACTCAGGATAAAGATATTTGCTACAGTTAATAAAAGGAAAGTTTACCAGACTGTTATATCAACTATGGACTTTAGTTTACCTTGTCAGCTTCTGGAGGCTGCCTACATCCCTTGTGGTACTTTCTCCATCTTCCAAGCCAGCAACGTTGCATCTCTCTGATCTTTCTTCTCCTCTTTCCGTAACTACTAAAAAGAAGAAGTTAGGAAAAGTTATCTGCTCTAAAATCTCCTATCATTAGATTGAGTCCACCTGGATAATCCAGGATGCTCTTCCCATCAGAAGATCTTTATCTTTGTAACACCTGCAAAGTCCCTTTTGCCGTGTAAAGTAATACATTCACAGGGTCCAAGGATTAGGATGCGAACATCTTTGAGAACATATTTTACCTTCTATAAGCTTCCAAGTTCAAGTTGTTTGCCAAAACAATCCATTGTGACTATACAACTAAAGATCCCAATTTTTGCTTGCTATTGGTTAAAGCCAGTTCTGAAACCCTAGAGGCCATCTCCTGTTTCTTGCCATATGGGCTTCTCCAACATAACTGCTGATTCCATGACACCTGTAGGGAGAATGTCTGGCTCTAGTGTGCTATGATATAGTCATATAGCATAACTGAATCATGGAAATGATTGCCATATCCTATTGATTAGAAGCAAATCTTGGGGGTTGCTCAGTCAAGGGGGGGAGTGGGTTACACAAATGTGTGGACACCGGAAAAAGGAAAATCTTTGAAGCTCACCTTAGAACCTGCCTCCTCACTAGTCATTGAACTTCTTAGTATACTCTGAGAAAAATCTCACAGGAGACACATAAACACTTGTATGGAATACTAATTGTTGTATTATTTGCAACTGTGAAAATCTTGAAATAACCCAAATGCCCATTAGCAAAAGAATGAAGTAAGTTGTGATATATCCGGACAATAAATACTAAACTGGTTAAAATGAATGAATTAGAGCCTCAGGTATCAGCATACATAAATCCCCAAAATGTGTTTTTTAACTCAACAAACTGTAATTTGTAAATCATATTGAACCATTTAGTTAAACCTGAAAACAAGAAAAAGGATATAATGTAATATTTATTAATATAAATCTGTGTTTAAAATTTCTAGAATACATGCTTAGAAATGATAAAAACCAAATTCAGAAGAGTGGGTACTTCTGAAGGGATGAGTGAATTACGGAATTAGGGAGAGATATGCAACTGACCTCAACTGTGTCTTGAATGATTAATTTATTTTAAAAAATTCAAAGAATAATGAAGCCAAATCTGACTTTGAAGGTAAAATCTGACAAAGCTGACTGTGAAGCACAGTGTGTTCAATATCCTATATTAGTTTTTTTTGTGTTTACCTGAAATATTTTGTGAAAAAAATGTAATATAGATACATTGAAACATCAATATTTAGTATTTAAAACAAGGACACTGGTTCAATCCCAAATCCCTCATTTACTGACTATGACCCTTAGGCAAGTTGTTATACCAACATGTGCCTCAGTTTACTTTGAATGGGTTACAAAGAGCATCTGCCTCATTGAATTATGATGAAAACAAAAAAAAATGGCTTAATACATTTAAAGCACTTAAAGCAGTTCTTGGTAATGATAGCAGTTTTTATTATGTATCAACTTGACTAGGCTATAATGCCTAGTTGTTTGTTCAAATACTAGTCTAGATGTTGTTGTGAAGGTATTTGCAAATGTGGTTAATGTTTACAATCACTGGATTTTACGTAAAGCAGATTAACCTACATAATGTAAGTGTGCCAACAGTTAAAGGCTTTAAAAACAAGAAAAGGTCGGGGCACCTAGGTGGCTCAGTTGGTTAAGCGTCCGACTTCGGCTCAGGTCATGATCTCACGGTTTGTGGGTTCGAGCCCCACATCTGGTTCTGTGCAGACACGCTCGGTGTCTGGAGCCTGCTTCTGATTCTGTGTCTTTCTCTCTCTCTGCCCTCCCCTGCTTACGCTCTGTCTCTCTCGAAAATAAAATAAACTAAAACATTTAAAAAAATGTTAAAAAAAAAAACAAGAAAAGGAATTCTATCTTAAGGCTACAGCATAAAAATCCTGCCTGAGTTTTCAGTCTGCTGTCCTGCCCCGTAGATTTTGAATTCTAGACTGCACCATTAACTCATACCCTGCCGATTTTGAATTCTAGACTACATCATTAACTCTTCCATAAATTTCCAGGCTTCTGGTTTGCCCTATGGATTTCAGACTCATCAGCCTCCACAATCATGTGAACCAATTCCATAAAAATACATCTCTCTATAAACCCCATTGGTTCTGTTTCTCTGTAGAACCCTAATAGAGCAGTTTAGTATCCAGATGTTCTCAGTTTTTCTTTTGGTCCATATTAACACAATGGGCATATGAGCTATATACTTATTTGGGGGATAATTTAATTTGCATATTTTCTCTTTTGCATTTATTGGATGTGGCCTTTTACAAAATTTTCTGTGGTTACAAAATTTTCTCTAGGAAATCTTTAGCATATGTTTTCCACATACTAAAAGGTTAGAATTAGACTTTTAACTATTGCAGTTAAGATAAAGTAAGAATTAATGGAATATTTAAAATGTGATGTTAATAAAATTAGTATGTTTGGCATGTGGAAGAATGCTCTGGACAAAACCCCTGAAACTAACTTCCAGCTAGATGTAAAGATATACCTTGTGGCCACTAGAGGGCACACAACATCTGCCACATTTTTCTTTAAAACCAGACTTCTGACTGTAAAGTAGTTACATTTTGTCTAAAAAGCAAGAAAATGGAGCCTCATTTATATTTAAATCATTATCGTTGAAATAAAAATATTGACCTAATTAAAAATTAGTGCATTCACTTAAGATTCACTTTTCAGCCAATTTTCAATATTTAGGAATTTCTTCCCCAAGACCAGATTTTTAAATATAGCAATGCATTCGATTCTGATCAATGAGTATAAATAAGTAAAATTAGATTTTAAGTTTTTTTAAAAGTAGGAATCACACCTTATTTATATTTGAATCCTAATACATTTGCTGACTGTCACATTTTAGGAACATACATGGTTTTTCATTATGAAATTCAAAGATTTATATCAAAAACAACATTAGGTTCTTTACAAAGGTATATAATGCAATTCCATAGATGTAATTTTGCTAGACATATAATGAGGTGATGGTAACAGTCAAATCATATTCTCTACGAATTCAGGGCCAGGTGACAGCCTTATGGTATATCAGAGGTAAAGCCCACTTGCCCAAAACTATTAGCTCTATCTGCCTGTTGGTTGTTGGAAAATTCTCTTAGGATCGTCTATTGATTAAATCTCAGGTCCATTTTTTTTCTTTCAAGTGTTGGGTACTTTGCGCCCATAGTCTGTCTTCCCCAACCCCCTAGGGATGCATCTTATTTTCCTTTTCACAGACTGTTGCTTACTCCATTTCTTGCAAATGTTACCTACCACAGAGTAGATGCCAGTTCCTGAGCCCCAAACCATTTTTTTTTCTCTTTAAAGGCTTTCATTTAATCTCAGAGAACCCTACTGGACTGACCTTTTCTGCTTTAGACATTGACACACACAGACTAGATCTATTGCTGGGTCTGATGTGATTTCATGCCTCATAGATTATAAATATACAGTCACAATGATTATTTCTTCTTTCTTTTCATCAGGTCCAAGAGTTATGAAAATATATAAATATTTATTTAAAAAATATTCATATTCATTCCTTTCCCTCTGTTTTTACCACTACTTATTGAGTTAATCTCTCATGGCCCTGCATCCGAATTACTATATGAGTTTTTTTTTTTAATTGGCATCTCCTACTCTGTTTCCATTTTTGAATCTCTTTCTATAAAGACACTAGAGCAATCTTGTTTAAATGATTTCACGACCGTTCTCCCAAGCCAATACATCTCTAGTGATTTTTTACACCAAGTCAATGTGAAAGTGTCTGATATGTTAGCTCTCAGAATATGATCCCATCCATCATATGTTTCAAAATTTATTTCCCTGGACTCCCACATGCATTTTTGTCATGACAAAAAGATTACTTTCACAACACAGCAACTTTAGACTTTTAAATTGTCATATACTGTAACATTTAGCTTCTCTAAAGCAGGCACCCTCTTGTTAGATTTGTATGTTCAATGTTTTCTAGAAAGCAGGCCCCTGGAAGAAGCATAATCATTACTGGCTGAATGTATAAATCTACAAAATGACATCCAGGCTATATCCTCTTTATTTTTTTTCACCGTTTAATCATATTTAGGTCAGTGTGGGTGGTACAGTAGACAGCATATACGACTTAGGAGTCATAGGTTTAAATTCTTGCTCTTCTATCTAATATCTTTGGAATATTGGGAACATGTCCAATCTTTTCTGAAACTGAGAAAAAAATAGTATTTTCAATTGCAAATATAATATAGACAGTGCAGAGAATTTGGGGGAAAGGGGAAGAAAAATTTTACCTCTAAATCTGTGTTTTCCATTCCTATTACTGCTATAAAAATGATCATAAAGTTAGTGGCTTAAAACAAGATGAAAATTTATCATGTTTTGGCTTGCAGGTCATAGTCTGAAATGAATCTCACTGAACTGAAATTGAAGTGTTAGCAGGATCACATTACTTTCTGGAAGCTCTAAGGAAGAATGACTTTAGGTTTTTTGTTTGTTTGTTTGTTTGTTGCCTTTTCCACTTCTACAGTTACCCCCTTCCATCTTCCAAACCAACGGTGGTCAGCTGAATCTTCTTCTCATTGCATTACTCTGACACTAAAGTTCTGTTGGAATTACATTATTGGATTATTTTAGATAACCCAGAACAATCTCTTTATCTTAATGTTCCTGCTGACTAGAAACCTCAGTTATACCTACCACTTTATTCCCCCCCTTGCTACTTATTCAGAGTCTCAGCATTAGAATATGCATATCTTTCAGGTGAGAGCATTATTCTGCCCTCATAGCTTACCCTCTGGCCCTGAAATAGTTACATCTATCTCAAATTCAAAATATATTAAATCCATTTTAATATTCTCCAAAGTCTCAATCAATTACAGCATCAACTCAGAGTTCAAATATGTTATCTAAATATCATCAGTTCAAAAGCCCCACTCTCATTATCTAAATCAAGTATGGCTGAGGTTCTGGATATAATTCATCCTTAGTCACAATGCATCTCCAGCTGTGAACCAGTGAAACTCAAGAAACAAGTTATTTGCATACATAATAAAATGGCGTGCAGATACGGGATAACATTTTATAGACATTCTCAGGTAAAAGGGGAGACAAATTGTTTAAAAAGTGTTACTGGTCCCAATTTGGTATCAATTTCTATATCATCTGGGAGAGCTCCATTTGGTTTCAAGTCTTGGAAATAATCCTCTGTGCCTTGTGATTACACTTTCTGGGCTCCTGATTCTGCCTTAGGTATCATTCTTTCTTGCTCTTCAAAGGTAGAACATGTTTTCAGCTAATTTGTTTTATTAACCTGTTGGGTATATCCCTTTTAAATCAAGGTGGCAGTGTTTTCTGCTGGTATAACATTGTCAAGAAATTTGTGGCTCTCCCATTTATGTTATGAGAATTCTTTCAAGACAAGAGTTCTCCACGTTTCTCTTGGATAATCATTCCTGGCTTCTGCTGATATGGCCAAGAAGACCTATGAATCACATGCCTAATGTCTTCAAAGAGCCCTCTATGTAACTGAATACTCTGACCTTTTTATCCTTCTGATCCACTAAATAAAAGTTTTCCAGCCACACCCTCGGCTTTCATTTAAGAGCATACTTTCCTGACAACAAACCTGATTTTCACATCTTGTGCAGTCTAGAAAGACAAGGATTTCTTCCACATAACTAAAGAACACAATTCAGCTAAGCTCTCAGCCATTAAATAGCAAGGACTTCCTTTTCTTTAGTTTCCAATAATAAGTTTCTCTTTTTTACCTTAGCCCTTATTAGCAGCTCCTTCCATGTCCATATTTCTACAAATATTTTGTTTTGTTTCTGATGATTTATGTATTCTTCTTGCTTCGTTCTAAGAGAGCTGTTAACACCCACCAACAGTCTGTTCAAGGCAATGTAGTTTTTCTTTTTTTTAAAGCTTATTTATTTTGAGAGAGAAAGACAGTGTGAGTGGGGTAGGGGCAGAAAGAGACGGAGAAAGATAATTCCAAACAGCCTCCATGTTCACAGCCTGATGCTGGGCTTGATCTCACAAATTGTGAGATCTTGACCTGAGCCAAAATCAAGAGGAGGAGGCTTAACAGATTTAGCCACACAGGTGCCCAATATGGGCTTTTTCAATCATACTTCTCAAAATTCCTCAGTGTCCACCTATTATGCAATTCCAAACTCACTTCCATATTCTGAGGGATTTGTCACAGCAATGGTCTACTTCCAGTTACCAAAATATGTATCGGTCAAGGTTCAATCAGAGCAGTAGAATGAGCAAGAGATACATATTGAAGTATTTATTACAAATAACTGACTTACAAGATGGTGAGGGCTGCTAGATAAGTCTAAAATCCAAAGTAATGCAGGTAATTGAAGAAGATATAAAGAAATGGAAAGACATTCCCTGCTCATGGATTGGAAGAATAAATATTGTCAAAATGTCAATACTACCCAAAGCTATCTACACATTCAATGCAATCCCAATCAAAATTGCACCAGCATTCTTCTCGAAACTAGAACAAGCAATCCTAAAATTCATATGGAACCACAAAAGGCCCCGAATAGCCAAAGTAATTTTGAAGAAGAAGACCAAAGCAGGAGGCATCACAATCCCAGACTTTAGCCTCTACTACAAAGCTGTCATCATCAAGACAGCATGGTATTGGCATAAAACAGACACATAGACCAATGGAATCGAATAGAAACCCCAGAACTAGACCCACAAACGTATGGCCAACTCATCTTTGACAAAGCAGGAAAGAACATCCAATGGAAAAAAGACAGTCTCTTTAACAAATGGTGCTGGGAGAACTGGACAGCAACATGCAGAAGGTTGAAACTAGACCACTTTCTCACACCATTCACAAAAATAAACTCAAAATGGATAAAGGACCTGAATGTGAGACAGGAAACCATCAAAACCTTAGAGGAGAAAGCAGGAAAAGACCTCTCTGACCTCAGCCGTAGCAATCTCTTACTCGGCACATCCCCAAAGGCAAGGGAATTAAAAGCAAAAGTGAATTACTGGGACCTTATGAAGATAAAAAGCTTCTGCACAGCAAAGGAAACAACCAACAAAACTCAAAGGCAACCAACGGAATGGGAAAAGATATTTGCAAATGACACATCGGACAAAGGGCTAGTATCCAAAATCTATAAAGAGCTCATCAAACTCCACACCCGAAAAACAAATAACCCAGTGAAGAAATGGGCAGAAAACATGAATAGACACTTCTCTAAAGAAGACATCCGGATGGCCAACAGGCACATGAAAAGATGTTCAACGTCGCTCCTCATCAGGGAAATACAAATCAAAACCACACTCAGATACCACCTCACGCCAGTCAGAGTGGCCAAAATGAAGAAATCAGGAGACTATAGATGCTGGAGAGGATGTGGAGAGACGGGAACCCTCTTGCACTGTTGGTGGGAATGCAAATTGGTGCAGCCGCTCTGGAAAGCAGTGTGGAGGTTCCTCAGAAAATTAAAAATAGACCTACCCTATGACCCAGCAATAGCACTGCTAGGAATTTATCCAAGGGATACAGGAGTACTGATGCATAGGGGCACTTGTACCCCAATGTTTATAGCAGCACTCTCAACAATAGCCAAATTATGGAAAGAGCCTAAATGTCCATCAACTGATGAATGGATAAAGAAATTGTGGTTCATATACACAATGGAATACTACGTGGCAATGAGAAAAAATGAAATATGGCGTTTTGTAGCAACGTGGATGGAACTGGAGAGTGTGATGCTAAGTGAAATAAGCCATACAGAGAAAGACAGATACCATATGGTTTCACTCTTATGTGGATCCTGAGAAACGTAACAGAAACCCATGGGGGAGGGGAAGGGAAAAAAAAAAAAAAAAGAGGTTAGAGTGGGAGAGAGCCAAAGCATAAGAGACTGTTAAAAACTGAGAACAAACTGAGGGTTGATGGGGGGTGGGAGGGAGGGCAGGGTGGGTGATGGGTATTGAGGAGGGCACCTTTTGGGATGAGCACTGGGTGTTGTATGGAAACCAATTTGACAGCAAATTTCATATATTAAAAAATAAAAAATAAATAAATAAAAAAAAACAAAAAAATAAATAAATAAAATCCAAAGTACAAGACTTAAGGAAGGGCAGGCTGGAACTCTTATAAAGCTGAAAATGCTGAAATGGACTTTGCTTTTCATCATGGAAGCCTGAGCTCTATTTTTAAGGCTTCTCAAAAGATTTAATCGATCCTGCCCAGGTTATCTAGGATAATCTTTCTTACTTAAAGTCAACTGATTATGGATTTTAATAACACCTACAAAATGCCTTCACAGCCATGCCTAGGTTTGTGTTTGATTAAATAATTTGGGACTACAGCCTAGACACATCAAACACATTCAAAGATTATCATACTATTACTCTAACATAATTATTATAGTTTTATGTATTTCCTTTGTCCTTTAAACATGCCTCTATACCTAATTATATTCATAATGTACACCACTTTGATGTCTACTTGTTTTGTGTAACATGCATAATAGACTTTTTCCATTACTGAATATTTCTCCTAATTAAAATAGTTAATGATTATATAACATTCAGTCCAGCACTTATGTCATAATTAACAATTGCCTTCCATTTTTTAACCACTGAAAATGGCATTATATTTAATAATTGCATACTAATGATTTTTCTGTATTTTTATTTTTAAAGACATATACCCCAAAACATAATCATTAGTTCAAAGAATATGAATACACTGATGTAAGTGAAGTTACCACATTATTAAATTGGAAGAATAATAAAATCATCCTCACCTACCTAAAAAGATATAGTTAAATTATGGCAAAATTTTTAACAAATTATAAAGATCTCTATAAACATGAATGAATTCTTGTTTTTATTATAATACATTGTGATATAAAATGGAGACTTAATCAGGGTTAAGCCAGACAGTAAATATTATAAGCTTTGTGGGCCCCATATGGTCCCTATTGCACTTACCACAACTCTGCCACTGTACTGTGAGAGCAATCATAGTCAATATGCAAACAAAACACTATAAGCCAACAAAACTTTATTAAAAAATAGACAGTGGGCCAGATTTGTCTCATAGGTTAATAGCTACCCAACACTCTGGTCTAAATTATTGATTAGTAATTTGGCCAAAAGATTATTAACGTGATTTGAAACTATTTGCAGTTTGGCTACTTTCCATCACATTTGAACCATTGAACCTTTTCTTTAAGTTTATTTATTTATTTTAGAGAGAGACATAGACAGCATGAATAGGGGAGGGGCAGAGATGGAGTGAGAGAGAGAGAGTCCCAAGCAGGCTTCGCGCTGCCAGCACAGAGCCCATTGCAGGGCTCGAACTCACCCACTGTGAGATCATGACCTGAGCCAAAACCAAGAGTCGGACGCTTAACTGACTGAGCCACCCAGGCGCCCCCATCCTTTGCACCTTTTAAAAAATTTTATTGTTGCTGATATAAAGACCCTATCCCTATAACTGGGCATCTTAAAGTGCTCTGATATTAGAAAGAAGATAGAGAACCATCTGGCCTGCAGATCATCATGCCCGTTGTGTATCCACCAATATTTTATACACTGACATTTTCTGGTCTCCTAATTCTGCTCCCTGGTAAGACCTAATAATCCCAAGGATATAGATCCTTAAGAAGCATAAGTGAAATAAAGACATACCTGGGACATCTTGTTTGTCCCCTGGTGTTCTTTTTTTCCTACCTAAGGTACATACTCTTTGGCCCTGAATCATAGATGAGGTCTCCAAGTGTGAGGCGAGGTTTCCTTTACTCATCAGAAAACATTTAAGTTATAAAACATCTCCACTTTATAATCCATAGAGTTGTATAGCTTATATGACATTTCCTGGAGACCTATGCTTTCATAAACTCATAGACTTCAGGTTTATCTACCATCAGTAATTTTTAGCCAGGGACATTCTGCTACGATCATTCTATAAATAGCTCTTTTTCTTTAGGAAATTTCACCTGTTTGTTTGTTTTACTCAGAGGTGCAGCTGAAAAGGAGACTGGGCCAAGTCGGCTACTTCCTCCCCTGGTTCCCCACCACTGCCCCAGGAGCATCCTTCTGGAAAAGGGAGCAAATGGATCACAGCCCAGCTGCGTTAACTTCTTTCTCACTCACAATATACTGGATAATAAAGAAGGTTATGTTTTATCCCTATTGCATGTGCTCACACAAGTTTTCTCAAAAACTTGTGTAAATAATAAATAAATAAATAAATAAATAAATAAATAAATAAATAAATAAAGGTAGATAGATAGATAGATAGATAGATAGATGTCATGGAAAATATACGTTTCTCTGAAAAATAAGATGCTGTCATTGACAACAGAATATTGTAGCAGACCTGTAATGCATTAAAGAACAAATACAGGTTATACTGGGAGTAGGATCAATCAAGATATAGGTTAAATTACGAACACTGTACTTTGGCTCTCTTTTATTAAAGGACTCTTTATATAACAGAATAGGCAAAACAATACTGTTGTGGAGTGATCATCATCTACGTATCTTTCCCCTTTCCACTAGTTTCTGATTTCCTTAATGGCTCACCTGTTCACCATTTTATACCCAGAGCTGCTGAAACAGCAGATAATCAGTAAATATTTTGAATGAATAAATTCAAGAATGAGTGGATGAATGAATGAATCTTATCAAGCCCATATATTTCTCCATGTTTTTAATGTATTTTACTTTGAGAATACCATTAAAAACATTATTTATAGTTTCTACATCATTATTACTAGTGCATATCAGAACCCTTATAACTTGTGGTGTATGAAGTTTCATACTTGTATAAAATATTCTCAGTTTAGGAAAACATATACTCTAAAGTCTAACAAATGTTAATTTTCTTAAGTAGACATTTCTGAAAATATGATGAAAGAACACAATGTTCTTCAAATTGTGCTTAATATTTGATTTTTAATAGAAATCCAGACATAAGCTTACTACCAAGTCTACTCTAAAATATTTGAAAATTCTGGGTGAACCCACAAAATATCAGTTTTCTCAGAACTATTTCTTAGTAATGATATTTCATACTCTGAATAACACTTTTCTTCATAGGCTTAATTATTTATTTTTATTTTTTTATTTTTTTATTTTTTTTTATTTTTTAATATATGAAATTTACTGTCAAATTGGTTTCCATACAACACCCAGTGCTCATCCCAAAAGGTGCCCTCCTCAATACCCATCACCCACCCTGCCCTCCCTCCCACCCCCCATCAACCCTCAGTTTGTTCTCAGTTTTTAACAGTCTCTTATGCTTTGGCTCTCTCCCACTCTAACCTCTTTTTTTTTTTTTTTTCCCTTCCCCTCCCCCATGGGTTTCTGTTACGTTTCTCAGGATCCACATAAGAGTGAAACCATATGGTATCTGTCTTTCTCTGTATGGCTTATTTCACTTAGCATCACACTCTCCAGTTCCATCCACGTTGCTACAAAAGGCCATATTTCATTCTTTCTCATTGCCACGTAGTATTCCATTGTGTATATAAACCACAATTTCTTTATCCATTCATCAGTTGATGGACATTTAGGTTCTTTCCATAATTTGGCTATTGTTGAGAGTGCTGCTATAAACATTGGGGTACAAGTGCCCCTATGCATCAGTACTCCTGTATCCCTTGGATAAATTCCTAGCAGTGCTATTGCTGGGTCATAGGGTAGGTCTATTTTTAATTTTCTGAGGAACCTCCACACTGCTTTCCAGAGCGGCTGCACCAATTTGCATTCCCACCAACAGTGCAAGAGGGTTCCCGTCTCTCCACATCCTCTCCAGCATCTATAGTCTCCTGATTTCTTCATTTTGGCCACTCTGACTGGCGTGAGGTGGTATCTGAGTGTGGTTTTGATTTGTATTTCCCTGATGAGGAGCGACGTTGAACATCTTTTCATGTGCCTGTTGGCCATCCGGATGTCTTCTTTAGAGAAGTGTCTATTCATGTTTTCTGCCCATTTCTTCACTGGGTTATTTGTTTTTCGGGTGTGGAGTTTGATGAGCTCTTTATAGATTTTGGATACTAGCCCTTTGTCCGATGTGTCATTTGCAAATATCTTTTCCCATTCCGTTGGTTGCCTTTGAGTTTTGTTGGTTGTTTCCTTTGCTGTGCAGAAGCTTTTTATCTTCATAAGGTCCCAGTAATTCACTTTTGCTTTTAATTCCCTTGCCTTTGGGGATGTGCCGAGTAAGAGATTGCTACGGCTGAGGTCAGAGAGGTCTTTTCCTGCTTTCTCCTCTAAGGTTTTGATGGTTTCCTGTCTCACATTCAGGTCCTTTATCCATTTTGAGTTTATTTTTGTGAATGGTGTGAGAAAGTGGTCTAGTTTCAACCTTCTGCATGTTGCTGTCCAGTTCTCCCAGCACCATTTGTTAAAGAGACTGTCTTTTTTCCATTGGATGTTCTTTCCTGCTTTGTCAAAGATGAGTTGGCCATACGTTTGTGGGTCTAGTTCTGGGGTTTCTATTCGATTCCATTGGTCTATGTGTCTGTTTTATGCCAATACCATGCTGTCTTGATGATGACAGCTTTGTAGTAGAGGCTAAAGTCTGGGATTGTGATGCCTCCTGCTTTGGTCTTCTTCTTCAAAATTACTTTGGCTATTCGGGGCCTTTTGTGGTTCCATATGAATTTTAGGATTGCTTGTTCTAGTTTCGAGAAGAATGCTGGTGCAATTTTGATTGGGATTGCATTGAATGTGTAGATAGCTTTGGGTAGTATTGACATTTTGACAATATTTATTCTTCCAATCCATGAGCAGGGAATGTCTTTCCATTTCTTTATATCTTCTTCAATTACCTGCATAAGCTTTCTATAGTTTTCAGCATACAGATCTTTTACATCTTTGGTTAGATTTATTCCTAGCTATTTTATGCTTCTTGGTGCAATTGTGAATGGGATCAGTTTCTTTATTTGTCTTTCTGTTGCTTCATTGTTAGTGTATAAGAATGCAACTGATTTCTGTACATTGATTTTGTATCCTGCAACTTTGCTGAATTCATGTATCAGTTCTAGCAGACTTTTGGTGGACTCTATCGGATTTTCCATGTATAATATCATGTCATCTGCAAAAAGCGAAAGCTTGACTTCATCTTTGCCAATTTTGATGCCTTTGATTTCCTTTTGTTGTCTGATTGCTGATGCTAGAACTTCCAGCACTATATTAAACAACAGCGGTGAGAGTGGGCATCCCTGTCGTGTTCCTGATCTCAGGGAAAAAGCTCTCAGTTTTTCCCCATTGAGGATGATGTTAGCTCTGGGCTTTTCATAAAAGGCTTTTATGATCTTTAAGTATGTTCCTTCTATCCCGACTTTCTCCAGGGTTTTTATTAAGAAAGGGTGCTGGATTTTGTCAAAGGCCTTTTCTGCATCGATTGACAGGATCATATGGTTCTTCTCTTTTTTTTTGTTAATGTGATGTATCACGTTGATCGATTTGCGAATGTTGAACCAGCCCTGCATCCCAGGAATGAATCCCACTTGATCATGGTGAATAATTCTTTTTATATGCTGTTGAATTCGATTTGCTAGTATCTTATTGAGAATTTTTGCATCCATATTCATCAGAGATATTGGCCTGTAGTTCTCTTTTTTTACTGGGTCTCTGTCTGGTTTAGGAATCAAAGTAATACTGGCTTCATAGAATGAGTCTGGAAGTTTTCCTTCCCTTTCTATTTCTTGGAATAGCTTGAGAAGGATAGGTATTATCTCTGCTTTATAGGCTTAATTAATGAAGAAACACAAGTGAGCAGGCAGATGGAAAATAAATCTTACTATTTCATAATATAACTATTTCTTTAACCTTAACTTTGTTTTCTGCTTTAGAGAACAAACAACTCCTAGATGTGGAGGGAAAACAACATTTATTAACTAAGAAATCAGAAAATGTCAAACTGAAGGGAGAAAGGAGATTGATAGTATGCTTATGGGACTCTTCAGTTGTTGGGAGTTTCAGTGACAACCTGCTGTCCAAGAGTCAACTAGTAGTTATTATTGTTCTATACATGGCAGTTATTACAATGTCACAGTGAATAGGGGCGCCTGAGTGGCTCAGTTGGTTAAACGTCCGACTTTGGCTCAGGTCACAGTTTGTGAGTTTGAGCCCCGCGTTGGTCCCTGTGCTATCGGTTCAGAGCCTGAAGCCTGCTTCGGATTCAGTGTCTCCTTTTCTCTCTGCCCCTCCCCTGCTCACGCTCTGTCTCTCTCTCAAAAAATGAATACAATTTACAAAAAATTAAAAAAAAATGTCACAGTGAATACTACAAGGAATTCTAGAAGAGTTTATGCCTAATTGCAAGAATGAAGATATGTAAGTCATCTTGATGTTTGGTGCCAATTTCAACCCCAAATATGTACTGTTTCTCTCAGTAGACTGAGAACAAAACTATACCAAAAGAAAATGGTTCGTTAAAATCACTGTGCAATAATTACTTCATATCATGTTAAGTTTTCCTATATGCCCCTGTAAAATAATCTATTATAAAAATTCGTAGCCTTTTTCTACTTTACCAAGTTTTCATTCACATGATGTTCATGTTTACAAATATATCAGAAAGCTATTTAAATCTCCTTTTTTGTCCCTGATTTAAGACATAAGAAACTTAAGGTTATAGTATTTGAGAGTCTGTAGAAAGGGGATTATATGAACTCCCCTTTGATTGTATGAACTCTCACATTATAAAACCTTCTTGTGTTACATTAAATTTTCTCAGATTTCTTTTCCTCCATTTCTTTCCATTCTATTTCTTGCTTTGCACACTTTCCATGTTCTCTTCTATTGCCAAGCCTCCATGTATATGTTAGCTATATCCCTAGCCTTACCCTTTCTTCCAAACTCAATATCTACATTCCTCTTCTTAATGAATATTTCCAGGCTAGATAAACTTGAACTTAATAGGTCCAACATTAATTCATGATATTTCCTCTGGGAAAGAATTTCTCCTAAATATTTTATTGGGATAGCTTTATATTTAGCTGTAGTAAATATTTATCTTATTTCTATGACTTTCTTACATTCACATGCTGATAATACACAGACAGATGGGAATGTGGAAAGAAGTTACACATGACAATTTAGTAGTAAGACAGTGCTGTCTCACCATTCCGTCAACTGGGGAAGGGTATGCAAGAAGATCAGGGATATATGAACCTTGTATGTTGGAACAGAAACCTTGATCTCAACAAGTCCTGATATTATGTTTGAGTCAACAATGTGATATAACAATAAATCATGCATCAAGAAACAAAAATCAAATAAATTTTTAAACTTAATTTAAAAGATTTTCTACTTAATTTTCACGAATATTTTCTGAGTTGTACAGTAGCTTGCAATCGTCAAGTGTTACAAATGTGATGATTGAAAGTTCTGTTAGCTTTCTTCCACATTCATCAAATCTATCAGAAGAGGAAACAATTTTCTGTCTTTTCAATTTTAGAAGCGGCCCTTAATTTTCTCTAAAGTCTTCTTTCTCGCTGTTCTTGATCCAAATTAATGGAATCATAAGCATCCACTTTACTTTTTTTCACCACTGACTTCTCTCTTAATATTCATGTAGTTGGGATTCAAATTCTGTTTATTTGACCTCAGAAATGATTCTCAGTTTGGGCTTCTCTTCTCCTTATCATGCCTATTCCTTAATGCACAAACTCATCATCATTTTTGTAGGCCAGGGTTTTCAGTCTCAGCACTACCAACATTTTGATCTGTATAGTTTTTTATTGAATTAGGAAAAGCTATCCTTTGCACTGTACTATGTTCAGCAGCATCACTGGCCTCTATCAACTAGATTCTAGAAGCACTCTACCTCTACTACCATCACCTAGTAGTGAAAATAAAGAATGTCTCCAGATATAACAAGTATATACTTTGCAGGCCAAAATCACCTGTAATTGAGAACCACTAACCAAAAATAAACATTGCTCCAGGCCTGCATAACAAAGCTTACAAGCAAGACCCAAAAGAACCAAATTACTTCTAAGTTACCTTAATGTATTTCAGGAACAAAACACAAAAATATTTATAGACATATAAACACAGCACTCAATAAGTCAAAATGACAATGTCTGCAATCTAATAAAAATTATGAGACATTCAAAGAAGCTGAAACATAGAATCCATTGTCACAAGAAAAATTATTCCATGCTCATGGATTGGAGGAATAAATATTGTTAAAATGTCAATACTACCCAAAGCTATCTACACATTCAATGCAATCCCAATCAAAATTGCACCAGCATGCTTCTTGAAGCTAGAACAAACAATCCTAAAATTTGTATGGAACCACAAAAGACCCCGAATACCCAAAGTAATATTGAAGAAGACCAAAGCTGGAGGCATCACAATCCCAGACTTTAGCCTCTACTACAAAGCTGTAATCATTAAGACAGCATGGTATTGGCACAAAAACAGACACATAGACCAATGGAATAGAATAGAGACTCCAGAATTGGACCCACAGAAGTATGGCCAACTAATCTTTGACAAAGCAGGAAAGAATATCCAGTGGAAAAAAGACAGTCTTTTTAACAAATGGTGCTGGGAGAACTGGAAAGAAACATGCAGAAGATTGAAACTAGACCACTTTCTTACACCATTCACAAAAATAAACTCAAAATGGGTAAAGGACCTGAATGTGAGACAGGAAACCATCAAAACCCTAGAGGAGAAAGCAGGAAAAAACCTCTCTGACCTCAGCCACATCAATTTCTTACTTGACACATCTCCAAAGGCAAGGGAATTAAAAGCAAAAATGAACTATTGGGACCTCATGAAGATAAAAATCTTCTGCACAGCAAAGGAAACAACCAACAAAACTAAAAGGCAACCAACAGAATGGGAAAAGATATTTGCAAATGACATATCGGACAAAGGGCTAGTATCCAAAATCTATAAAGAACTCACCAAACTCCACACCCGAAAAACAAATAACCCAGTGAAGAATGGGCAGAAAACATGAATAGACACTTCTCTAAAAAAGACATCCGGATGGCCACCAGGCAAACGAAAAGATGCTCAATGTTGCTCCTCATCAGGATATCACCTCACACTCAGATATCACCTCACGCAGGTCAGAGTGGCTAAAATGAACAAAACAGGAGACTATAGATGCTGGAGAGGATGTGGAGAAATGGGAACCCTCTTGCACTGTTGGTGGGAATGCAAACTGGTGCAGCCACTCTGGAAAACAGTGTGGAGGTTCCTCAAAAAATTAAAAATAGACCTACCCTATGACCCAGCAATAGCACTGCTAGGAATTTACCCAAGGGATACAGGAGTACTGATGCATAGGGACACTTGTACCCCAATGTTTATAGCAGCACTCTCAACAATAGCTAAATTATGGAAAGAGCCTAAATGTCCATCAACTGATGAATGGATAAAGAAATTGTGGTTTATATACACAATGGAATACTATGTGCCAATGAGAAAGAATGAAATATGGCCTTTTGTAGCAACATGGATGGAACTGGAGAGTGTTATGCTAAGTGAAATAAGTCATACAGAGAAGGACAGATTCCATGTTTTCACTCCTTTGTGGATCCTGAGAAACTTAACAGAAGACCATGGGGGAGGGGAAGGAAAAAAATGATTAGAGAGGGAGGGAGCCAAAACATAAGAGACTCTTAAAAACTGAGAACAAACTGAGGGTTGATGGGGGGTGGGAGGGAGGGGTGGGTGGGTGATGGGTATTGAGGAGGGCACCTGTTAGGATGAGTACTGGGTGTTGTATGGAAACCAATTTGACAATAATTTCATGTTAAAAATAAAATAAAATAAAATTCATAAGAAAATGTGAAGGACTGAAGAGACAAACAACTTTGAAAGAAGAATAAAATTCGAGGAGATTCAATATCTGATGTTGATTTATTATAATGCCATAAAATCAAGACTATGTGCTACAGGCATAAAGACAGACAAATAGATCAATGAAGCAGAAGAGGAGGTCCAGAAATAGACACACCTATAGGTAGCAAAAGTTTTCTATATAGTCTTTTCAACAAATTTTGCTGGAATAATTAGATACCTATATCAAAAAAACAAAAACTTTGATACATGCATGTACCATATAGAAACATGAGTTCAAAACATACCAATGATTTAAATGTAAAACCTAAAAATGTAAGGATTTCTCAAAGTGTAAAAATAAAAAATAACCTGAATTTCCTTTTTGTTTTAGAGAGAGAGATAGGCAGGGGAGGGGCAGAGAGAGAAGGAGAGAGAGAATCTCAAGCAGGCCCCACACCCACACAGAGCCCTCCATCTCATGACCATGAGATCATGACTGAGCCGAAATCAAGATACAGACATTTAACCAACTGAGCCACCCAGGCCCCCCAACCTGAATTTCTTAAATGTACAAATTATTTTTTCTTTGTTTCAAGTTATTTAAATTCCAGTTAGTTAACATGAAGGGTAATATTGGTTTCAGAAGTAGAATTTGGTGATGCATCACTTATGTACAACACCCAGTGCATATTACAAATACCCTGAATAATACCCATCACTTATTTAACCCATTCCCCCCCCATTTCCCCTCCAGAAACTCCCAGTTTGTTCTCTATAGTTAAGAGTCTGTTTCTTGGTTTGCTTGTCTCTTTTTTTTATTTTCCCATGTTCATCTGTTCCATCTTAAATTCCACATGAATGAAATCATATGGTATATGTCTTTCTCTGACTGACCAGTTTAGCTTAGCATAATACTCTCTAGCTCCATCCACATCACTGCAAATAGCAAGATTTCATTCTTTCTGGGGGCTGAATATGTACACACACACACACACACACACACACACATATGCACACGCGCACACACACACACACACACACACACCACATCTTCTTTATCTATTCTTCATCCAGTAAGCTATTTGGGCTCTTTCCATAATTTGGCTCCTGCTGCTATAAACATTTTGCTGCTATAAACACTGGGGTGCTTGTGTCCCTCCAAATTAGTATTTTTGTATTCTTTGGGTAAATACCTACTAATGCAATTGTAGGGTAGTTCTATTTTTAACTTTTTGAGGAAACTCCATACTGTTTTCCAGAGTGACTACACCAGTTTGCATTCCCACCCACAGTGTAAGAGGATTCCCCTTTCTCTGCATCCTTGACAACATCTATTGTTTCCTGTGTTGTTAATTTTAGCCATTATGACAGGTGTGAGGTAGTATCTCATTGTAGTTTTGATTTGTATTTCCCTGATGATGAGTGAGGTTGAGTATTTTTTCATGTATCTACTGGCCATCTGGATATCTTATTTGGAAAAATGTCATGTTTTCTGTTCATTTCTTCACTGGAGTATGCGTTTTTTGGGTGTTGAGTTTGACAAGTTCTTTATAGATTTTGGATACCAAACCTTTATCAGATATGTCATTTGCAAATATCTTTTCCCATTATGAAGGTTGCCTTCAGAAAGACAAAACAATAGTTGTGTTTATTGTTTCTTCACTGTGCCGAAGTTTTTTTTTTTTTTTTATCTTGATGAAGTTCCAATATTTCTTTTTTGCTCAGGAGAAATGTCTGGTTAAGAAGTTGCCAGCGTCTTAGAGGTTGCTGCTTGTGTTCAACTCTAGGATTTTTCTGGTTTCCTGTCTCATATTTAGGTATTTCATCCACTTTGAAATGGTTTTCTACATAAAGTATGATGTCTTCTACAATAGTGAAAAGTTTGACATCTTCCCTACTGA
The DNA here is from genome assembly GCF_028018385.1 of Neofelis nebulosa. Taxonomy (NCBI): domain Eukaryota; kingdom Metazoa; phylum Chordata; class Mammalia; order Carnivora; family Felidae; genus Neofelis; species Neofelis nebulosa. The sequence goes on along the minus strand of NC_080795.1, from coordinate 24,739,884 downwards.
TATGGGTGCCTTTTATTTTTCTTGTCTAATTGCTAAGGCTAGCATTTCCCGTACTATGTTAAATAACAATGGTTGAGAGTGGACATTCTGCTCTTCTTCCTGGCTTTAGAGGAAACACTCTCAGTTTTTCCCCATTTAGGATGATATTAGCTGTGGGTCTTTCATATATGGCTTTTATGATGTTGAGGTACATTCCCTCTATCCCTATTTTGGTCAGGGTTTTTATAAAGAATGGATGCTGTATTTTATTAAATGCTTCTTATGCATCTATATAGAGGATCAATAGTTCTTATCCTTTCTTGAATTAATGTGGTATATTATATTGATTCATTTGTGAATACTGAACTACCCTTGCAACCCAGGAGTAAATCCCACTTGATTGTGTGAATGATTTTTTTAATGTAGCATTGGATTCAATATGCTAGTATTTTGTTCAGAATTTTTGCATCCATGTTCACCAGGGGTATTGGCCTGTAATTCTCCTTTTTGGGGTCTTTGACTGGTTTTGTAATCAAGGTTATGCTGGTCTCATAGCATGAATTTGGAAGCTTTCCTTCCATTTCTATTTTTTGGAACAGTTTGTAATGAATAAGTATTAACTCTTTAAATGTTTGGTAGAATTCCATTGGGAAGCCATCTACCCCTGAACTTTTGTTTGTTGGGAGATTTTTGATTACTGATTCAATTTCTTTGCTGGTTATGGGTCTGTTCAAATTTTCTACTTCTTCCTGTTTCAATTTTAGTAGTTTATATGCTTCTAGGAATTTGTCCATTTCTCCCATATTGCCCAACTTGTTGACATATAATTTTTCATAATACTCTGTTTTTATTTCTGTGGTGTTGGTTTTGATCCCTCCCCTTTAATTTCTGATTTTAGTTATTTATGTCCTTTCTTTTTTCTTTTTGAGAAGTTTGGCTAGGGGGTTATCAGTTTTATTAATTCTTTCAAAATCCGACTCCTGATTTCATTGATCTTTCTACTGCTTTGTTGGTTGATGTTTGTTTCTGTATCATTTATTTCTGTTCAAATATTTATTATTACCCTTGTCCTGCTGGCTTTAGGCTTCATTTATTGTTCTTTTTCTAGCTCTTTTAGGTATTAGGTTAGGTTACATATTTGAGATTTTTTTTTCTTCTTGAGATAGACCTTAATTGCTATATACTCACCTCTTATAACTACTTTTGCTGCATCCCAAAGGTTTTGGACAGTTGTATTTTCATTATCATTTGCTTCCATATTTTTTTTAAATTTCTTCTTTAATTTCCTTGTTGACTCATTCATTCTTTAGTAGCATGTGGTCTTTCTAACTTCTTTTCTTGTGGTTGGCTGCAAGTTTAATAGTGTTTCAATCCAAAATTATGCATGGTACAATCTCAAATATTTGTACTTGTTGAGACCTACTATGTGAACTATTCTAGAGAATGTCCCATGTTCACTCATAAAGAATGCGTATTTTGCTGCTTCAGGATGAAGTGTTCTGAATATATCTGTCAAGTCTATCTGATCCAGTGTGTCACTAAAGCCAACCCAAATTGGGGGAATACCCAAATATTTACAATTGTGAGATCTTCTTATTGGATAGACCCCTTTATTATGATATAAAACCTTTCTTCACCTCTTTGGCTTAAAATCTAGTTTGTGTGATAGAAGTATTGCTATTCTGGCTTTCTTTTGACATCCATTAGCATGATAAATGGTTCTCTACACCCTCACTTCCAGTCTGCAGGTGTCTATAGGTCTAAAATGAGTCTCTCATAGGCAGCAAATAGATGGGTTTTGTTATTTTTATCCATTATGACACCCTATGAATTTTATTAGAGCATTTAGTCCATTTGCATTCAGAGTACTTATTGACAGATATGAATTTAGTACCATTTTATTACTTGCTTTGTCATTCTTTCTGGAGATTCCTCTGTTCCTTTCTAGTCTTTGTTGCTTTTCTTTCCCACTCAAAGAGTCCTCTTTAATATTTCTTGCAGGGCTGGTTTAGTGGTCATAAATTCCTTTAGTTTTTGTTTGTCTGGGCAACTCTTTATCTCTCTTTCTATTTTGAATACAGCCTTGCTGGATAGACTATGTTTGGCTGCATATTTTTCCCAGTCACCACGTTGAATGTATCATGCCACTCCCTTCTAACCTGCCAAGTTTCTGTGGAGATGTCTGCTGCTAATCTTATTTGTCTTCCTTTGTAAGTTATGGATTTTTTTTTTGTTTTGCTGTTTTTAGACTTTTTTTTAAATCTATTTTGCAAACGTAACTATAATATGTCTTGGCGTTGGCCTGCTTTTGTTGATTGTGATGGGAGTTTTCTTTGCCTCCTGGATTTGGATGTCTGTTTCCTTCCCTAGATTAGGAAGTTTTCGGCTATAATTTTCTCAAGTAAACTTCCTGCCCCCTTTTCCCTCTCTTCTTCTTATGGGACTTCTACGATAAGAATGTTATTATGCCTTATGGAGTCAGCTAGTTCCGTAAGCCTACATTTTGATCTAATATCTTTCTTTCCCTCTTCTTTATAGCTTCATAAATTTCCATAATTTTTTCTTCTATATCACTTATACATTACTCTGGTTCTTCCATCCTTGTGGTCATCACATCCAATTGTTTTCAAATCTCAGTTATTGCATTTCTCATTTAGGCCTGATTAACTTTTAGGTTTTTTATCTCTGCAGTAAGTGACTCCCTGGTGGCTTCTATGCTTTCCTCAATCCCAGCTGGTATCCCTATTATTGTTGCTTTAAATTCTGGATAAGGCATATTACTTATCTCTGTCTTGATTAGATCCCTGGCCATGAACTCTTCTTGTTCTTTCTTTTGGGATGAATTCCTCCATCTGGACATTTTGCTTAGATCTCTGTTTTCTTTGTGTTAGGTAAGCCATCTGCTTGTGAAGAGACTTGATGCTATTTCCACTAGAGCTGAATCTTTCCAGAACCCTATGGTTAGTAGATGTGGTGCATGCAGAGGGGTTTGTGCTAGTCTTCTAGGGAGGCACCCACTGCTCTGGTTCTCAGACACACTTGCCCGAGAAAAGCAGCACCTGCAGAATGCAGGGGGTTGGGCAGGGCTTGGTGTAAGAAGTGGCTTAAGCCATCACTGCTGGTGCTGAACTGCTTACTGAATTTGGTTTATGCTGAGGGGCAAGGGAGAGAAATGGCACCAGCGCCCTCTCTGGTCCTTGGAGAGTAGAATTTGCACCTACCGCTATTTGCAAAGCCCTCCCATAGGAGTGAACAGCCTCCCCTTGTGTGCCCCAGGCATCCCTCAGATACCTGCCTTCACATTGTCTGTATCCAGGCTGTCTACTCACTCAGCAGAACAGTGCACCTGAGTTCTATCCTAGGTAGGGTGGCTGACTTTTAAAACTCCAAACTTTAGGGACCTGGTGTGGCCTCTGGGGGGGTCTTGCTGCAGGTTTGTCCCAAAAGGGCAGTCACACCAAAGCTCAGAGGCACGGAGTTTGGAGTAAAGTGCAGCAAACAGCAGGAGTCTCTGCACCTATGGTGAGGGGCAGGAGAATGTAATGGCACCTGCTATCTCTTTTGTCCTTGGAGAGGCAATACCACCTCTTCCAGATGTGCTCCAAGAAGGGGGAACTGCCTCTCACAATATATCCCAGGGAGCCCTCAGATTGCACCATCTTCCCCCAGGTTATCTGCCCTTCTCCACAGGAGCACTGCAGCACCCTCAGGGTTCCACACCAGCCATGCAATGAATGTCCAGAACTCCAGTCTTTGAGTGCAACTGGTTGTAAAAACTCACAAAAATCAGCCCCTTTTATTTTCCCAGTCAATGGCTTTGTGTGCTCATTTTTTTCTCTCTTTCTCCTTCTCTTGGTGACCAGGGCTTCCTCTTCCCTGCAGCATCTGAGATTCCTTTCTCCCCCAAGCCACATCTCCGCACCTCCTACCTTCCATGATGTGGCCTTTTCTTTATCTTTCTTTGTGTGGTTTTCTGTCAGTCATCAGATAGATTTATTGGGTATTCAGAATGATTTGATATTTATCTGGCTGTGTTTGAGGGACAAGGAGTGTCTAGGGTCTTCCTACTATACAGCCATCTTAGCTCCTCCCAAATGTAAAAATTATTTTAAGAGATTTCACCAAAAAGGACATATTAAAGCAATGAAAAGTTGAAAAGATTCTCAACAGTATTAGCTAAGCAAAGGAAAGGGTGTCAACATCATTAGTCATTATATCAAGCACAAATTAAACCCTTAGTGTGATACTATACATTACTACCCTTACTTAAAACAGGTTTTCTCAATCTAGGCACCACTGACATTTTAGTCACAGTATATCTTTGTTGTTGGGGGCTATGTTATAGATTCTAGGGTTCAGCAGCAAGCTTGCCCTCTAGACTCCATCAGCACACTACCCCTCCAATATTCTCCAGGCACTGACAAATGTTCCCTGGGAACAAAATCACTCCAGGTTGAGGACCATTGACCTATACTATGGAAACCACTTCCAGTATGTTCTCAATGTTTTCAGTCTTGCTCTACTTTATCCTGCTTTACACTATTGTCCAAATCACCTTTTAAAAACCAACCTGATTATATTCATCTGTCCATTTAAAGACCTCTGGTATTTAATTGCCTTTTAGGCACAAGTCCTACATTTTTTGCTTGTTTGTTTGCTTGTTTACTTATACAACTTCTTCACTGTCTTTTTCCATGACTTCTCATATATAGACTGGGTTACAGAAAGTCAGAGCTCCTTGCTGAATACATGTATCCTTTTGTGCTTTTGCAATTCAGAGCATTTGGGCATAGTGCTTCTTCCCCACAGAATACTGTCCTGTCCTATATTCTCTCCCATTAGGCAGAAATCTCTGCCAGAAATCCTGCAATACTCAGAGGACATCTTCTCTGTGAAAACCTTGCTCCTTACTACAAAGCAGTATTATATTCAGGTTCTCAAAGTGCAACTACCACAATACAGGTGAGAAAAAAAAGTGCTTTATTTGTTGTTAGCATGAGGGTCTATCTGAATGTGGGTGTATATGTGTTTCTGGCAGTTAGCAGAAGTTTACATGTTATCTGCACATAAGGGGATGCTAAGATTAGTTAATTGTTCTCAATACTCACAAAACAATGTTCTCTGAGAGTAAGCAAGCCCAGGAAAAATACTTGGGTAATCTTGGACTTTCCAAAAACAGCAATTTAGGCCCTAGGCTTGTAATTCTTTGTTATATAAGAGTTGTAGAACTTTGTTAAATCTTTATGTTTTTAGCTTCATATGATGAGTTTCCATAGAATATATCTTCATACCTTGATTACAGAGTATTTTTAATATTACATTTTTTTCATATATTCTTATCTTCCCAATTCAGTTATCAATTCCTCAGAAGCAAAGCAAAAGCAAAGCCAGTGTCCAATTTCTCTACTTTATCCTTAGTATAGCACTGACCACACATGATTGTATTGTGTGCAATGCTCAAAGACACTCAGGCAAGATAGATGGTCACTGGTGGCTGAAACCCAGTGTGTGTGCCCTTGCAGAGAGCTGCAACCACTAGAGGAGAAGGGAGGCTTTCTCTAAACTGTAAAAAGGCACTATAAGGCTAGGCGTGATGCTGTTATAATGTTCAGTGTAGCTCATAATAGCTACTCAATTAAAGCTAGTTTAAATTCAGAATACTCTCTCAGACAAATGAAAGATTCGGGACTAAGTCCAAGCCAGCCATCCCAGAACATCACGCCGTAAGTTACAGGTGGAAAAGTTAAAACAGATACAAGAATGAGGATTAATATGTAAGGTCAGGCAAGGAGAGAGTGGTTCAGATGGGTACACTGGATGAGAAGTCAGGGAACATTACAGAGGCACTGATGTAGAGAGAGGTGACAATGATGATGGTAATAATAGTTCAAATTAATTAACTCCTTTTTCTGTTGAATTTTCACGTTTAATATAGTGAAGAGAAACAAACACACCTGGCCTCAAAGACTTAATTCTTACTTTCATAAAAACACAGTGACATTAAATAATGAAAAGCAACCTGAAAAAAGATTTTTTTAAAAAAGCACTTTTTTAGTTAAAGATATGAATAATATAAAGATAAAGTAGATGTATAAAGTTTCATTTAACTCTAACCTTTAAAAAAGGAAATAATACAGGTTTAGACCAAGTGTATGTTTTGGCAAAGTTCAAATTTTAGTGAAATCTGATAATAGCCAAGTATTTTATGCATTTGCAAAGTCAATTGGCTAAGAATCAAAATAAATTTTCATTTGGAAATTGGAAAGTCTACTTAGTGAAGTGACTTCTTATCAAACATCATTTAAGTCACTGAATACAGTCTTCATAAACATGAAAAGTCTAATAGCATTTTGACAAATTCTGGGAACAGTGAGGAAATACTAGATCATCCAAATCCTAGAAAGGATTTTTCTTTTTTTTTAAGTTTATTTATTTATTTATTTATTTATTTGGAGAGAGGGAGAGAGAGCATGAGAGCACACAGTGGGGGAGGGGCAGAGAGCAAGGGAGAGAATCCCAAGCAGGCTCCCCACTGTCAGCATGGAGCCTGATGTGGGGCTCAAAGTCATGAACTGTGAGATCATGACCTGAGCTGATATCAAGAGTCAGATGCTTAACTGACTGAGCCACCCAGGTGTCCCTAGAAAGGATTATTCTTGACTTTTTACCTTTTTTAAAAAAAATATTTTATGGGGTTTTCTAAAGAATAATTGTTGCATAAAGAATGCCAGTTTATATTCCATGGATCTTAGATTCTATCCCTGGTAGGCTAAACTTTGGGTAGATACTAGTACATATTTTTATGTTCAAAAATAAGCAAAACCCCCATATATCTTGTTATTTTTGTATCAGCGAGAGTCCTATAAGAAATCAATGTCATATATACATTTTAAGAAATGTTTTAAAAGTGACTGTTTGCACAAGCATGGATAGGTTTTAAGGAAAACACAAGGGATAGTTTGTATCCATCAGCAGCTATTTCAATACATTATCTCAGGTTTTTTGTGAATCTTAATGACATGGAAACTTGAGCAATCAAGTACAACTATGACCTGTTTTTGAGAGCCTATCACTGATGGTCTCAGTGTTGGGAGAAACTGCCTTACATGGAAAATCTCTGGGCCAACATAAAAAATGCTACATTCCTCCAACTTACCAGAGAAAGAAGACAAAAATGATGCAAGGTATCTATCACAAGAACTACTTAAATTTAGTGCAGTGTTGTATGTCTAACGTATGGTGATTCCTGATAATAGCCTTGGGTAGTTTTTCCCTAGGACTTCTTTCTGGCTGGCTACAAGATTTTATAACTCTAAAGTGATATATTCTACATTGTTTACATTACTAGCACCAGTGAGTACTGACAACCTCATCATGTTGACTTTTAGTTCCCAATGGTCATATCCCAAAACTTTTTAGTTTCTTCTATAAAGGTAAACATCAGCTGCTATCCTACTTATCACAACAGTCATATATTACGTATGTACTTTAAATAGTTTTTGTAAGCCATAAATTAAAACAAGATGTCCAAAGTTTGAATACAATTAAACATGTGCAGTACCATATGGAAAAATGCACTCAGGAAGGATTTATCAAACTTGGACTATGTGTTCTGCATTATCCATTAGGGACCACTCTCTCTTGTAAGGTCAGGGTATGCATTGCTCAGTGTTAGAATGCATATACCTTTACTTAAGAGGATCTTGAACTTGATGTCATATTGTCATGTAGTCTCTTGGAGTTACTCTGTGATGAATCCCAGCATTGCTGATTCAGAAGTGTTCAAAGACGGGATAATGAAAAACACCAATTTTTACTCACAAGACTTAGTCATAATAGCTTTCTTAAAAAATCAAAGTTAATGATTTTATCAAAACTAACATGTTATTTATTCACTTATTTACATAATTCCTTGGGAATAATTCAGGCCCCAGCTTTCAATGGCCCAATTATGAAAAATTTCATGTAATATATAAAAACTAAGTCCAAATATGTATTTCCTTAAGTGACACAACGGATTGGAATGCAATATTACTAAATACTTCCCTTTTCTTTACTGATCATATTCTGCTAAATACCTTTACAAAGAGACTCCAAATCTGAAGACTATCATGAATATAGAAATGGCATTTAGATAAATTATTCTAGGTAAATATATTCATATTTACATTGTTTTAACTTATTTCATCTTACACTGAGAATTCCCTGCACTATTTGTTATCTTTGCTACAGGTATCTGACTACTCAGAGGGAATGATTTAATTACACATGCAGCCCTATATTTGATAGCAAATACACCTCTATAAACATGAAATAACTATAAGAAAGAGGGCTGTGATTTCAGATAAGTAGACTTTATATTCCCTGTCTTTCATTGCTTGTATAAAAAATATTAGAGATTGAGAAGCCCAGTATCTCTCTATTCTTACTGACAGACCAACAAGCAGCTATATTTTGAAGCCATAATCAAGCTCCTACTTGATTAATTCTCCTACTCAAGCTGAGCCACAAAAAGTATGGAATTATGAGCAATAACAAGAGTCTAGTGTCATCTTGAAAAATTAACTAAGAAACTGAGGCTGCTTGAAATTTCTTAGAATATTTGTTTGGGGTTTGTCATTATTAGCTGGTAAATGAATAAATGGTTCTTTGCAAATTCAGTACATAAAAAAACTTCAACCTACATCAGTGCTAATGATCATGAGAAACGTTTTAGCTGTTCCTTTTCAAAGTGACCACTAAGAAAAACCAGAGAACATGATATTTAACAAATTTAAAAATATAATAACACTAAATAACAACAACAACGAAATAATTCCACATGAAAGGGTGGCTTTATAGATCGATATTAGATTAAGCTCTCTGCCATTACCACAGTATTTACCAGGAAACATAATGTATTTATGAATATTCCAAGAATGCGCCCAAGTAGGAATTCAATTCCTCTGTTTGCTGTCTTTGCTTTGATATCCAACATTATGATTTAATTTAATGTAATTTTTATCTGAGGGAGCAGGAGATGTTTTGTACACTGAAACAAGTTATCTGGATTAACAAAATAGCACTTTTTTATTTTATATTTTTATTTTTATAATTTCACTTCTTAAACTCTTCAAAACTCAGATATTATTTATTGTAATTATTTTAAATCAACATGAAAGACTTCACATACTGTTTCTTCATTTTGATGACCAAGATTGATAAAAAGGCAGATAGATGCACAGCACTCATTTTTATTATGGCCATAAATTCAAATTCAACTTCAAAAAAAGGCTAAGAACTGCTAGTGGGAAAACTTGGCCTGGCATCCCAGCTATTTCTGAGGAAATGCTGTGATTCCATCTCTTAAAGGAACTAAAGAAGTACTCCCAAGAAGGAAAGAAAGAAAATGAACAAATTCATCCAGTGCAGCCGATACTTTAGCATGGAGATATGACAAGGGGTAGGCTTTGTACATGTAGAAGTTGAAGTCCCATGGTGATGTCAATATGCTGTTGGATTTGGATGTCAAAAACTCAGAAGATGATTCTCAGTTTAGATATGCAGAATTGTCAACCAATTGACTAAAGATAGTAACTAGAGCCATCGGAATTTATTAGTGGGAGAATGGAGTGAGGTAGAAAGAGATCCTAAGAGAACATTTAAAAATAAGGCAATTTTGGGGCACCTGGGTGGCTCAGTCGGTTAAGCGTCCGACTTCAGCTCAGGTCACGATCTCGCGGTCCGTGAGTTCGAGCCCCGCGTCAGGCTCTGTGCTGACAGCTCAGAGCCTGGAGCCTGTTTTGGATTCTGTCCCCCTCTCTCTCTGACACTCCCCCATTCATACTCTGTCTCTCTCTGTCTCAAAAATAAACGTTAAAAAAAATAAGGCAATTTGATTTCATTCTTTTTGAATGCCGAGTAATACTCCATTGTGCGTATATATATATATATATATATATATATATATATATATATCACATTTTCTTTATCCAATCTTGCCATCTGCAACTATGTGGATGTAACTGGAGGGTATTATGCTAAGTGAAATTAGTCAGAGAAAGACAAAAATCATATGACTTCACTCATATGAGAACTTTAAGAGACAAAACAGATGAACATAAAGGAAGGGAAACAAAAATAATGTAAAAACAGGGAGGGGAACAAAACAGAAGAGACTCATAAATATGGAGAACTGAGGGTTGCTGGAGGGGTTGTGGGAGGGGGGATGGGCTAAATGGGTAAGGGGCATGAAGGAATCTACTCCTGAAATCATTGTTTCACTATATGCTAACTAATTTGGATACAAATTTTAAAAAATAAAATAAATAAATAAATAAGTAAATAAATAAATAAAATAAGGCAATTTGAAAAATAAATTTCTCGGGATCCTGGGAAGATGGCGGCGTAGGAGGACGCTGGGCTCACGGGGCATTCTGCTGATCACTTAGATTCCACCTACACCTGCCTAAATAACCCAGAAAACCGCCAGGAGACTAGCAGAATGGAGTCTCCAGAGCCAAGTGCAGACGAGAGACCCATGGAAGAGGGTAGGAAGGGCGGAGAGGTGGTGCGTGCTCCACGGACTGGCGGGAGGGAGCCGGGGCAGAGGGGCGGCCCGCCGACCAAGCAGAGCCCCCGAGTCTGGCTGGCAAAAACGGAGAGGCCGGAGGGAGTGTGTTCGGACAGCAAGCGGGACTTGACATCTGGAAGGTTATAAGCTAATAGCTCTGCTCGGAGAATGGGAGGGCTGGAGGACAACAGGAGGGAGAGTTGTTGAGCCCCGGAAGACAGAGCTCAGCTTGGCGGGGAACAAAGGTGCTCGCCAGTGCCATCTCCCTCATGCATCCCCCAGCCAAAATCCCAAAGGGAACCAGTTCCTGCCAGGGAACTTGCTTTGCACTGCACAAACACCCAACGCTGTGCTTCTGCGGATCCATCCCTCCGGTGGGTCTGACTCCCTCCCAGTGCCACAGGGCCCCTCCTGAAGCAGATCTCCAAAGGAAAGGCGAGCTGAGCCTGCCCCTCACACCCCTGTGCACCTTCCCAATCCACCCCAGCTAATACGCCAGATCCCCAGCACCACAAGCCAGGCGGTGTGCAAGTAGCCCAGACAGGCCAAGCCACCCCACAGTGAATCCCGCCCCTAGGAGAGGGGAAGAGAAGGCACACACCCAGCCGTGGGCTGGGGGCAGACATCAGGTCTGACTGCGGCCCCTCCCACCAATGCAAGTTATTCAAGACAGCACAGGGGAAGTGCCCTGCAGTCTGGCACCACTCCAGGGACTATCCAAAATGACAAAACAGAAGAATTCCCCTCAAAAAAAGTCCAGGAAATAACAACAGCTAATGAACTGATCAAAAACGACGTAAACAATATAACAGAAAGTGAATTTAGAATAATAGTCATAAAATTAATCGCTGGGCTTGAAAACAGTATAAAGGACAGCAAAGAATCTATTGCTACAGAGATCAAGGGACTAAGGAACAGCCAGGAGGAGCTAAAAAACGCTATCAATGAGCTGCAAAATAAAATGGAGACAATCACAGCTCGGATTGAAGAGGCAGAGAAGAGAATAGGTGAACTAGAAGATAAAATTATGGAAAAAGAAGAAGCTGAGAAAAAGAGAGATAAAAAAATCCAGGAGTATGAGGGGAAAATTAGAGAACTAAGTGATGCACTAAAGAGAAATAATATATGCATAATTGGTATTCCAGAGGGGGAAGGGAGAGGGAAAGGTGCTGAAGGTGTACTTGAAGAAATAATAGCTGAGAACTTCCCTGATCTGTGGAAGAAAAAAAGCACTGAAATCCAAGAGGCACAGAGAAATCCCTTCAGACGTAACTTGAATCGATCTTCCGCATGACATATCATAGTGAAACTGGCAAAATATAGGGATAAAGAGAAAATTCTGAAAGCAGCTAGAGATAAAATGCTCTAACATATAAAGGGAGACCTATAAGACTCGTGACAGATCTCTCTACTGAACCTTGGCAGGCCAGAATGGAATGGCAGGAGATCTTCAATGTGATGAACAGAAAAAAATATGCAGCTGAGAATCCTTTATCCAGCAAGTCTGTCATTTAGAATAGAAGGAGAGATAAAGGTCTTCCCAAACAAACAAAAACTGAAGGAATTTGTCACCACTAAACCAGCCCTACAAGAGATCCTAAGGGGGATCCTGTGAGACAAAGTACCAGAGACATCGCTACCAGCATGAAACCTACGGATGTCACAGTGACTCTAAACCCATATCTTTCTATAATAACACTGAATGTAAATGGACTAAATGTGCCAACCAAAAGACATAGGGTATCAGAATGGATAAAAAAACAAGACCTATCTATTTGCTGTCTACAAGAGACTCATTTTAGACCTGAGGACACCTTCAGATTGAGAGTGAGGGGATGGAGAACTATTTATCATGCCACTGGAAGTCAAAAGAAAGCTGGAGTAGCCATACTTGTATCAGACAAACTAGACTTTAAATTAAAGGCTGTAACAAGAGATGAAGAAGGGCATTATATAATAAGTACAGGGTCTATCCATCAGGAAGAGCTAACAATTATAAATGTTTATGCACCGAATACAGAAGCCCCCAAATATAGAAAACAATTACTCACAAACATAAGCAACCTTATTGATAAGAATGTGGTAATTGCAGGGGACTTTAACACTCCACTTACAGAAATGGATAGATCATGTATTGACATATGGTCAATAAAGAAACAAGGGCCCTGAATGATATACATTGGATCAGATGGACTTGACAGATACATTTAGAACTCTGCATCCCAAAGCAACAGAATATACTTTCTTCTCGAGTGCACATGGAACATTCTCCAAGATAGATCACATACTGGGTCACAAAACAGCCCTTCATAAGTATACAAGAATTGAAATCATACCATGCATACTTTCAGACCACAATGCTATGAAGTTTGAAATCAACCACCGGAAAAAGTCTGGAAAACCTCCAACAGCATGGAGGTCAAAGAACACCCTACTAAAGAATGAGTGGGTCAACCAGGCAATTAGAGAAGAAATTAAAAAATATATGGAAACAAACGAATATGAAAATACAACAATCCAAACTCTTTGGGACGCAGCGAAGGCAGTCCTGAGAGGAAAATACATTGCAATCCAGGCCTATCTCAAGAAACAAGAAAAATCCCAAATACAAAATCTAACAGCACACCTAAAGGAAATAGAAGCAGAACATCAAAGACAGCTTAAATCCAGCAGAAGAAGAGAAATAATAAAGATCAGAGCAGAAATAAACAATATAGAATCTAAAAAAACTGTAGAGCAGATCAACGAAACCAAGAGTTGGTTTTTTGAAAAAATAAACAAAATTGATAAATCTCTAGCCAGGCTTCTCAAAAAGAAAAGGGAGATGACCCAAATAGATAAAATCATGAATTAAAATGGAATTATTACAACCAATCCCTCAGAGATACAAGCAATTGTCAGGGAATACTATGAAAAATTGTATGCCAACAAACTGGACAACCTGGAAGAAATGGACAAATTCCTAAACACCCACACTCTTCCAAAACTCAATCAGGAGGAAATAGAAAGCTTGAACAGATCCATAACCAGCGAAGAAATTGAATCAGTCATCAAAAATCTCCCAACAAATAAGAGTCCAGGACCAGATTGCTTCCCAGGGGAGTTCTACCAGACGTTTAAAGCAGAGATAATACCTATCCTTCTCAAGCTATTCCAAGAAATAGAAAAGGAAGGAAAACTTCCAGACTCATTCTATGAAGCCAGTATTACTTTGATTCCTAAACCAGACAGAGACCCAGTAAAAAAAGAGAACTACAGGCCAATATCCCTGATGAATATGGATGCAAAAATTCTCAATAAGATACTAGCAAATCGAATTCAACAGCATATAAAAAGAATTATTCACCATGATCAAGTGGGATTCACTCCTGGGATGCAGGGCTGGTTCAACATTCGCAAATCAATCAATGTGATACATCACATTAATAAAAGAAAAGATAAGAACCATATGATCCTGTCAATCGATGCAGAAAAGGCCTTTGACAAAATCCAGCACCCTTTCTTAATAAAAACCCTGGAGAAAGTCGGGATAGAAGGAACATACTTAAACATCATAAAAGCGATTTATGAAAAGCCCACAGCTAACATCATCCTCAAAGGGGAAAAACTGAGAGCTTTTTCCCTGAGATCAGGAACACGACAGGGATGTCCACTCTCACCGCTGTTGTTTAATATAGTGCTGGAAGTTCTAGCATCAGCAATCAGACAACAAAAGGAAATCAAAGGCATCAAAATTGGCAAAGATGAAGTTAAGCTTTCACTTTTTGCAGATGACATGATATTATACATGGAAAATCTTATAGACTCCACCAGAAGTCTGCTAGAACTGATACATGAATTTAGCAAAGTTGCAGGATACAAAATCAATGTACAGAAATCAGCTGCATTCTTATACACTAATAATGAAGCAACAGAAAGACAAATAAAGAAACTGATCCCATTCACAATTGCACCGAGAAGCATAAAATACCTAGGGATACATCTAACCAAAGATGTAAAAGATCTGTATGCTGAAAACTACAGAAAGCTTATGAAGGAAATTGAAGAAGATATAAAGAAATGGAAAAACATTCCATACTCATGGATTGAAAGAATAAGTATTGTTAAAATGTCAATACTACCCAAAGCTATCTACACATTCAATGCAATCCCAATCAAAATTGCACCAGCATTCTTCTTGAAACTAGAACAAGCAATCCTAAAATTCATATGGAACCACAAAAGGCCCCGAACAGCCAAAGTAATTTTGAAGAAGAAGACCAAAGCAGGAGGCATCACAATCCCAGACTTTAGCCTCTACTACAAAGCTGTCATCATCAAGACAGCATGGTATTGGCACAAAAACACATAGGCCAATGGAATACAATAGAAACCCCAGAACTAGACCCACAAACGTACGGCCAACTCATCTTTGACAAAGCAGGAAAGAACATCCAATGGAAAAAAGACAGTCTCTTTAACAAATGGTGCTGGGAGAACTGGACAGCAACATGCAAAAGATTGAAACTAGACCACTTTCTCACACCATTCACAAAAATAAACTCAAAATGGATAAAGGACCTGAATGTGAGACAGGAAACCATCGAAACCCTAGAGGAGAAAGCAGGAAAAGATCTCTCTGACCTCAGCCGCAGCAATTTCTTACTTGACACATCCCCAAAGGCAAGGGAATTAAAAGCAAAAATGAACTACAGGGACCTTATGAAGATAAAAAGCTTCTGCACAGCAAAAGAAACAACCAATAAAACTAAAAGGCAACCAACAGAATGGGAAAAGATATTTGCAAATGACATATCGGACAAAGGGCTAGTATCCAAAATCTATAAAGAACTCACCAAACTCCACACCCGAAAAAGAAATAACCCAGTGAAGAAATGGGCAGAAAACATGAATAGACACTTCTCTAAAGAAGACATCCGGATGGCCAACAGGCACATGAAAAGATGCTCAACATCGCTCCTCATCAGGGAAATACAAATCAAAACCACACTTAGATATCACCTCACGCCAATCAGAGTGGCCAAAATGAACAAATCAGGAGACTATAGATGCTGGAGAGGATGTGGAGAAATGGGAACCCTCTTGCACTGTTGGTGGGAATGCAAACTGGTGCAGTCACTCTGGAAAACAGTGTGGAGGTTCCTCAAAAAATTAAAAATAGACCTACCCTATGACCCAGCAGTAGCACTGCTAGGAATTTACCCAAGGGATACAGGAGTACTGATGCATAGGGGCACTTGTACCCCAATGTTTATAGCAGCACTCTCATCAATAGCCAAATTATGGAAAGAGCCTAAATGTCCATCAACTGATGAATGGATAAAAAAAAATTGTAGTTCATGTACACAATGGAGTACTACGTGGCAATGAGAAAGAATGAAACATGGCCCTTTGTAGCAACGTGGATGGAACTGGAGAGTGTTATGCTAAGTGAAATAAGCCATACAGAGAAAGACAGATACCATATGGTTTCGCTCTTATGTGGATCCTGAGAAACTTAACAGAAACACATGGGAGAGGGGAAGGAAAAAAAGAAAGAGGTTAGAGTGGGAGAGAGCCGAAGCATAAGAGACTCTTAAAAACTGAGAACAAACTGAGGGTTGATGGGGGGTGGGAGGGAGGGGAGGGGGGGTGATGGGTATTGAGGAGGGCACCTTTTGGGATGAGCACTGGGTGTTGTATGGAAACCAATTTGACAATAAACTTCATATATTGAAAAAAAATAAATTAAAATAAAAAAATAAAAAATAAAAAATAAAATGACAAAAATAAATGAATAAATAAATAAATAAAAATTTAAAAAAAGAAAAATAAATTTCTCAATACAGATTAAGAGTTATATAAACATTCATACCTACTGCAAAATTATAACTTTAGGAATTCATCTATAAAACTAATCTTCCATTCAGAAATAATCCAATGTTTGGAGAATAATTTTAGAAATCAACTTAAACAAAAATAGAGAAATGTCTATAAAAGATATTATATCCATGTAAAAATGCAATATATCGTCATTGAGTTTTCACAAAAGTGTTTTTAGTAACACAGGCAACTATCATAATGGTAAATGAAAAATAGGCTATGAAATAACTCATCCAACTTGAGCCCAGCTGGTTAAAATACACACACACACATACACACACACACACACATACACACACACACACACACAGACTCTTCAAAAATATTCCCAGTGTTTCTCTCTCAGAAGATTCCTATTTATTTATTTATTTATTTATTTATTTATTTATTTATTTATATAAAGAGAGTGCAGGGGAGGGGTAGAAAGAAAGGGAGAGAGAATCCTAAGCAGGCTCCACACCCAGAGCAGAGCTCCACACGGAGTTCACCTGAACTGAAATCACGTGTCAGATGCTTAACCAACTGAGCCACCTAGACATCCCTGCTTCCCTTATATTTTAGTCAATCTTCAATTTTCTACAAAAATCTCTATTTTTAGTTTGAAAACCAAAATGTTCAATATTTTATAGGACATTGTAGTGTCCCTCCTTTTTTTTGTGGTGTTTATTTTGTTTTAATTTGTGGTGGGCTCTCCTGGTCTACATAAATTTGGATATATACTATAAGCTAACTGATCAGTGTACCACATTTATGTGAATATGGATATTGGGGCATAGATGGGCATATAATTCAAAATAGAACAGTCATACTCAGAAATTTTATTGGAATAACTGAGAAATGGCATTCTATTTGATTTGGGATCATTAGTCTAAAGGTGATGTAAGGCCCCAGCTGGTGATCATTTTTATTTGAAAATGAAACCAACATAAAAGAATTCAGTTTAGAGATGGAGAAAAAGACCTGTTGTTTGAAGCCTGGATCCTGCCATGCAGAAATGAGTCACCTTTACCTGTTTCTGTTATGTGAGGTAACAATTGAGGGATGGGTGTAAGCTAGTTTGATTTTCTATCATTCACAAATGAAAAGTCAAATGATAATAGGCCCATAACAAAGGTCAAACACTGATGATCTGCCCTACAAATCTCTCTCTCCAATTCTGATCTGGTAACTTTAAAGAGACGACCTGATGGAGAATAGAAAGCGTTGGGGGAGCACAATACCAGAGCTGAAATCCAGAAAGGAGGTTGGATTGTTCATTCCACTTACACCTTACTTGTTGAGATGATGCCCGATACCCACATTATAACAAACATTATCTGTCCACAAACATTCGGTCTCAACCTCAAAACAAGAGATTGAGGAGGATATCGAGTGAAGTCAAATCATTATATGAAGAGAGTAACTAATGATGTATCCATTTGCCAACTCTGTTTGTCCTAGGATTAAGGACCAGGAGGGAAGGACTAGACAAGTGATAGATGACGGATGTTTTTCATTATTTGTCCGATTCGTTTCTGTGTAGTAGCCTATTTAGGACTTTTTTTTTTTTCAGTGAGTAGGCAAATAACAGTCACTTTAGTTAATCCTCATTTGTTCGTACTGAAAGTAGTGGCGAGTTTTTATAAGTAATTTCCTTCTGATTACTAGAGCCAACTCAGAGAATACATTACAAAAGAAATCAACAACATTGCAAAAAAAATCAAATATAAAACAGAGAAAAAAAGAAGTAATGAAGCATATCTGGAACAGTTACTAGAACTCTGAACTAAGGAGACATACTGTGATTGAAAAAAAAGTTAACTTCCTGGCTAAAACAAAAATTAGATAGACTTTTTTTTCTAATGAAATGTGGTTTATAATCCACATGTCATTTATGTCAGGTATTTTTTTTCAAGATTTACTATCATAATATTTGTGATGTTTCATTATTTTTGATAGTCTTTATCATTTTACCTAAACTAAATATGGGCTTGCGTGGGTTTTTTAAAAACACATTATTGGGGCGCCTGGGTGGCGCAGTCGGTTAAGCGTCCGACTTCAGCCAGGTCACGATCTTGCGGTCTGTGAGTTCGAGCCCCGCGTCAGGCTCTGGGCTGATGGCTCGGAGCCTGGAGCCTGTTTCCGACTCTGTGTCTCCCTCTCTCTCTGCCCCTCCCCCTTCATGCTCTGCCTCTCTCTGCCCCTTCATGCTCTGTCTCTCTCTGTCCCAAAAATAAAAATAAAAAACGTTGAAAAAAAAAAACACATTATTAAAAATCTTGGCATTTTATTGCCAATGAAAATTCAATTAAAAAGTTACTAAATTATCTAAGATGTTTTAGGATCCTAAAATGTTAAAGACAAAGGTTATTAGTAATGACCAAATTATTTAGAAATTCAATTAACAATCAATATAATATAGATAAGAGTGCACCGCCCTATGTAACACACTAAGGGATAACATACGAATTGGATTCAAAACATACAATTTATAGCCAAAATTCCATATGCTGCATACTTGACAAGTTAACCCACATGGCAATATCAGAAATATTTGGAACCTACACTAGTAATAACACTTAGTTTAACTGATTTGGTCAACAAGGAATGCACTGATAAATCTTAGGGAAACCAATCTTACAAATCACTAGTATCTTTATTGAGAAATTTAAAAATCAAATGAACTTTTGAAAAGTTGCTTCTTCTAGGTCTACTTTCTAATAGTGAATGCACTTTGAAAAACAAATAACCAAAGCCCTCTTACTCTGTTTAAATTGTGGGTGTTTACTATTCAAAAGTAGAGAGATTTCATTTATTTTTCAGTCCAGGAAAAAGAATCACACCCTGAGTGTCAATCATCAAAATTTATTCAGTTTTCAAAACAGTGAAAAACAAATCAAGGCTCTTAGTTGAATTAAGTTTGGCATATACACTATAAATACTCTGTGGCCAACAAGAGTGTTTATAAAGTAGTGGAAAGCTTAAAGAGCACAGAAGTACTAGTTTCGAATTTTAAACAAAAATTTACAGCAAATCCAGTGATTTCGTGACATGGGCCCATGTACCTAGGATTTTTAAGACGATTAGATGCCAGTTAGTAGTTACTTTGCTGAATAAGTAGAAGTAATTTTCCATCAATGTTAGTAAATGAAATTTAAACATTAGAATTTTGATGAGTAAAAAATTCAGTAGAAGACACCCTCTTTGCATTTTTCCTTTTCCATACAAAAGATAAGCCCCTTATCTTTCTTTCATAATGACCTTGAAAAATTAAGCAGACTTCATTCATATTATTTCAAATACATTATTATGAAGAATGCCATTTTTCTTACAGTTGGTACATTAGTTTGTTCTGGTTCCACACACTTACTGTAATTAGGTTCAAAGTGACTCCCTATCATTGTCTGGCTTACCATTTCAGTGACTATATGACATATGCAAAGCAATGAGGAATCAGAGTCATATGTACACCGCTTACATTTTTTACTCTGGACAATCCAGGAAAAATCATTCTTCATAAAACTTTAATTGACTCATTTATAAATTGGATTTAATAATATCAACCATGCCTGGTGTTTGTTGAGAGAATAAAGGAATATAGTAGAGTTAAACATGTTCATCATGTTGGACATAGATATGAATGAAGTGAATTCTCTTTTGTACTTGAAATACCATTTCCTCTGCCATCCACCAATGTTCCATCAGCTGGAATTAATCACTTCTTATTCAACACTACTCCTACTGTGGCATTATGGAAAATCTGAAAACATATCTCAGCCATCGTTTGGATCTTTCCCACCTATCACAAACAATTTGTTAAAACTTTTTTAAAAGTTTATTTATTTTGAGAGAGAGCAAGTGCAAGCAGGGCAGGGAGAGAGAGAGAGAGAGAGAGAGAGAGAGAGAGAGAGAGAGAGAGAGAATTCCAAACAGCCTCCACGCCATCAGTGCAGAGTCTGATGCGAGGCTTGATTGAACAAACCATGAGATCATGACCTGAGCTGAAATCAAGAGTCAGACACTTAACCGACACTTAACCGACTGAACCACCCAGGCACCCCTGAAATTGTTAAGTTTTGCACTAATTTAAAACATGAGAATAAGTTAACAATGTTAAAGTTATAAAGCAAACCCCAAAACTAGAGTTAGAAGATAAAACTTTTAAAATCAGAATAGTAGAAAAATATTAAAACTTAAGTATTAAAGTATATAACTATGGCAAGGCTAAAATTATAATAAGACAAAAATTTAAGACTACTGAGCTTGTGAATGTAAAGGAGCATAAATAAAAGGGATAAGGTAAGAAATAACAGTCTTTAAAGTTGCAACTTTAGGAGCTTTAGGAATAAATTAAAATAGATAATTTCTACATATGAAAATGAATATTAAAATAAAAAAATTACTAAGAACAATAGTTTAAGAAGCTAAAATAAATAATAATCCAAAGATATTAGAAGGTTAAAGGTATATAAGACAAAATAAAATACTTATCTCAAGTCAAAGTGATAAAATGAGAATATGCATATATAATTTTAAAATGATATGGTTTAAAAGCTAAACCAGAAAGCTTAAATTATGAGAAAGAGAGCACAAAGAAGAAACCAGTTTAAAAATAGCATCATTCAATATTTTGCAGTATACTGAAACATTATACATGTATGAACAACATATATCATATGTATGAACAGCACACACACACACACACAAATACAGTAAACAATAAGGAATAGATTATAGAAAAACAGAACACTTTGCCTTGTTCTCCAAACTATGAGCTCAATTTCAACAGTTGT
The DNA here is from genome assembly GCF_028018385.1 of Neofelis nebulosa. Classification (NCBI taxonomy): domain Eukaryota; kingdom Metazoa; phylum Chordata; class Mammalia; order Carnivora; family Felidae; genus Neofelis; species Neofelis nebulosa. The sequence continues at coordinate 24,718,719 of NC_080795.1, read as the reverse complement.
CAAGAGAAAGAACTTGAAACAACTCTCCTAAGTATTTTGCCTCATGATTTCATCTTCTGCAAAGTAAAATAGTCAGCAGAGCAAGGTAGGGATATTAGATGTTCTAAATGTAGAAATCATGTATGGAGATTATGTCTGTTGGTGGACACTGCATGGGTGGAGAATATATGGAGAGGTGAATGGAGGATACAGAAAGTCTTGAGTGGCAGGTTATAGTGCTCTTTGTATAAAACAGTGAATGAGAAGATCTGAAGAGTATGGGTGCAAGAGGGAACAAAGGAAGAGAGAAAGTGTCTATGAAAAATATGTCAGGAGTCTATGGACTGAATCTCACTTAATATCTTTCTTGATGTGCAAATGAGTTTTGGAATTTCTTTTTAATTTTATTTTATGCTTTTTTTGGAGTGAGGATGCTATCTGGATAATGGTTCCTAAATGTGATGCCAATGTGTAAAATCTTGGTTATAGTTTCAATGGTATGTCCATTACCCAAACAGATAAATGGTTGCCTATAGTGTTGCTTCCGAAACATCCCACTAGACAGGTCCTGGAGTGCTGTCCATCTTTGATCCCCTCTACACAGCACAACATCTTTACTGTGATAAAGCCTCAATGGAACGGTCTTAAGCTGGTGCTGGAAATCTACTTTTGAATTCCCGGACGTCTTTATACAAACACATTCTAGAAAGGAATTTGCTTATTCACTGATTATGTTTGTCAAGTAACTTTTCACATTTCTCACTCCAAAAGGTAGTTATTCGTTTTAGAGCTGCTAACAAAACCATGATGGAAGGACTGTAAGGACTTCAGCATTGCATCATTGTTTAAATTATGTGCAAATATTTCTGAAAACATGTTTTCCTTTAGATAAAAAACTCTTTCAAAGTATATTTTGCATAAAAAATGAAATGGAAAATGTAAGTATTAAAAATGAATATTATAAGATAATTTGGAAGAAAAATACATTACTATATTCAGGGACATCATAAATGAAGACTGTTTTATTACATTTTCTAGCTTACAATGTTTTACTGAAAAAATATTAAAACACACAAAGTTTGGAAACCTCCAAGATAATTTGCCTTTTACTAATCTGTGCTCTGTTGTTTACCTGAATAGCAGGAATCCAATACTTAGACTCTGTGGGGTTTTGTGTTTACTTCTTTTGATTTTACTCAAGTGAATACTAAGTCTTGCCAGCCCCTAATGGCATCCTTTCAGTCAAGGGCCTCATTTATCCCCTTCCTCTTAGAATGTTTACTTTTTTTAAAATTTTTTTAATGCTTATTATTTTTGAGAGAGAGACAGAGACAGAGACAGAGAGTAAGCAGGGGAGGGGCAGAGAGAGAGGGAGACACTGAGTCAGAAGCAGGCTCCAGGTTCTGAGCTGCCAGCACAGAGCCTGATGCGGGGCTCGAACTCACAGGCTGCGAGATAACGACCTGAGCTAAAATCGACAGCTTAACCAACTGAGCCACCCAGGCGCCCCTAGAATGTTTACTTTTTTATCATCCACACTATTCCGTTCTTCTCATCAGCTCTTAAACATGACAAAAACAAAAAGACAAACATGATTAAATCTCTTCCATTTTAAGAAAAGAAAAATCCTCCTTCCTCTAACTTCCTCCTACTTTTCCCTCCAACTACCCACTCGTCTGCTCAAGGCTAAACCTCTCAAAAACTCTATATAGAGTTACAACCTCTATATACTCACTTACTTCATTCTGTAAGTCTTTTCCAATCTGATTTCCAACCATATGACTCCATGGAGACAATTACCTTTTATTTTTTTAATGTTTATTTTTGAGAGAGAGAGAGAAAGAGAGACAGAGAGAGGGAGAGAGGAAGCAGGGGAGGGGCAAAGAGAGAGGAAGACGCAGAATCTGAAGCAGGCTCCAGACTCTGAGCTGTCAGCACAGAGTCGGATGCGGGGTCCAACTCACAAACTGTGAGATCATGACCTGAGATGAAGTCAGACACTTAACTGACTGAGCCACCCAGGTACCCCTCCATTGAGATTAGTATTAAAAGTTGCTACTTATGCCCAATGGATTATTTGCTATCTTTTTGTTGTTGTTGTTGTTGGACCCCATGGTAACATCTGACACATGCTTGATCACAATTTTCCTGAAAAATACTTTCACAATCACTAGAAACCCCTGGATTTCATTCTATCTCTTTGGCAAATTATTAGTCTATCCTGTGCATCATCTATTCAAACTCTGAATGTTGGAATTATTATGGCTTACTAAATGTTCTCCTTTCACTCTGTACTATCTTCTGTGTCCATCACAGAGACTTATATGGCTTCAATTATTATCTATATGGAAAGAATGTACAATTCTCTGACTATAATATTGTATTCCTAGCTTCTTGCTTGAATTTTACTTCAAATGGATTTTCCCCGGGTACCTTAAACTCAGTATTCCCAAAATGGAGCTCATGATTGGAATTCTACCTCCACCCTCCAGAATATTAGCCCATCAATGTTTCCACTTCAATAAATGGCACCAGCCAGAAACTGGGAATCATTTTTAAACTTAAAGTCTCCTTTGGGGAAGAGAATTGTTATTATTTTACAAAATATCTTTATGGCCTAATTGAATGCTAAAAGGGTGCTCCAAATTATGATCTAGAAATAAGAGGCAATACAAAGGAAGGATGGAATTGCTTGCATAAAGACAATGAGAAGAATTAACTTTAAATTATTATTTTCTTTTAAGAAAGCAATGTGTTGTGAATGGCCCTACACAAAAAGGGTAAGAAAGGCTATATGTAAGAAGGAAAAAAGTAAAGCTCAATTACATGGTTTAGGGATATAGCCTGTGGGATAATGACAACCAGATATAAACTTGACGGCAGAGAAGGCTAAGAAGTCTTAAAGGATGACTAATACTTTAAATGTAATACAATTGTTACATTCTTCTGTGATTCCCCATTTTGAATAAAAGTCTGATAATACTTTATGATATTATTAGCTACTATAAATTTTAATAAATGAGTTTTATGACAGATTTGAAGCAAGATGGGACAGAAAGAAACAGGGCACATAACATATAATAACAATTGAGAATTCAGAAGAGACAGGATGTTAAGTATCAAATCACTAAGAGACATAGCTACATACGAGTCTTGGGAGATATTGCAAGCAGAAACAAGGAACTAGATTTGTCAGTATTGTGGAATGAGACTTACAGCCAGTTATCGTAAGATTTCAGTGGTGAAGGCAACTTCAGAAAGTTGTAAGATTTAGGAGTACATGAACTTCTGATCATTGAATTACACAATAAACTATCAAACCTACTTCCCAAGTATCTTCTTAAAATATCTATTTTACTTTATTTCTATTCCCACCGCCAATACTGAAATGTTCTCTGAACTTTTCTTCCCCTTTACACTACTTTTTAAAGTTTATTCATTTATTTTGAGAAAGAGAGAGACCCAGGGAGGGGCACAAAAAAAAGGGGGGAGAGAGAGAGAGAGAGAGAGAGAGAGAGAGAATCCCAAGCAGGTTCTGAACTGTCAGAACAAAGCCTGGCATGGGGTTCTATCTCATGGCTTGTTTTCATGGCTTGGATCTCATGGCTCTATCATGACCTGAGACAAAATCAGGACTCAGATGCTTAACTGACTGAGCCACCCAGATGCCCCTATCCTTTACATTTTTTCTCCCTTCTAATCCATCTTCCACTCGTGTAACACATCTTCCCTCTGTAATGCTAACCAGAGTGAACATTTTAAAAATAATATTATCTGAGATTTTCAGTCTTTTAATAGGCAAAAGTAATATCCATGTAGTTTATGACACATTCGGACTTACTTCTACCACATTATTAAGGTTTCATGTCTATTATGCTTATTCTTTGCTTATTTTTCTCTTTATTAACAACATACTGATCAAAAAATGTTCTTACTCTGGAGAATAGTATGGAGGTTCCTCAAGAAACTAAAAACAGAAATACCCTATGATCCAGCAATTGCACTATTAAATATTTACCCAAAGGATACAAAAATACAGATTTGAAGGGGACACATGCACTCCAATGTTTATAGCAGCATTATCAACAATAGCCAGACTATGGAGAAAGCCCAAATGTCCATTGACTGATGAATGGATAAAGAAAATTGGGTATAGATATACCCAATAAAGAATATTATTAGAATAAAGAATGGATAAAGAAACGGGTATAGATATAGATACACACACACACTGCACTACAACTCAGCCATCTAAAAGAATGAAATCTTGCCATTTGCAGTGACATGGATGGAGCTAGTATGTATTATGTTAAGCAAAATAAGTCAATCACAGAAAGACAGATACCATATGATATCACTCATATGTGGAATTTAAGAAACAAAACAGATGAACACATGGGAAGGGGGAAAAGAGAAGAGAGGGAAACAAACCACAAGAGACTTCATGATAGAGAACAAAGAGAGTTGATGGAGGGAGGTGGGTGGGAGATGGGCTAGATGGGTGATGGGTGCTAAGGAGGGCACTTGTGATGGGCACTGGTTGTTGTATGTAAGCGATGAATTACTGAATTCTACTCCTGAAACCAATATTGCACTGTATGTTAACTAATAAATTTAAATTTAAAAAGGGGGGATAAAAAATGTTCTTACATTTTTATTTCAACTTTATACTTCTCCTATTTTAGGGGTAGTCCTCATATTTTTAGTATATATGCCCAAATTTTCTTGTCTAATTTTCTAGTTAATTTATATCTCTACCTGTAGCTGCAGAACTGTGAAAGAATAAATTTCTCTTGTATAAGCCACTCACTTTGTGGTACGTTGCTACAACAGCCCTAGGAAACTGAAGCACACACCATTTTCCCACAAACTTCAGGGTGTTCTTTCTTCTCCTTGACAATTCACCCAAAGCTTCTTAGTTAACTACATCTTTGAAATTTTATTTCAGCTAAATATTGCTTTATCCCTGCCCTCCTTCACCACATAGGATTATGTTATATATTCTAATTGAGACCTGCAGTTTATATAGCACTTCCCATAAATGTAACTAAGTTTTAAGATAATGATTGTTTATTTTTTATGTCCTCCACTAGAATGTAAGCTCCAGAAGTGCGTAGATACATGTTTACCACTACCAACTCCTATGAACATATCTATCTAGTCCTTGGTGGATTTTAAATAAGTATATGTTAAATTAAGTAATTAAAACACTGATAGGCTAAATTTCAGAGTACTGACATTCCTAATTTTGAGAATATATCTGCTCAGGTTGAACAAGCTGAGATATTTTTAACTTTAGAAGACATCCAAACACAAAAAACACCTACCATTGTAAGTTCAATTTTAAAAATTCTTATAGTACTGTCTTTGAAGGTATTTGATTGAAGTTTCCATCAATGTCAGTCATCCACTGGAACCACAGTCCTAGCACAAAAAAACACTTAATATCACTGGTTGAGTATATTTCCTTTGTTGGCAGAAATCTTGTTTTTTGTCCTACTTCTACCTACCTGAGGGCAACTTTTCAGACATTTGCCTAAAACTATTCTTCATACATATAAACATAGAATATGAAGTTCCTCAAGTGACAGTGATGAAAGGCAAGTGTCGGAGTGTCAAGGGAATAATCACATTAGGTATCAAAAGGTCCCCCCCAGTTCCAGGAGAATGGCCTGGAGACGACTGCTAACAACCAGGAAGCAAAGAGAATGTCATAAACTGAAGTATGATTATGAATAAACATGGCGATGATTCTGTAGAATGAGGTTAAAGAGAGAATCACAGAAATTTGTATGAGCCAGAACACTCACAAACAGGTAAAACTTCATTAGATGAACAAAAAAAAAAATGGGGACCTTCTGGTTTACAAACAGAACTGTGGGGAAAAAAAGCTATTCTGCCATGGCTGCAAAATTGCCTTTGCAGCAAGGATTCATTAATTTTGGTGATCCTTACTGCTCAATGGAGACTGATTACAACAACTCTACCCCCAAACGAGAATACACAGACAAGTAAATCCTTGACAAAATAAAAGTTTTACAGTTATTTTTAATGTTTTTATTTATTTTGAAAGAGGAAGAAACAGAGCATGAGTGGAGGAGGGGCTTAGTGAGACACACACAGAATCTGAAGCAAGCTCCAGGCTCTGAGCTGTCAGCACAGAGCCTGACGCAGGTCTCGAACTCAGGAGCAGTGAGATCATGATCTGGGCCGAAGTCAGACACTTAACTGACTGAGCCACCCAGGCGCCCCAAAAAGAGTTTTAAAGTAGAATGGGTGGTAATAAAAAGTTTATCTCTCAAAATATAAAATCAGTAAGCCATAAATACTTCTTGGTGGCTACAGACCTGAGGAATACCCGCTTAACTTTGAAATGCTTTTATTTAACATGCAACAATAAATCATTTCATTATTTCTTTTATATCTAAGTTAACACATGCTCTTGAGACTTCCATCAGCTAAAATAAGTATATCTTTTCTCTTTAGTGGATGAGGTCTTCCATACACACACATAACACTTTTACTTTTAATCAAGACCATATTTTCAAAAATTTTAGAAATAAGTCCATTTTCATTGAATAATTATTTTTCTGTGGGTGGTTAACAATATATAAATCCAAGAAAATGGTTTATTCTTGACCTTTTAATTTTCTAAGAAATTGAGAATACATATTTTCATATATTAAAATTTTTATATTTTTAATTTTAGACCACAGTTTTAGAGTTATAGGTGATTAAGGCCACTGAGTTTCTGAAAAGGCATTAAAAAGACCCATCATGAGTTAAAGACATGGAATTCAGTAAATGTGAATTTGTGAGTATTTAAATTAAAAGTGTATAACACCAGTAAGATCTTCTCTATATTAAAATATCACAAACTCAGAAAAAAAGCATTTTTCCTCATAAATAGTTGCCACTGTCTCTGACTGGAAATTGGCTGAGCCACCTCACTGATTAGCTGAGCTTGTTCCTGTTATTTATTCTCAGTTGGGAATCACCTAACCTAGGCTAGATTATGCCTCCAGCCTCAGGTTTTCAGGTCAGCCATGTAGCTCTGCCCAAAGCATATCTCATCTCCTTGGACCAGAAAGCTAGCTACAATATCCTTCTCTTAGAGGGAGAAGCGCAAGAGAGCCAGTCCATTCATGTAATTGCTTTCTTTGGTTTTCGTCATGTTACATGCACTGTTTGGCTTTGGTCCTGTCACCTTCACCAATATCCACTGACCAAGGCCAAAGAGTAATAAAAGTATATAGCCCATCTTCTGTAAAAGGACTTGCAAAATTATATGACAAAGGGTATGAATACAGAGAATGGTGAGTGATTAAGATAAGGTAATTCAATCTGTCACAGGCATATTTTTTTAATTTTATCGATAATTTGATTCTCAATTGGCTTTCGGTAATAGAAAGAGCTGAGTAATTAGCATGCTGGTTAAGAATGAAAGATGGCAATATATCGTTACCTCGCTCTACTTTTACTCTTCTTCTAAATGAGATCATTGTTGTAGATATGCATCATGGGCATGCAAAGTAGAAAAACCTAATATTAGAAAGTATAATAATTATTAAAATATCAGGTAGAGAAGAATGATTTTTAGTGTTTCTGAATATATGGGAATACTGAAAACTAAGGTTTGGCCTTACACAGAAAAGAAAATCAAAAGATCCGCACTGCCTGAGGAAAACTACAGTCCTTATAACTCAAGGGTTGAAAGATTTATTTCCCTATGGACCAAGCTTTCAGCAGATTAACTAATAGAGCATGGTCTTCTCTTCTGCTGCCATGTGCAGGAAGAAAAATGTGTCGATTATGCCATCTCAGAGCACTGTGTACACAAAGTCAACTTTATGGGCTGGTGTAACCTACAGTGTAGGACTAAGAAATTGGGAACCAGAAAATAATCAGTCTCTGTCCACTTGGCAGGATGGACTATCATGAAGGCCAGTGGTTGGCAGGCAGGATCTGGAGCCCCAAGTGGCTCTCGCTTTACAGCTTCTGATCAAAAGAATGAAGCTTCTGAAACTCAATAAAGTCTGAGAACCAAATTACTATATAACATATGCCCTAAAATTTACAAAGAGCTTAGAGCAATGTAATCTTTCCCTTCTAGGCAAGGAAATGAGCACCATTAGTATGTTTAGGTTTTACAATACTGCAAAAGAAGGAAAATGCCATTAATATCATCAAATCAGCCATAATGAGTTCTCTTTAGGCAAAGGGTTTTTTGGCTTCTTCCCTTACAGACTCCCTGTGTGGAGCCTCTATTAGGTTAATGGCAGACTTCTTGCATAGTAAAGCAATAAATCAGCCCCTGATTAACCTGGTTTCCTTTAATCTCATGAGTTTTAGAATAGTATGAAAAGATATATCATTTTAAAATAATTTGTATGTATTCAAAAGACTTATTAATTCTAAAATACTGACTGAGTTAAGTAAAATAACAGCTCCTTTCCAATGTGATGTGATAACATTGCAGATACATCATTGTGCCCCAGAACTGAGGGTGACCTTGGTGACACTAAATGTAACTTTATACTCTAGTAGGAATCCCTTCTAAAGTATCTCTGAAAGAATGTCATCTACATTCCGATGGAGCAATTTCAGCAAATGATACTCCTAACAGACAGAACAAACCTGACAATATCTGTCAAATTCACCACTGATCATTTATTCAGATCCATAAAATAAACTGTAGTGCAAAAAAAAAATGGAAGAAAAAAGTAGGAATTAATAGATAAAAATGTAAACCCTTGATTAAGAAATTTAAGGTATTTTCACTTCAATTTTTTTAACTTTTAATCTAATTTCATTGTGTATTTGTATCTTTTCCTCTAGATTTATAATTCTGAAGAAAGAAGCGAGAAGTGAGAAATGAATAGTCAGCTATATTCATGGTGTTGAAGAAAGAATTTGGTTTTCTGGAACACGGCCTGTGATAGCAGAACAACGCCTGGCAAGAAACAGGTTATGTTTGGCTAAAGAGTCATTGGCACTATCAAGAAATATTAAACTATATTTGAGAGAAAAGAAATACCCAAGCAAAACTACAAACCAGTGGGATGGAGAGAGCAGCAGGATAATGCAAATACGGTCTATTGGTCAATAGAATTAACACGCAACTTTGCATCTCTTTTGCAGGTCACAGAACTCTTATTACTAGTCTTCATATTTCACTCAAATCAAGGAATCAGGAAAATCTCTCAAGCTTTACAGGTGGACATATTTGGTACTTTCTAAATGTTAAGATATGAGAAGTTTCCAACAGGGTCCCCACTTTAATACAAACACATAAAAAGAAAGCAGAAGTTTCCCTGGGCTTTTCTCCATTTGAGAGTAACAGATTGCCAATTGGCATAGAGGTTAGTTCCTAAGAAACTGATTCTCCCATAAATAACAGCCATAAGTCTAGACAATGAACAACAACAACAACAACAACAAATATCTGAAGCTCTGGAGACTGAATAAAAGCAGGAAATTTGTGGAGTGGGGTCAAAATCTAGAGTAAACATTCAACATAGAGAGCTTTTTGTTTCTTTTTTCCCCTATCTACTGTGGGTATATGCAGTTTGACCTTGGCTGTAATGTCAAGTGACTCAAATTCTGACAGAAAATTTCACCATTTTTATGGAACTAGAGGAAGGAATCCTGGGGCAATCTTAGTCTCTAAAGATTGAGAAGGAAGCTCCAGAAAAGATACCCAGAGATACCCAAATTCACCTTAAGGTCTATACTGTTCCCCAAACTACTTCTGTGCAGAGCAAACTATAAGTACCTAACAACTAAGTTTTGAAGAACTGAACTGATATCTGAGTTACTGCCCAGATTTGTGTTGCATCCAAGTTAACTGCCTGATGGAAACAAACATATCAACACTTTTGAGCTTATAACATAATCTGGAATTCATATATTATATTCATAATGTCATAATATGCAAGAAAATTACTTAACATAAATTGAACCATGAAAATGGGACCTAACCTCAAAGGAAAAGACAATCAAAAGATGTCAACCCAAAGGTAATAGAAATGCTGAAAATTTTATGACAGACTTTAAAACAGCTATTTTAATTCTGTTTAGTAGAATAAAAAACACATGTACTCATGAAGAATGAAAAAAGAGAAAGTCTCAGCAAAGACATGTAAACTAGTAAAAAATAACCAAATATAAATTTTAGAATTATAATACACAATATCTAAAAGTAAATTCACTGGATCATCTCGATAGCAAATTGGGAATGATAAAGGAAAAAGTTAATGAAGATAAATCAAAATTATACAATCTGAAGGACCGAGAGGAAAAGAGATTGAGCAAAATAAATAAGCAGATCCTCAAAAGTCTGTGGGAATACTTCAAAAGTAATTATATACGGGCACCTGGGTGGCTCAGTCGGTTGAGCATCCGACTTTGGCTCAGGTCATGACCTCACGGGTCCTGAGTTAGAGCCCCACATAGGGCTCTGTGCTGACAGCTCAGTGCCTGGAGCCTGCTTCGGAGCCTGCTTCGGATCCTGTGTCTCCCTCTCTCTCTGCCCCTCCCCTGCTTGTGCTCTGTCTCTCTCTCAAAAATAAATAAACATTAAAAAAAATTTAAAGGATATATACAACAATTGAAATACAAGAAAAAGAGGAAAGAAAAGTGAATGGAAAAAATATTTGAAAAAAATATGTCTGAAAACTTTCAAAATTCAATGACAGACATACATTTACAGAATCAAGAAACTCAGTAAATCCAAATATGACAAAAATGAAAGAGAGCCACACCTAGGATCATCATAGTTAACCTGCTGAAAATCTTGAGAGTACTCAGAGAAACATGATATATTAATTACAGAGAGGAGAAATAAACTGAACACCAGCAAACTTCTCATCAGAAATCATAGAAGCCTGAGGCACCTGGGTGGCTCACTCAGTTAAGCATCTGACTTGATTTCTGCTAGGTCATGATGTCATCGTTTGTGAGGTCGAGTCCCACAACAGGCTTCATGCTGCCAGCATAGAGCCTGCTTCAGATTTTCTCTCTCTCTGCCTCTGCTCCTACCCTGCCCATGCTCTCTATCTCACAATAAATAAATAAACTAAAGAAAAAAAAAAGAAATCATAAAAGCTAGAAGACAGAAAGAGCACCGTCTTTAAAGTGCTAAAATAAATATTAATAAAGTTCTATATCTAGTGAAAGTATTCGTCAAGAATGAAAGCATTCTTTTCTAAAATTAACTGAATGTTTGTCTTTTGGTCTACTTCTAAATGGATTGCAGCATGTTTATAGTAAGTCTTGAAATCAAGTAATAGAAGTCCTCTAGATTTCTTTTTTTTTTAAACATAGATAAAACTGCCATGATCTTTTTGTAATTCTCAATTATATCATCATTGCTAGAAATTAAGTTTGTTTGCTCTCATGTTGCTGATAATCTAAAAACAATATTCAACATATTCACTATCTTTTTATGACTCATACAAATATTACTGGTCACCTCTTCACTTGTTTGTAATGTGGATATAGAGTATTCACCTCTCCTCAAATGTTTCATGTTTAATCATCTTAGAAAATGACAAATAATTGTTCCAAATCTGTTTGCGTCTTTGTGAACTTTATTTACAATTATAAAGAAAAAGCATTGTTTGAGGTATAATTCATAATAGATGTATACTTTTATAGAATAAACTAGTTTTTAATACGTTTTTAACCTTACGAGAATGACACCATGTTTTGCACTATGTATTACTAAGCTAATGATAAAAAAAGTAGAGATAAGGCTAACATATAAAAGAAGTTTTGTGCCAAATGAAATCAAAATGATTTCATGTACTGTATAAACAAAAATTTTATGGTTCAGATGGATAACAATGGAGAGAACCAAGTCAATTATGGCACAGGTGCACTATATTCAGGACAAAAATATCTACAGCAATGTCATATATTAGCTCCTGATAGTTACTTGGTGTTATTAAAGAGCATACAATTCATTACATCAAAATATAAGTATTCTGGATGTTAAATATTTTGTAGTTTAAGTGAATCAGGGTACAAAAGTTATGCATAAATTAATTTGTAGTTCATTAAAATATTATGTACATATTACAAACAAAACCATTCTAGCCAATACTGTATTTCCAAAGAATTTTTTTCTTACAAGGTTTTCATTTGTTTGTTTTTGCTATTGCTAAAGTTTAAGAAACACTGATTTACAACCACAACATTGGGAAAGTAAAATCTTTTTTAAGAACTATATCTTAACTTTATTCAAAAGAGAAATGTTCCTGGGCATAAACTATTTTGGGGAAGTGAACCTGAACCCAAATACAAATCCAAAATCATGGAGGGAAAAATGCTAATTTTCTTTTTTTTTTTTATTTTTTTTTAACGTTTATTTATTTTTGAGATAGAGAGACAGAGCATGAACGGGGGAGGGCCAGAGAGAGAGGGATACACAGAATCTGAAACAGGCTCCAGGCTCTGAGCTGTCAGCACAGAGCCCAACGCGGGGCTCGAACTCACGGACCGCGAGATCATGACCTGAGCTGAAGTCGGCCGCTTAACCAACTGAGCCACCCAGGCGCCCCTCTAATTTTCAAAGTCATCATACTTGTTGACTCTGAGTTATTAATTTTTTAGAAAGTCTTATTAGTCACAACTGTACATGGGTCTTTAATGAATTTAAATCTGTTAACTAATTGGCTATAATTTCAATCACAGGGCATTTTAAAATAATGATTATACTTTACACATTTCTGTCAGAGATTAACAAATCAGTTGATGAGAGGTCATGTAACCACACTAAGGCTTAGATTATAAAGTATTAAATATCACAAATTTGAACTTAGTCTGTTTAAAAATAGTCACAAACAAAACCTGGTGCCTCTACCTGATAGCATCAAAACTCCTTGGAAAGATATCTCCAAGTGAAAGATATCTAACATAATCTAATTTAAGCATAGAAAGTATCCACTGGCTTATGCGCCACAATAATAGCAGAGAAAAATGGGTCATGGGCCCATTTGCAGTAGAATTTGCAATGTCTCTCATCTCTGGTTCTCTCACTGGGTTAAATTCAATATCCCCTTGCCATAGGATTATAGAAGTTGCAAGTTCATATCCTCAAACTTCTGACAAGAGAGGAAAGGGCTCTTCCTTTTCTCACTCCAATTTGAAAATTCCCAGAAAGGAGTATGACTGCTCATTCCTGTTCTGACTGCTAAGACTAGTGGCTGGAGGTATTATGAATGTAATCATATACTTCCAGGGCTCATGATTCCACTAATTACCAAGAATAGGTTGATAATTATTTAAAAATTGGTGGCTTCTACTCAGAAATTTGGAAGTGGGACATGTGATGGTACAAAGGAGAATAATGTCTCAAAAGGGAGGAGGTATTTTTCAAAGGAGACCAAGAAGTAAATGTGCTTTCAGTCAACCTTTGGTTGAAGACACCCCTTTGCATACACTCCTCACCCGCCTTCTTTTCACAATTCCAATAAGGTCCCTGAATGAACAAAATCCATCAGTAGTCATTTATCCAAATAATGGTGGGTTATTTTTCTCACACAATGAAGAATCCAGAGTTAGACACTTCAGTGCTACTATGGTATCTCCGTGATGTCACCAATGCCCTGGGCTCCTTCCATATTTCTCTTTACCATCTTTAACATATAGCTTTCATTCTCATATGTCTAGAAATTAAATCTCTTGAATCTGTACAACTTTAGTCTCACAACCACATGTTATTAGGAAAAGAAAAAAAAAGGAAAAAGGAGGACGGGAAAAGCCAATCTTAGAAAAGCTAAATTGTCATGGAAAAGCTATAAAATTTTAGCTTGTATTTTTTTTTTTTTGGTCAAATGTGTAACATAAGGTTATAAAGTCTACAAAGAAAGCCTGAAAATGTTTTCTAGCTGGGCAGCTTGCTGCGTTATATAAAATTCAGATTTTATTAATAAAGAAGAAGTTTGGCAACTGATATTTCCACCTGGTTCTCCCCTTTAGCACCAAGCTCAGGATTTGTTAGTAATTTTCATGTCTTTCAACTATTAGACTTAGCTCTACAAACCTGTGTGGTTAAAAGCAACTGTAACCAGTCATAACACACGTATAGTGCCTGAAATCAAGTGATGTTGAAAATAAAATTAAAAGAAAAAAATAACTTGATTTCAGAAAAAGGACAAAGGGGAACCAATATGCAGTAGTCAATAATCCATGACATACACCACACCCCACTGGGCAGGGCTAGAAAGGATTCATTCCTTGGTATTGGGAAGGCCTCCCTGTCAGTCACTCTGCTCTTCACGGGTTCTATTATATAAGCTTATCTGAACAAGCTGCAAGTATTACTCTATGCAAGTATTACTGCATAAAGGGATAATGACTCTTTCTCTAATACTTGCTTAAAATACCTTTCATATAAAAAGTGTACATAAAGCCAATCAAATAGAGTGGTGGAAACACAGATTTGATGTTGAATGGTACTGGGTTTGGGACACAACTCTCCCAATTGGTTAATATGTGTGACCTTGGATAAGTTATATACATATCTTCTAACACTAATCTTCTCATTGGTACATTAGGGATATTAGTATCTATATCATAAAAATATTGTTAACAAAGTACCAATACATAGTAAATGCTCAGTAAATTTCAGTTATTATTATTATTTTGCCATTATTATGGTTCAAGTATATTTGTTAAGGCAAATGTACACCATTCTATGAAACCAGGAGCCCTTTCTATGCAAGATTACCTGGATATATTTTTCAAATATTTTTCAGAGCAAAATACTAACTAGAATATTGTATTTATATACAGCAGCCACTGCTATCACCTCTATTATGGTAAAACTACAATGGTCTAGAAAAATTCAGGCAATTGCAGTGAAAAGGAACAGCTTGCTCCAGTTCCTCCACTGTGGGCCTGGCACCCAGATCTGGATTAAACATTCCTAGGACTGAAGGCATTTAGGAATCTGGGGGCCCCTTGAGCTAATTGTGAGAAAATTCCCAGGTAGTAAGCATTTTAGGCTTTGCAGGCCAAGAGGAAAAATCAAGAATGTAATGTAGGTAGCGTTATAACAAGAGAGAAACAGATTCCATAAAAATTTTATTGATAAAATTCACAGTATAAAGGTAATAGTTGAATATAGTTTCTTTCTTTTTTTGTAATAAAAGTGTAATGAAAAGAATTAAGTTCTTTTCTTCAAGGGATAACATTTTGCTTAATTAGGGTTCAAAGTATTCCCTATTGTCAAGTCGATTGAAAATGTTCATTTGTGTTATGAATTATGCTCATTTCTGTACTGAATTTTGTCTCTTCAAAATTCATATGTTGAAGTCATAACCCAGAATGTGACAGTATTTTGTATATAGGGCTTATAAATATGGAATAAAGATTAAGTGAGGTCATAAGAGTGGGGCCTTACTCTGATAGGACTGGTGTTCTTATGAGAAGTAGGAAAGACAGCAGGGATACGTGCGCACGTAGTAAAGACCATGTGAGGACACAGCAAGAATGCAGCTGTCTACAAGCCAGAGTCCACACCAGAAACGAACCCTGCCAACACCTTGATCTTAGACTTCTAGCCTCCAGCACTGTGAGAAAATAAATGTCTGTTGTTTAAGCTACCTGACTAATACAATCTGTAAAAACCATTCTTAACTTGCTGGCCATACAACAACAGGTGGCAGGCAGCAGTTTGCTGATCCTAAGCTAAATGATCAAGAAAGAAACCACTTCTGGAAAATTTCCTTGAATAAAACCAGGGAAGCAAAGTAATACATTCTATCCCCATGGATAAGATCTTATTTGCTCTGGAATCAGGAGCATTGAGGGCTCTAGCTGGTCCTCAATGAAACCTTTTCTGGTTAGTGACGGTGTAGGGATTTGTACCCCCTCCTCTAAATTCAGAGATCATCCTGTGTTTGCAATTAAGAACTTAGCCTCAATCTTGTTATTATACTTATACTGCTCTTAGATTGCCATTTAACATTTTTTGGTCTTTTATATTATCATAATCTTCCTGAAAGGAAAAGGAATGCCTTACAAACATTTGCAAATAAGTTAATTATTAAACGACTCACTCTAGAGAGATTTAAGGATTTGCATCTACTACTGGAAGATATAGTAGGAGCTAGAAAAGGAGCAGCAAATAAAGCCTGAGGCAGCAGAAGAAGGGAAATAATAATTATTGGAGCATAAATAAATGATATAGAATCCCCAAAACCAGCATAGATCAATGAAACTAAAGGCTGTTTTTTTTTTTTTTTAAAGAATAAACAATACCAGCTCTAGAGAGATTTAAGGATCTGGATCTACTACTGTTCATATTCCCTGGTATTTTAGACATGGCTATTAGCTTTGCTTTACAACATGAACATGTTATGGGTATGTCTCAAGTTATCCTAATTTAAATAGTGTTTAAAAAAGGAACAAACCTATTTGTATGTCTTCTTTGGAAAAATGTCTATTTGTGTCCTCTGTCCATTGTTTTTTATTTAAATTCAAGTCATTTAACATGCAGTGTAGTCTTGGTTTCAGGAGTAGAACCCACTGGTTTATGTCTTACATATAACACCTAGTGCTCATCTCAACATGTGCCCACCTTAATGCCCGTCACCCATTTAGCCCACCTCCTTACCCACCTCCCCTCCAGCAACCTCAGTTTTTCTGTATTTAAGAGTCTTAGGATTTGCTTCCTTCTTTTCTCTGTGTTTATCTTATTTTTCCTTCCCTTCCCCTATGTTATCTGTTGAGTTTCTAAAATTCCACATATGAGTGAAATCATAGGATATCTTTCTCTGAATGACTTATTTCGCATAGCATAATACCTTCTAGTTCCATCTACGTTGTAACTGGCAAAATTGCATTCTTTTTCATTGCTGAGTAGTATTCCATTGAATACATATATTGCATTTCCTCTATCCATTCATCAGTCAGTAGACATTTGGAATCTTTTCATAATTTGGCTATTGTCAATAGCACTGCTATTAACGTTGGGGTGCAGGTGCCCCTTCTAATCAGCATTTTTGTATCCTTTGGATAAATTCCTACTAGTGCAATTGCTGGGTCATAGGGTAGTTCTATTTTTAATTTTTTGAAGAACCTCTACCATTTTCCAGAGTGGCTGCACCAGTTTTTAGGCACAAGAAAAAATTTGGAAAGCCCTCAAATTAAAGAAGAAATTAAAAAATACATGGAAGCAAGTGAAAATGGAAACATGACAATCCAAACTCTTCAGGATGCAGCAAAAGAAGACCTAAAAGAAAATACATTACAATTCAGGTCTATCTCAAGAAGCAAGAAAGGTCCCAAATACACAAAGGAGCTAGAAAAGGAGCAGCAAATAAAGCCCAAATCCATCATAAGAAGGGAAATAATAAAGATTAGAACAGAAATAAATGACATAGAATCAAAAAATAAATAAAAATAGAATATATCAGTGAAACTAAGAGCTGCTTTTTTTAAAGAATAAACAACACTGATAAACCTCTAGCCAAACTTCTCAAAAAGAAAAGAGAGAGAACCCAAATAAATAAAACCACAAATGAAAGGGGAGATATCAAAACCAACACCAAATAATTACAAACAATCCTCTGCCCATTTTTAAGTTGGATTATTTGTAGGGGCTTTTGTGTGTGTGTGTGTGTGTGTGTGTGTGTGTGTGTGCGCGCGTGTGTGTTGATTTGCATAAGTTCTTGATAGATTTCGGATATTAATCCCTTATCAGATACATCATTGGACCTAGAGGATATATGCTAGTGAAATAAGTCAGACAGAAAGACAAATACCATATGATTTCACTAATATGTAGAATTTTGGAAACAAAATAAATGATCAAAGAAGTAAAGAGACAAACAAAACACAGACTCTTAAATCCAGAGAACAAACTGGTAGTTGCCAGAATGGAAGTGAGTGAGGGAATGGGTGTAACACATAAAGAAGATTGAGAATACAATTACTGTAATGAGCACTGAGCCATGTATAGTACTGGTCAATCAATATATTGTACTCTTGAAACTAACATAAACTGTATATAAATTATTCTTTAATTACAAAAAAAGAGAAAAAGACAAATCAATTTAAAACATTTTTAGGGTAAATAGACATATCTAAAAATTTTGTTTTTGTGTTCTCTCATCACCTCTCACCTCTGAAAAGAAGAGGGTTGATGGAGGACAATTAACAGAAGGTGGGGAAGGGGTCCCTGGATAGAAGTCCCATCCTAGTGTCTCATATTTTTGGTGGCAAAGCATTCAAAATAACAATAGAAGGGAAAGAGATGCTCACAATAGGATTAAGTTAGCTCATCTTTTTCTAGTCTGCCAGAATGTCCCAACCTTTACAGCAGTGACAAACTGTCCTTTTTAAAATTTTTTTTAATGTTTATTTTATTTTTGAGAGAAAGAGAGACAGAGTATGAGAGGCAGAGAGAAAGGGAGACACACAATCTGAAGCAGACTCCAGGCTCTGAGCTGTCAGCGTAGAGCCTGGCACAGGGCTCAAACCATGAACCACAAGATCATGACCTGAGCTGAAGTTGGACGTCCAACTGACTGAGCCACCCAGGTGCCCCAAACTGTATTCTTTCAATCGGAAGCTGCCCTGTAGGCTGAATGAATCTCTTTCTTGAGACACTAACAAGGGTATAATATCATATACTATCATATGATATACCTAACTCTCAGCACCTCACCATAGCCAGACATTTATTCAAAACGCAAATCCACCTTACGGCATTATAGAAAAATATAACATTATAACAAAATATTCTATAAGTCAACAGATCCCCTAAAGGATTTCTCATAACAAGATATAATAACTGGAGGAAAATAAAGTCAAGAGGATTTTTCTTAAACTATCTTCTGGTTGTATACTACCTTGGAAAATAGTATTTTGGAGTGTTATAACATAGGGTATTATTTGTATCCCAAATCTATTTCCTCGTCTTCCAAATTAATAACATTATTATCTAGGCACAGTCTATTTAGAGTAAAGTCTTTATTTCTCAACCTCCTTTGCAGTTCTTGGTAGCCACTGGACTTAGTGGCCAATGTGATGTGAACAACAGTAATATGCGAAAACTTTCAGTCACCAAATAATGGAAAAGTAATATACAGACAGAGGATCTCAGTAAAATTAAACTTTTAGGATTCTAGACAAATCCAGACTTTAGCATCCAATCTGATCTATACTACTGAGAAGACCAAGAGAATAGGGCACCCATACAGTTCATAATTTCTTTTGGCCTGACAGAGTTCGGTGTGCTTGAGTCAGAGCCAAAAAAAGGTCAGTGAAGGTCAAGAATCTGGATTCTGCAAATCAAATTTGCTGAAGATACTGTCTCTGCCAATGTCAGCAGGGGTATAATTGCAAGGGTGAAGAGTAAGTTTTTGTTCAGAAATCATGCGAACCTAAGAGGGAAAAATGGAGTTGCAATCAATTTTGTAGTGGTTTTATTCTTGAAAAATCATGATTTCATTAGAACTGATAACTCTGCATAGTTAATTTTGATAGCTGAAAAATTTTCTCAAATAGTAACTCAGTTTCAAATCATTGAACTGGAAATGTCAATCTCTGTAAGATATTTGGGTTTGCTTTTCAAAGTCTAACTTCTAAATTGTTCTACTTTACTTAGAAAGCTAAATGATACATTTAAGAGAAAAATACAGATTTAAGAAAAGTTACTTAAATATATAAGCAATGATGAAAGTTAACAGAATTAAATTTCAAATTTCACCCTTTGAATGCATATAAATTATACCTGCTATATTATTTTAAAAATATTTTACATATGATTTTATAAGTTGGTTTTATTGATTCTATTTCATCAGTAAGTTTTATTTATCCTACTTCAGCATAAATTGTTTAAACTGAATACTAAAAACAATACATACTTGTGAAGAATCTCTATACCTTAATATTTAATTTTTTCTAAGTTTATTTTGAGAGAGACAGAGACAGCATGAGTGGGGGAGGGGCAGAGAGAGAGGGAGACAGAGAATCCCAAGAAGGCTCCAAACTGTCAGCATAGAGCCTGATGCGGGGCTCCGTAAGATTTGTGGGATCATGACCTGAGCCAAAACCAAGAGATAGATGCTTAACTGACTGATCCACCCAGGCGCCCCTTAATATTTAGTTTAGAATTTAGCTTCTTTTATAAGTGCTTTTTAAGTTATGTAAATAATATTTGCTTTTCATAGGTTTTAGAAATAAGAGTTTCCTCTTAAATATAATTTTTATACTGTGTGATTTTATTTTATTCTCCTATTTTTTATTTTTTAGAGAGAGAAGGCACACCCAAGCAGGGGAGGGGCAGACAGAGAGGGAGAGAGAATCTTAAGCAGGCTCGACACTCAGCATGGAGCTCAACACAGGGCTTGATCCCACAATCCTGATATCAGTACCTAAGCTGAAATCAAGAGTCAGACGCTCAACCGACTGAGCCACCCAGGTGTCCCTATTTGATTTTATTTTTAAATAATTTTAAATTTATTTTCAAAACTGCATTATTTGTACCAGAAAAAATATTTCCTAAATCATTTGACAGTAAGTTACCAGTAGAATTCCCCAATACTCTAAATGCTTCAATGTGCAAGTTCTTAACAACAAGGATATACTCTTATGTAACCACAATACAAACGACACTGATAGGTTACTATCTCCAACCTATAGAGCCCAGTCAATTTTGCCAATAAAGCCCTGGACTCCACTTGCCTATGATCACTTTTCCATTTAGCTGCCATGTTTCTTTTAGTTTCCTTCAATCTGAAACAATTTCTCAGTTTTCCCTTGACTTTCATGATTTTGACCTGAGAAGATTACAGGTCAGTTATTTTCAAGAATTATTCTCAATTTGGATTTGATGTGTTCTCATATTTAGATTTAGATTTTACAAGTTTTGTTGGCAATTTTACTGAACTGATACTTTGTTCTTCACACTGTACACTATGAGGCTGTATGCAATATCCATAAGGTTCATTCTTACTTTTTTTCTCTACATATTTGTAATTCTTGCCTTCAATAGTAAACATGTGGGTGACACTGAACTAAATTTTTGTGGCCTTCCTGGTACAGAGGACCATCATGTGGGTCTCCTGGGCCTTGAACCTGAGTAAAAAATCTGGTTCCAATTATTTCATATGTATATAAAATAATTTGATCAATCTCCTGTGAATGTAAGAAATCTCAACTCATTGTAGATTCTTTCTTCTTCTTCAGCTCCCACACATTTTTCTGGATAACAGTGGCATCCAAGTATCATGCAGATGCTCTTCTTATTTAGCCTTTAATACCCCAAACTAGGCAGCCCCCAGCATAGCTATTCCCATTCCCAAATGGATGATCTTTCTAACCTGCTTGGATGATGAGATCCTGCACTGGGCCCTTCCCTCTACCTGTGGGAATACTTACTTTGTTTTACTATTGAGTATATCTTGACATGATTTATTCAACAAGAGAGGAAAGAAGTAAGGAGGGAAGAAATAAAGGAATCAATGGCAGAGTATTTAAAACTATATCTAATTGTTCTGTTAAAATTTTACATATATATAATTTCAAATTATTTACTTATTCAAATGATTTACATATATATGTATATAAATAATATGGTTCACATATATCCTTTTATAACTAATGTACTCAAGCTTTTGAGAAAAAGTTCCATAAGAAATAAAGAATTTAATTTATAAGACTAAGAAATGTTAAAAGACAGAGACCTATATCTCAAAGAATATCCAAATAATACAAAATAATTATACCAAATGAGAATCTATCTATTCTCCCCATGGAAACTTCACTCTCAATTAATCAAAGTAATTATACCTCCCAGATAGGAGTGACCTGAGAAGTTTCAAATATAATCCTCCACACTGTAGTGAAACCATTTTTGTCTCATTGCTAAAGCAAAGTTCTTCCCTGCTCCTGATCTGCAATTCACTGACTTACAGATGTTTCTTTGGTTTAGACAGTAATGACTACAAAAGGAAAATTTAATTAAAAGGCCATTTTATAATTAACTAAGTTACCTGAAAGAGAGCTGAAATAACTCTAAAGTTCTTCCTTTTATGAAACATTAGAATTTTTTTCAATCCATCATAGTTACATTGCTCTGGATCCTCAGCTACATAGTCCTGGATGTGAAATAATGGAGGAATGTCTGAGAATTGACCCAATGAAGATTAAAAGCTCTGGGAACAATTATTGCTTGTTACAAGCCATAGGCTTGTCAGAAGACTGGGTACAAATGGAGGACACAGAGCAAATCAATCTTTTCTGATACCAATTTTATATCCTTTGGACCAGAGTCTTCATTATTAGTGCTTTGAATGCTAATAAATTGGAGCTGCCCAAAGTTGTCATTTATTACATTTCCATTGTCATTACTTCATCAAAAAAACTCTAGCCCTTCAGTCAATTTCAAAATTCACATTCACCAGTCACTAAGGTTAACTTATCTCCCAAATACTCCTGGAAACTTTCCAAAACTAAAGAACACTCAAAAAGAAAAGGAGGTAAGGCTTTATGTCATGATTTTGAAAATTCTTCTAATATAACTATTTTTTTCTTGTAATTTATTTATTTATTTATTTATTTATTTATTTATTTATTTTTATTTATTTAAAAAAAATTTTTTTTCAACGTTTTTTATTTATTTTTGGGACAGAGAGAGAGACAGAGCATGAACGGGGAAGGGGCAGAGAGAGAGGGAGACACACAGAATTGGAAACTGGCTCCAGGCTCCAAGCCATCAGCCCAGAGCCTGACGCGGGGCTCGAACTCACGGACCGCGAGATCGTGACCTGGCTGAAGTCGGACGCTTAACCGACTGCGCCACCCAGGCGCCCCTCTTGTAATTTATTTAATCTTATTTGTAGAATCCTTGAGAATTATTTTCCTTTATCTTTGAAGTCTAATAGCTTTATTAGCGTTTTTCTCAAGGTTGATGATTCCAGATTATTCTTCCAGTTTCTTAGTGGACCTTTTCAATATTTAGGTTCAGGATTTCTATTTCTGGAAATATTTCTTCAATAACAATTATAAATATTAATTTGTACCAATGTGTTTTTTTAAATCTTTAGTGACTCCAATTATACGAATATTATGTCTTCTTTGCCTGTCTTCCATTCTACCAGGCTCTTACTAACTCTTCTCATTTTTTAATTTTTGTATTCTTGGTTGTTCCTCTGCCTTTCTTAAATTACTATTATGAGGTTTACATTTCATTTTATTCTCTCATGTAATAGTTTTTATTTCTGATATAATGTTTTCAATGCCTTCTACATCTTTACTAAAGTTAATCCATCTTTCCTTCTTTCTTTCTTTTTTCTTAATTTTTTAATTTATAATTCAAGGTCTTTTAGTTTTGTTTTCCATAGCCACATGTTTGTTTGAGTATATTTAACTAATATTGCCTCATGGTTTTTCTTCTTGTTACTTTTTGGAGAGATGAAGAGTTTTATCAATGTTCACTATTTGTTTTCTGGTTTTTATAAGAATTCTGTGTAGATTTATTGAGTTTTCTTTTGCTCACTGTTGTGAACTGTGGGTGTTTGACAAAACTTCTAGTTCAAGGCCATCCTCTCTTGTCAGTTAATCGAAAAAGATCATAATCTAGATCTTTAGTAGGACTTTTCTTTTTTTATGGTTAGGGAAGACGTTATGTATCTCTGCCATTTGGGTCTCTAAATTTTCCCCTTTGTTACTGAAAGTCTCCCAAATTCCTGTCATTTTTCTTTTCCTTGCTGCTTTTCTTGGCCTGTTCTTGTTCACTGCTGTGGTGCCATCGTGTGAAGCTTGTTTCCTTCGGATTTCATGTTTTTCTTTTATTATTTACTGTTGTTTTGAAGTTTGGTCATTCTTCATCTTCAAGTCATGTTAACGCAATTTGTTCATAGTATTTTTGCTATTATATTTGTTGTTGTTTTATGTTGCCTTTCTTCTTATAGTTTTGAATTGTTTGGGGTGGACATATTGAAAGATGCAGACTTTGTTGTCTTCAGCTTCAGCTACCTGGAGGTTGTTTTTAAGTTTTTGTTTCTATTTGGTCTATCCCCCTTAAGCCATGTTATTTAGACTGAATTATGTGCAGTGAGCAAGTTATCTTATTTACTATTATTATTACTATCTCCTCCAATAATCAGATACACACATTATGATACCAAGGATGAAATATAAATTGTTGGTAATGTACTATAACCAATAAAGTGAAACTTGAACAAAATAATATCCAATTCTGATGCTGGAGATTTCCATTCCATTAAATATAAGGTAGATGTGCTGTGTAATCAAGCAGAGCATTTTACATTACCAAATTATACCCCTGCTGTACCTGTAATGTAGTACAGACAAAGGAGTTCAGTCTTGTGAATGTCAACTGGGTAGTTTTTACTAGTAATAAATTAAGTTTGAATACATTAAAACATTTAAATCAAACTGCACTATATTACCCAAAATGAGGTAGGTGTAGGTCATTAGAGCAAAAATTATTACCCATTTTAAAAATTGCTAGTTTCTTGTTTTCTGGCAAGAAAACACTGAGCCATTTTAGAGACTTGGCAAAGCCAAGTGTATTTTAGCACAGTTTCAAGATAAAAACAACTTGTCATGTCAATAGCTGAGGCAAAGAAGTTAATGAGATGTAGTTTAGTACCAATATATCCTATTTTGCCATGCAACTGAAAAAAAAAAAAGGTAGCGATAGGTTTGACTCTAATTTCACTTTACCAGTGACAAATTATAGTGATTATTGGAAATAATCCTTATCTAAATAATAAACAATACTCTTTTTAAAAATTTGTTCTCAGTTGCACTCAGCTTCTTTCTAGTATCCTTATCAAGAAAAACAAACATCATTTTCCTTTCTTCCAAATGTCTGTAAGATGCTAATATTATTTGGAATTTACATGATGAATTGTCACTAAAGATGTTCAAAGTCCTTTTACATGCATTGCCCCAGGGTCCATCTTCAACCACATCACAGCCAGCTCCTTTTTTTCTCTTTCTCCACTTAGCCAAAGGGACTAATTTTTCTTTATTTCTACATTTGTGGTTGCAACCAACTAATCTATCCTTTGGGGATTTGTCTTCCTCAAAACTTGAAGTCAAATGGGGATGCTGTCTCCCTTGTTCTTTAGCTTCTTCCTTGCCACTAAAAATAAACAAGTCAGTGGATTTTACTGCTAATCACTAAAAGGAAAAAACAAGACTTCACAAAATTAAATACAAACAAGTTGCCAAAATTATAAATTTCCTACTTCATGGTTCCTGGAAAATGATTAATTTTCCTTTCTAAAATTGAAACTTGAGGCTCTTACACACATTTTTCTGGCTATTAGTTTTTATTCTTGAGATAGGGCTCATCAAACAGATCAATATCCCTTACATTTTTGTCTTGAAGCAATGTATTGTTTGAAACATATTCATAAAATATCCTACCTCCCAATTAGAAAATATCCAAAGGTCTAGGTAATAAGTTCCTCTTTTATACACATGGACAATTTGCATGTCATTAAGCTTAAGACTAAGCCAAGGGTTTTTATTCCAGGTATCTTCTTAGTATGAGTCACTTCTTTGAGTTACAGTTTGGTTGCTTCCATTTGGTTTTCATTTTTTTTAATGGAAATTATTTTCAGAGCAGTTTTAGGTTCATAGAAAAATTAAGCAGAAAGTACAAATAATTCTCCTAAACCTCCCTGTCTGTACACATGCACAGCTTTCTTCATCATCAACATCTCTACCAGAATGGTACGTACATTTGTTATCATTAATAAACCTATATTGACACATCATTATCATTGAATGTCCACTGCTGACATTAGAGTTCTTAGATTTGTACATTCTTTAAGTTTGGACCAATGAATAATGACATATACCCACCATTGTAATATCAAACAGAATAATTTCACTGCCCTAAAAATCCTCTGTGCTTTGCATATTCATCCTTCCCTTTCCCCTATCCCCTAGCAACCACTAATTCTTTTACTGTTTCCATATCTCTGCCATTTCTAGAATGTCATGTAATTGGAATCACACAGACTTTTCAGTGTACAGACTTTTCAGATTGGTTTCTTTCACATAAATTGACAACTCATTTCTTTTTCATAGGCTTTATTGTTTAGAACACCTTTAGATTCAGTTTTGAGCAGAAGTTACAGAAGTTTCCCCTACACCTACAGCACACATGCACAGTCCCCTCCACTACTGATACCCCCCACTAGAGTGTTATATTTGTTATAACTGATGAGTCTACATTGATACATCATAATCATCTGAAGTTCACAGTTTATATTATGGTTCATTCTTGGTGTTATATATATCCTATATGTTTGGACAAATGTATAATGACATGATCTACTAATATAGTATAGTTTCTACCAATACAGTTTCACTGCCTTAAAAATCCTCTATGTTCTGCCTATTTATTTCTGCCTCCCCACTAATCATGGCAACCTTGAGCTTTTTACTCTCTCCATTGTGAGTAAATGGAGAGAGCTTTTACTCTCTCCATCGCCTTTTTCAGAATGTCACATAGTTGGAATCAAAAGATAGCCTTTTCAGATTGCTTTCTTCAGTTAACTAATATGCATTTAAGATCCCTTCATATATTTTCATTTCATCAATATCACATTTCTCTTTAGATTCAAATAGTATTCCATTATCTGGATATACCACGGTTTATTTTCTCATTCATCTACTGAAAGGCATCTTGGTTGCTTCCAAGTTTTGGCATCACTTACTTCTTTTTTTATTCATATTTAATAACTTGAAAATTTTACTTTTTAAAAATTTATTGTGGGTGCAAACTCTCTAGTTCTAAGAATATTATCAGATGGTGGTCCGTAGGATGCTTTTCAAGCTACTTATCCTCATGACATTCCATTAACACAATATTGATGTATTTATCCCTATCCAGGAGCATATCATTTCCATCTCTAAAAAAAATAATGCCTTGGAATATTCCGAACTCACTCACTCACTCATTTGATAGTAGATTGTCATTTTTTTCAATTTCTCATATTGTAAATTGAATGCATTTCTTTTCCTTTTTTTTAATTTACAAAAAACAACCAGATCATGACAGAGTAAATTTGTTTCTACACCTTAACATGACTACTATTTAAAAGAGAGAGAGGTAGGGGCGCCTGGGTGGCGCAGTCGGTTAAGCGTCCGACTTCAGCCAGGTCACGATCTCGCGGTCCGTGAGTTCGAGCCCCGCGTCAGGCTCTGGGCTGATGGCTCGGAGCCTGGAGCCTGTTTCTGATTCTGTGTCTCCCTCTCTCTCTGCCCCTCCCCGTTCATGCTCTGTCTCTCTCTGTCCCAAAAAATAAATAAAAAAAAAAAAAAGAGAGAGAGGTATCTTTTGAAATAAGGGGACCTAATTTGAAAATTGGTTCATTCTAACTTCTTTCCTCTGTAAACTTAATTGGAAAGAATACAAATTATACATGATTTTTAGTCAAGAAAATTATATGTAAGTATTTTTTTTAATGAATCTCTTATTTACTGCTGGCTCAAATAATCTAGTAGCATTTAATTGTCAAGACACAAGAAGGCTACATACCCCTTCCAAAAAATCTGTATGTTTCAAACATCATGGGTTAATTATCCACTTGTCAATATGGCTAGAATTTTCCCTGAGGTTCTGTATCTGAACACTGAAACACCTCGAGGAAAGTAATTTTGGGAGTTGATATTTTGATGAACAACTCCATGAAAATGCTCACATAGAAAGGTGCGTTTCCTTGCAGTGCAAAACAATGTTCTTTCTTCTTCTACACTGGTATTTTATATACAAGGGATTTTTCTATAATTTTATCCCTTTCCTCAACCTGGAATAAGACGAGGAAGCCTGACTTGTATCCTTTAGGTGAGAAGGGTTTGTTTCTTGCCTCACTCTGATCAGTCTATTTTCTAGATCCAACACTAGTAAATGTTCTCATACTTTGTCTCTTCTCAGATGGTTTCTCTGTTCTGTATCTCAGGCTTTGCCTTATCCTCTTACCATACAATGGAGAGTTCTTTGAATGTTTTTCTGCCCATATAATCCAGTAAAATAACATGACCTAAAAGAAATACCAATACAAAAACATAGGATACTATAAATAGTGAAGCATGCAATTGAACAGAGATTGGACCTGTGAAGAAACTCAGAGAAAACATAAGTAATATGTGAAATACACATTCACAGGAATTTTAGTATTCATGTTGCAAAAGTCAGCATATAATTATGGAATGCTTCACAACTTAGCTTTTGATCTGTGTGCATGAGCAATGCCACAATTAGACCTTCTTTGTCCTTAAGGATTAAGGCAGACAAACAACAGGATATTGATAAGGCATGCCTAAATCACAATGAACATTAGATTTTCTTTTGCTACATATATAATTTCCAAATGGTTTATCTTATTTGCCTCTGAGGTAGTTACGATTAAAGCAAATAATTCTGAAATCTTGTGGGGAATTATTGAAGTTGACAAATGCTGTATGGAATTCACAAGCTTCTCTTTCTGAAGAGAAAGCTGAGTGTGCAGTACTTGAGGAATCAGGAAATAAGGACACCTGGTTACAATTTATCACCATTTTCTTTGGCTAGACTGAACTTCTTGTCTTGTGATCTTTTATTGCTCTTGACTTCCCTCATTAACTCTTTCAAACACATTACTGCATTATGCTTTCAAAGTTCACAAAGGTTCAGTAGATATGGGAGTTAAAAACACTGTGCAGTATATGGATCAGAAGCTTTGTGTTGTTAGACCAGTATTAAGCAACAGCAGCTAACCCACGTGAGTTTAGATACGTTTAGCCCCTTCCCTTTTGTACCACCCACTGTTGCTTTGTAAGGTTTCAGGGGAAGGCATGCCAAGAATTGTTTCTATTTAGCAAAAATCCTCTGGCCTATTGGCCTTCCTTAAAAAAAATCAGTAGTAAAGGAGTCTTCGCATCTATAATTGTCCTAGTTGGTTGACCAGAAAATCTGGCCTCAAGCTACACCTAGCCACAAACTGTTTGAAGCTTTCTTTCCAAGCCCAACTTCCCCAGAGTTTCTGTTGAAATGAATAGATTCATTGAAATGCATCTGTATATATAATGTTAAGAAAGAAACTTTTCTTTCAATATTTGTTCATTGCCCCTTCTACAATGTCACATTTAGACTATGATTACAGTACTTCCACAATTTACTGAACAAAACTTGTCCTCTTCTGTTAAAGATGTTTACATTGCTAACTTTACCCAAGAAAATTCTCTTGGGAACCAGACCATATATCCAACTACTACTTACTGAACTTCTACTTTCAGGTTCCATAGTCATCTAAAACTCAACATTTTCAAAAATTCATCTTGCCATCTCTTCCCAGACTTCTTAGTCCCTCCCTTATCTCCTTCTATTGTTTTTTGATACCTAAATGATTGTTATAACTATGCATGCAGTTGACCTACAAAAAACTTCGAATTTTATCTTGGATTATTCCCTATCACCCACAAAATTCAGCTACTGCTAAACATATTGATTTTATTTTCTAAGTATATCTTTGTCTTGTTTTTAATATTTTTTAAACGTTTATTCATTCTTCAGAGACAGAGAGACAGAGTATGAGTGGGGAAGAGGCAGAGTGAGAGAGGGAGACACAGAATCTGAAGCAGGCTCCAGGTTCCAAGCTGTCAGCACAGAGTCTGACACGGGACTCGAACTCACGAACTGTGAGATCATGACCTTAGCCAAAGTCAGACACTCAACCAACTGAGCTACAGGCGTACTTTTAACTATATCTGAAAACTATCCACTTTTATTACAAATATTGCTCTGAACAAACCGGCATCATAGTTCAGTATCTTAATTCCTTTTTTCAAGCTTTATACATTCTCTCTCATTATTCACATTAGAGCCACAGCATCTGAAAATAATCTAGTCAGTTTAGTAATTAAAAATACACTAAAAATTTTTAGTAAAAAACAAAATCTACTGCTTTTTTCTCTTAGAAACAAATCCAAATTAAGTAGTATATCTTACAAGGTCTTAAATGATTTAGTGCCTGGTATTTCTCTAGCTTCATTTCTTATCATTTTTAAATAAACAAACTCACATCATTTAAGTCATCATAAATTCATTAACATGAAGCTATTCAGCTCCATAAACTGTTATTAGTTTTTCTAAGTATATTCTATAATAAAGGAATTAT
This sequence comes from Neofelis nebulosa, assembly GCF_028018385.1. Lineage (NCBI taxonomy): Eukaryota > Metazoa > Chordata > Mammalia > Carnivora > Felidae > Neofelis > Neofelis nebulosa. The sequence continues at coordinate 24,688,579 of NC_080795.1, read as the reverse complement.
TAATTTTAGTGGTGGGCATTTCTCTCTCAAAAAAAAAAAGATCACACACTATTGCCTAATAGCAAATCAATTAATATCAACTATACTAAAAGATGAAAACCCTTGAAGGTCACTTAAATACCTAATAGCTATTAGTTAAAATGAGAAAAAAAAACTAGTGAAAATAAGGTGACACTGACTAATATGAAGTGAAGATTTAGCAAGTATGAAAATTATTGTATAAGAAAAATTACAAAATAAAATAGTCTTTAACTTGGGTAAAGGGAAAGCTTTTAATTATGACTAAAAATCCAGAAGCTATTAAAAAAATGATTAATTGGCTATATATTTTTTAATTGGAATGACAAAAATACCATGAATGAAACAGAAATGTAACTGGCAAACTGGGAGAAAATATTTACAACACCTATCACAGAAATAGGACTAAATTCAAATACATAAAGAACTCTTAAAAATTCAGAGAAAAACTACAAAAGCCTGAAAGCATAACAGACAAAAAATAGTGACGGGTAATTCTCAAACAAAAGGTAAAAATATTATCTTTAAACATAAAAGCATGCTCACCATCACACATAATCAGAGAAAAGCAGTTGAATACATCACTGGGATACTACTTTTACTTACCAAATGGAAAAAAAATTAAAAAGTAAAATAACACATCTATTGGTAGAACTGGGGAAACTGACTCTCATATATTGCTGGTGGGAACACAAATTTATAAAACCTTGTGGAGGAGAATATGGTAAAACCTACCAAAAATACTTACTTATTGATTCAGAATCCCAGTTTTAGAAATGTATCAAAAAACAAATCTCCAGCAGTACTAAAGTACACATGATGTGCTCAAGGATATTCATTGCAACATAATTTGTTATTGCAAAATACTGGACACAATATAAATGTCCCTACACAGAGGAGTGACTGAACGAACTCTGATATATCTATATGGTGTAGGTGATAGAGTACTATGCAACTGTGAAAATGAATAAGGAGAAACTAAATGTCCAGAATTTATTGTTATGTTAAAAAGGCTGTCAAGAAGGGTATCTTTAGTATGTTCCCTTTTGTGTAAGAAAGAGAGGGAAATAAAACATGTGTGAGAATCACAGAAGAGATAACTGGATAGTAATAAGATTAGCTACTTTCAAAAAGTAGGTGGAAATTGTATATTTGCTATATCCCCCGAATACATGTTTCCCCTGCTATCCGAAAGTAGAGCATCCCTATGAAACCTTTTATAAACTGAAATAGCCTAAAGCAAAGAATGTCCCCATTTTCTTAAAGTTCACATTAAACCATTTTGCTTTTATGAAAGACCTACATTAGTAACTGTTTTTGTTAACTGAAAAAAAATAGAGAGAGGATTTCCACTTAAAAAAAAGTCTTTACTAATGCAGGTCTTTCGTAAAACTATGAAAATGGTGAATCTAAAGCTGAAGAGGCACAGAAAACTGAATCTGTAGGTAACAAGGGAGAATGAATTGCCATGAAAAATGGGGGTTGATTTTGTGTACCTCATGGGACAAGTTTTAAAAGTTATTTTTACCAATTATTTTGTAAATGTTAATTTTTTAGGGTTCTATTAATGGGCATACAAAAAATATAAGGATGAACATTCTACCTTCTCATAGTCATGTTTTTTTGGAAATTTCTATCATCATCAAGCAAAATAAATGTCAATTTAATATTGAAAGCTATGTGTAAGATTCATTCAGCATTCCATGCACTTGCTTTAAAAATTTTGTCCTGTGCATACTATGGTGTTTTTACTGTGCATATTTAATTTTTTCACAGTTTTTCTAGAGCCAATAATCAGTGGTGCTTTTTGTACCTAAGTTTTATGTGATTTTAATGAAACATGGATAGTTGTGGACACCTACTGATTATTTGTGGTTTAAAATAAAATTTTGTCTGTAAAATAAAATAAAATAAAATAAATGATTTAATGTGAATTTTTAGAAAGCAGAGGATCCCTGTATTCCTTTTTCTACACATCTGACTTTCATAGTCATGTTAATATTTCATATATACAGAAAAACTAAATACACAATACTATAAAACTGAATACAAACAAGAACATATTAACTTAAATGCTTTCAAATGAATAACATTTCAACTTCAATATCAAAACTGTGTCACCTTTAACATAGTGATTAGACTATATATTCCCAAGGTAAATACAAAAGAAAAACTACTTTCTAAAAACACTCAAAATAAATTGAAATCCAAGTACTCAGTTTCTTTATGATAAAAGCATGAATGAGCAGTTCTGAAATCACTTTCTGTGCTTTCTAGGACTGAACACCTATGTAAAACTTTGTAGAAGTTTGTAGAAGTGGGAGACAGGTTTCTTAGTCAGAGAAGAGAGAAACAAAATAGATGTAAGAAGAAAGAATAAGGCCTGTGGATTTGGATTTTGCTTTGCAATATCAGTGTGATAATTATGTTTCTGTACTCTAAAAATGTACAGAAAACAATGGCCCCCCAGTAGTAATGAACATACCTAATACTATGATGTTGACTTCTTTTTTAAAAATTGTATTTATTTATTTATTTATTTATTTATTTATTTATTTATTTTGAGAGAGAGAGAGAGAGAGAGAGAGAGAGAGACTGATCATGAACAGGGGAGGGGTGTTGGGGGAACAGAGAATGCCAAGCAGTGGGAGTGGTAGTGTGGAGCCAGGTAGGGGGATTGAACTCAGGAACCACAAGTTCATGACCTGACCCAAAACCAAGAGGAAGATGCTTAACTGACCGAGCCACCCAGATGCCCCTAGGATTTTGGTTTCTAAATACCACTTTCTACTTAAAAGTACCAAAAATTCTTGGGAAAATTGCTGATTCCAGAACTGGGGTAGGAAAACACCAAGATAATCCTGGAATATTTCTGCACCAGAATGTAAGTAAATGCACAAAGAATGATGGAGGAATGTCAAAAGGGGCTGGAGCCAACTTAAGGAACTAGTATTACAACGTGAATATCAAAATCAAGTAATATATTACATTCAATAAAATAGGAGTCTGTAACTCATACTGATATAAATAAGTAAAAACATAAGTGGAGAGGACAAATTACTTCTTTTTAGTATCATGCTAATAATTGTATAAGAATAATGACATTTGAAATCACCATTTGCCAACCACTATTCTAATATTTTATTTCCTTTTTTAATTATAATAATTGACTCAGGAATCATCAATAGATGCTAACAATTAGTCCATCGAAAGTAAGAAGATATTTGTAATATCTTTGCATATCTTTTGACAAGTTACTTAATAATCAGAAAATGTAAACTAGTAACATTACAGGGGAAAAATTTGGCAGAAACCACCTCAACCAAATGATCAAATTAACATTGCCAGTAATGAGACAAGTCAACAGCAAGTGCTCCCAGCTATAACTCAGCATTGGTTCTATGGCATTTCTACTGAAAGTGCATACTGTCAATGTAATCATGAGAAAACACCAGACAAATTCAAATTGATGGATATTGGAAAAGGTAACTATCTTCTATTCCTCAAGACTATCAGTGACAAAATGCAAAGAAAAAATAATAATAAAAGAGACTAAAGTTATATGATAACTAAATATAGCACATGATTTGGATTTATTTTGGTCCAACTGTCATTAATACAGAGATTGGTGAAATCACAATAAGGTATTGCATCAATGTTAATTTGCTTCTTTGAAAACTACACTATGGTTATGTTCTTGGAAAACAAATATTTAAGTGTTTATGGTAAATGGACATCATGTCTATAATTTATTTTTTAAAGGGTTAGAGAAAAATTTTCTATCTACCTATTTACTTGAAAGAGTGATAAAGGAAATACGGTAGGATGTTAACATTTGAAGACTCTTGGCAATATTCTTGGACAAGAATTCTATTTACTACTCATGTAATTTTTCTGTAAATCAGAAATTATTTTGAAAAAAAACTTTAAATAATTATGGGTTTAAGTAGCTCATAAATAGTTTTCTCAGAACTAAACTAGTTTCTTTTCCACTAATAATTATCTACATTTCTTCAAAATCTATTTTTGCATTTTTTTCCATTCTGGATTTTGTGTAGTAGAAGATGCCAGCTACTATTAGTCTGCAATAAAATGGTAAACATTATAGTAAATAGAATAAGAAAGTGCTTAAGACCAAAGTTTAAAAAAGGAGGGAAAGCTATTCAAAAGTAATAGGAATAATATACTCATAAATAAGATATTTATAGCTAAAGTAGTATTTTTACTTACATTCACTATTATAGAATATTTGTAGTATAAGGGACCCATGGCATTTTACACAAAAGGACACTAAATTATTGATAAGCTGAGTGTTTAAGTTCATAGAATTGGGAAATGGCAGAGATGGAAATAAAACTCAAGATTTCTGACTGCACTGGTGTGGTGATTAGGATTTGGCACTCGCCCTGTTATTGGCTGGGTCTGAGTCCATGACTGGGAAATTCTTTCTTGAGGAAGTATAGTTCAGTGGTCCCTGAGATCAGGACAGGGACTTAGGGCACTTGTATTCTAGAACCAGCTCTGTTGCTAACTATGTAACTTTGGGGAAATCTCTTCCAGCTCTAATTCCAAGTGTAAAGATATTTCCCCAACTTTAATTTATTAAAATAAAAATAATTAATTAAAAATTAGCATTGAGGGGTGCCCAAGTGGCCCAGGCAGTTAAATGTCCAACTTCGACTTGGGTCACGATGTCATGGTTCATGGGTTTGAGCCCCGCATTGGGCTCTGAGCTGACAGCTTGGAGCTTGGAGCCTGCTTCGGATTCTGTGTCTCCCTCTCTCTCTCTCTCTCTCCCTCCCCCGCTTGGGCTCCCTCCCTCTGTCTCTCAAAAATAAATAAATAAACATTATTTTTTTTTTTAATTAGCATCAAAACATAAATTTTAGTGGTGCCTTGGTGGCTCGGTTGGTTAAATGTCTGACTTCAGGCTCAAATTATGATCTCACCATATGTGAGTTCAAGCCCTGCATCAGGCTCTGTGCTGACAGCTTGGAGCCTGGAGCCTGCTTCAGATTCTGTGTTGCCCTTTCTCTCTGCCCCTCTCCCCCATCAAAAATAAATAAACATTAAAAAAATTTTTAAAAACCAAAATTTAAAATTAAAAACATCCATATCCCACGAATATAGATTAGACAAGTACTCTATTTTTCAAAATCAATTCATAAAAGACTGTCAAACTTGCAGATAAGCAAACAATGCTGATAGGAAAATAGTAGGTACTTTCTGAAGGATTATATAACGATACACCTTTAAAGCTATAGTTGTATGTATACACTTTCCCTGAAAAGTCCACCAACAGAAAAAGCACCATGGAAGAGTGGAGGGATATAGAAACAGAGTACAAGGGTTCACCTTGGACCACAAATACAACTAGATAACTATCAAATCATCCTAAACACTGCAGAAATCAACCTGGAGGGTGGCAGGATAAACTCAACAATTAAAAATAGAGAAGAAGCCATATCAAAGAAAGTAGGAAGTGCAGAGACATGGCTTGGGAAAGAAATGGATCATGGCTGCAGTCTTGGGGAGGGAGTCCCAGTTGCAGTGAAGGGTGAGAGATGGACTAGCACACAAGGGAGCACACAGGGAAAACGAATGCCCATAGCATTGTCTTGGAAAGCTAGAGGGAATGAATTTCATGAATTCTTGACTCCAGGAGGGTTTAAAGCCTGAAGTTTTAAAGGGCAGCATACTTGGCTCTGGAAGAGCTTACAGGGCATTGGGGCTGCTCTTGGAGAAAACACAGGGCAAATAGCATGTGGATATACAGCATGGAAAAAGCCATTGAAAGAATACCTGAGGCACACAATGGGGAGGTTAGTTGCTCATCTTGGAACATGTCCCAGAGAGGTAGTATTCACAGAGAGACCCCTCCAGGAACAAATTAACTGGTAGGTACCATTTCCCTTCCCTGCCCCTAGGCAGAAACACAAAACCACCTCCAGGAACCAGAACAGTGTCTACACTCTCTACCTAACTTGCTTACACCAAGCCCTGCACTCCTGTGTTCTAGCAAAACCACCCCTCCCAGTCATGCTTGCTTCAGTCCCAGTACAGCAGGCCACCTCCCCAAGAAGACCAGCCCAAACCCTCGCCAACACCACACCTCCCTACCCAGGAGTTTCAGTTCAGTTTCAGGTGGCAGTGGAAACAGGTCTCAATTCATAAGTGGACCAGGGCACAACTAGGTAAAATGTGCCACATTCAGGATCTGGACCAAACACTGCCCAATACAGGAAAAAAGAGCCTATGCAGATGACTAGTTTGAAGGATAAAGTCATGAGGACACAACAGCAGAGCAAATGTAGCATACACTAGAGACACTCCTGAAAGCACCAGGCTTAGAAGAACAGGGGACACTACACTGCAGGGTACTATAGGATCTCTTCTTTATAAATTAATTACCATCAAGTATAGGAGATATAAGTGATTTTCCTAACACAAAGAAACAGGCAAAGGGACTTAGACAAAATATGAAGACAGAAGAATCTGTCCCAAATGAAAGACCAGGACAAGGTCATGTCCAGAGATCTAAGCAAAACAGATGTAAGTAGCATGCCTGATGGAGAATTTAAAGCAATGATCATAAGGATATTCACTGGATTTGACAAAAGAGTGGAGGACATCAGACCATTAAGATGACGATAAGGAATTACATAGCATAGACAAAGGGCTAAAAAAATGAAATAAGAAACACTCTTGAATGAAGGACATGCTGGAAGAAGCAGATGAATGAATTAATAACCTAGAAGAATAATAGAAAGTAATCAAGCTGAACAAAAGAGAGAGAAAATAATTATGCACAATGAGAATAAATGTAGGAAACTCAGCGACTCCATCAACCATAATAACATTTATATTACAGGGATCCCAGAAGAAGAGACAGAAAAGGGGGCAGAGAATTTATTTGAAGAAATAATAGCTGAAAACTTGCCGAATTTGAGGAAGGAAACAGATATCCAATTCCACGATGCACAAAGAACCCCAACAAAATCACAAAAGCAGATCTACACCAAGATATATTGTAATTAAAATAGCAAACTACAGTGATAAAAAATATTAAAAGCAGCAAAACAAGGGGCACCTGGTTGGCTTAGTCAATTAAGTGTCCTACTTCAGCTCAGGTCATAATCTCACAGAACGTGAGTTCGAGCCCTGCATCTGGCTCTGTGCTGGTAGCTCAGCTTGCTGAGCTGGAGCCTGCTTCAGGTTCTGTGTCTCCCTCTCTCTCTCTGCCCCTTTCCTGCTCACACTCTGTCTCTCTCTCTCTCTCTCTCAAAAATAAATAAAAATTAAAAAAAAATTTTTAAAAAGCAACAAAACAAAAGAAGACAGCTACATACAAAGGAAATCCCATAAGGCTATCAGAAGATTTTTCAGAAGAAACTTTCCAAGCCTGAAAGTAGTGGCATGACATATTCAAAGTGCTGAATGGGAAAAATCTGCAGCCAAGAACACTCTATTCAGCAAGGCTATCATTCAGAATAGAAGGAGAGATAGAGTTTCCTGGACAAACAAAAATCAAAGGAGCTTATGACCACTAAACCAGCCCTGCAAGAAATATTAAGGGGGACTGTTTGAGTGAAAGGGAAAGACCAAAATGACAGTATAAATGTAGGAAACACAAAAACAGTAAAATGAGTATTTCTGTGCAAAACCAGTCAGGGGATTCACAAAATAAAAGGATGTAAAATATGACACCACATACCTAAAACGTGAGGAGGAGAGGAGTAAAGAATGAGTTTAAACTTAAAAGACCATCAACTTATTATAATCTGCTACATGCATATACAAACCTAATGGTAACTACAAATCAAATACCACTTATAACTATGTAAAGAAAAAAAGAGAAAGAATTTCAAATATATTACTAAAGAAAGAATAAACCATGAAAGAAAGACAAGAAAAGATTGAAGAAAATCTTCAGAAACAAGCACATAACAAGTAATAAAATGGCAATAAATACATATCATGAACGTAAATGGACTAAAAGCTCTAGTCAAAAGACAAAGGATGACAGACCCATGTATATGCTGCCTACAGGAGACTAATTTTAGACCTAAAGACACCTGTAGATTGAAAGAAAGGGGGTGGAGAAATATTCATCATCCAAATGGATGTCAAAACAAAGCCAGAGTAGCAATACGTGTATCATACAAAGACTCTAAAGCAAAGACTGCAACAAGAGACAAAGGACACTGTACAATAATAAAGGGGACAATTCAACAAGAAGATATAAAAACTGTAAATATTTAGGCACCCAACATGACACACCCAAACACATAAAACAGTAATAACAAGCATAAAGGAACTAATCTAGAATAATACAATAACAGTAAATGACTTTAACACTCCACTTATGTCAACTGACAAATCACCTAAACAGAAAATCAACAAGGGAACAATGGTGTGGAGTGACACACTGGACCAGATGGACTTCACTTCACAAACATTTTATCCTAAAGCAGCAGGATACACATTTTTTTTTTCAAGTGCACATGAAACATTCTCTACAATAGATCACATATTAGGCTATAAAAGATGCCTCAAAAAATTCTAAAACAACAAAGTCATACCATTGTATCTTTTCTGACCACAGTGCTATGAAGCTAGAAGTCAACCATAAGAAAAAAATCTAAAAAGACCACAAATATATGGAGGTTAAATAACATGCTACTAAACAATAAATGGGTGAACAGAGATAAAAAATAATAATTAAAAATATGTGGAAACAAATGAAAATGAAAACACAACAGTTCAAAACCTTGGGGATGCAGCAAAAGTGGTTCTAAGAAAGAAGTTTATAGCAATACAGGCGTACCTCAAGAAGCAAGAAAAATCTCAAATAAACAACCTAAACTGACACCTAAAACAGCTAGAAAAAAACAACTAAAACCTAAAAAGGAGCAGAAATAAATAATAAAGATTAGTGCTAAAATAAATGATATAGAAACTTAAAAAATAACACAATAAAACAGATCAATGAAACTGGGAACTTGTTTTTTTTTTAAAAAAAAACAACAATAAAGTTGATAAATCTCTAGCCAGATTTATCAAGAAAAAAAGAAAAAGGACTGAAAGATATAAAATCACAAATGAGAGAGGGGAAATAACAAACATACCAGAAATACAATGAATTATAAGAGAATATTATGAAAAAATATATGCCAACTGACTGGATAACTTAGAGAAATGGATAAATTTCTAGAAACATAAAACCTACCAAAACTGAAACAGAAAGAAACAAAATTTTAACAGACTTATAACCAGCAAAGAAATTAAATCAGTAATCAGAAAACTCTCAACAAACAAAAGCCCAGGACCAGATGGATTCACAGGTGAATTATACCAAATATTTAAAGAGTTAATACCTATTCTTCTCAAACTGTTTCAAAAAAATAAATAAATAAAATGGGAAGGAAAACTTCCAAACTCATTCTATGAGACCAGCACTATCCTGATACCAAAACCAGGTAAGGACACCACAATAAAAAAGAACTAGAGGCCAATATTTTCAAGAACACAAATGCAAAAATCCTCAACAAAATACCAGCAAACCAAACCCAACATACATTAAAAAAATTATTCACCATGATCAAGTCGGATTTATTCCAGGACTGCAAGGGTAATTCAATATTTGAAAATCAATCAATGTGTTATCATAGCAATAAGAGAAAGTATAAGAACCATATGATCATTTCAGTAGGTGCAGAAAAAGTATTTGACAAAATATAACAACCATTCATGATAAAAACCTTCAACAAAGTAGGGTTAGAGGGAACATACCTCAATATGAAAAGGCCATATATGAAAAGCCCAGATAGTATCTTCAATGCAGAAAAATTGAGAGCTTTTCCTCTACCATCAGGAATAAGACAGGGATGTCCACTTTTACCACTTTTATTCAAAATAGTACTGGAAGTCCTAGTCATAGCAATTAGACAACACAAAGATGTAAAAGGCATCCAAATCAGCAAGGAAGAAGTAAAACTTATACTATTTACAGATGATATGATATATATAAAACACACCAAAAAAACTGCTAGAAATGATACACAAATTCAGTAGAGTCGCAGGATACAAAATCAATGTACAGAAATCTGTTGCATTTCTATACACCAATAATGAAGCAGAAAGAGAAATGAAGAAATCAATCCCATTTACAATTGCACCTGGAACAATAAGATACCTAGGAATAAACCTAACCAAAGAGGGTAAAGACCTGTATTCTGGAAACTATAAAACACTGATGAAAGAAACTGAAGACAGAACAAAGAAATAGAAAGATACTCTATGCTCATGGGTTGGAAGAGCAAATATTGTTAAAATGTCTATACGACTCAAAGCAATCTACACATTTAATGCAATTTGCAACAAATTACCAACAGCATTTTCACAGCGCTAAAACAAATCCTCAAATTTGTATGGACTCACAAAAGACCTTGAATAGCCAGAGCAACCTTGAAAAAGAAAAGCAAAGCTGGAGGCATCACAATTCTGGACTTCAAGTTATATTACAAAACTGTAGCAATCAGAACAATATGGTACTAGTACAAAAACAGACACATAGATCAATATGATAGAATAGAAAACCCACAAATAAACTCACAATCATATGACCAATTAATCTTCAGCAAAGCAGTAAAGAATATCCAATGGGGAAAAGACAATCACATCAACAAATGGTGTTGGGAAAACTGGACAGCAACATACAAAAGAATGAAACTGGACCACTTTCTTAAACCATATACAGAAATTAATTCAAAACGGATTGAAGACCTAAATGTGAGACCTGAAACCATAAAAATCCTAGAAGAGAACACAGGCATTAATTTCTCTTACATTGGTCATAATAACATTTTTTTTTTACAACAAAAGCAGGAATAACCTACTGGGACTTCATCAAAATAAAAAACTTCTGCACAGAGGAAAAAAAAATCAATAAAACCAAAAGGCAACGTATGGAATGGGAGAAGATACCTGTAAATAACATATCAGATTAAGGTTTAGGATCCAAAATATATAAAGAACTTAGAAAACTCTATATCCAAAGAACAAATAAATGGGCAGAAGATATGAACAGACATTTCTGCAAAGAAGATATAGATGGCCAACAGACACATGAAAAGATGCTCATCAGCACTTATCACGGAAATGCAAATAAAAACTACAGTGAGATATAACCTCACACTTGTCAGAATGGCTAAAATCAACAACACAGGAAACAACAGGTGTTGGTGAGGATGTGGAGAAAAAGGAACCCTCATGCACTGTTGGTGGGAAGGCAAACTGGTAGAGTCACTAGGGAACACAATTTTACATAAAGGAAGGAGGAAATGACCCTAACATCTATTATCTGTTATACACAGAATGCTGAAAAAGTTGACTTATTACATATCATCTTTTAAAATTTAATTGGAAATTAAGTAATTCTAAGTCAAAATACAATGATTTCATGAACTAGGAATTAAGAATGTTCTGTTGAATTCTACCTTGTACTATTTTCTTCCTTCCTGCAAACTCTTTGACTATCATTTTACTGCCAGCATGCTTTTTCTCATTTGTGCCCCTGGTAAATAGGCTAAGCAGTAGGGAGCAATGTTTCTTTTTATTTCCAAAATGAATCCACTAAATTTCATTATTGTTGGTTTCTTACAGTCAACTTCTGTCGAGAATTAATCTAGTCCTTGCTTCCTAGGCGGTTAAATTTCTCTTACCAATCCTGTCAGAGGGTTATAAACTTGCGTTATTAAGTAAAAGAAAATGACATCATTAAAAAGCAAAAGTAGACCATCCATAATCAACATCATATAACAACAACAAAAAGATATTTTAATATCAAAAAGTAGAAAGGGCTTAATTCCCAAAAGAGAAGCCTGCCCTTTCCTAAAAAGGGAAACTGGCCATCATACACTGACATACCCAAGAGTCAAAAATCAAGGAAATAACTACGGGCATGTACAAAGGCAAAAAAAAAAAAAAAAAAAAAAAAAAAAAAAAAAAAAAAGAAAAGAAACAACAACCATAGCCTAACATTTTATTTTATCATATTACATCATATTTAATTGATTTCTTATTTGTCAGTTTGAAGATCTCTGTTCTATATCAGATACATAGAGTAATCTGAATCTTATTTGTTTCAGGATTTTATTTGTCATTGAAAACCAAGTCATAGTCATATACGAATTTCCCTGGGCAGCTGTAACAAAATACCACAGGCTGGATGGCTTAAACAACAGAAATGTACTTTCTTCCAGCTCTGGAGGTCAGAAGTCATACCCAAGTGTTATCAGGGTGGGTTTCTCCTGAGGCCTCTCTACTTGGCTTGCAGATACCGCCTTGTCACTATGTCCTCACATGGTCTTTCTTCTCTGTGGATGTATCCCTGGCATCTCCTTGGGTGCAAACTCCTCTTCTAAAGGGACACATGCCAGACTGAATTTGAATCCACCCTGATGACCTCGTTTTAACATAATTATCTCTTTAAAGACCCAATCTCCAAATATAGTTGGATACATTCTAGTTACTTAGAGTTTCAATATAAGCATTTTGGGGAGACACAATTCAACCTATAACAACTAGCAATACCACTAAAAGTAGAATATAAACCTATCTAAAGTTGGTACTTTCTCTGAGATTAAAAGATAACTTAGTCCAACTGATATTAAGATTGAAAAATCCAGAGACTTTTACATGTTAGCTGTGACCTCTGAGGGCAAGAATATATTTAGTTCTTCTAGGAACTATGGAACTATATTTTTAGTCATTAAATAATAATTACCAATTCCTCTGATATTGAGAAACTAATATACGTTTTTCTAATTATTCTTTTTTAAAAGACAGTGTTAGCCACTTTCATTAAGTGGGTTTCCAACTCTAGCAATGGCATTAACATGCCACTGAGATCGGCATGATGCTTTTCCCTTCACATCCCTCTTACTTACATCATGAATCTAAAATAGAAAACTTGAAGGTTATTCAGCATAGAGGGAAATGGGATTTTTTAAAAATACACGTGCATTCTTGATTGATAAGTGAACTTATCTTTGTGCATGAAATTAAAAAAAAAAAACCATTATAATACCTGTTTGTTTAAACACAGGCATAATATGTATCCGATTCTACTTCAAATTGAAATTTTCACTTTTTCTCTACATTTCTATTCCAAAACAGGCATAAATAGGCCTTTTTAGCTTTTGGGGTGTTTCAAATGATTATTTAGTAGATCTAGATCAGACTTTTTGGTTGCAAGCAACAGATAGGAACTTGGATAACTTTAACGAAAAGGTATTCAGTTAGGTCACAGAATTAAGGCTGCAAAACTTGGGTCATACATAGGACAGTCCAAGGGGTTGCTATTCCTGGCATTATGCAGCTAATTTGTTGCAGCTGCAGGCTCTAGTGAGACTCTTGCTGCTACCAAATTGTCCCTGGTACCACCAAAACTGCAAGGATCTTACCCACTCCATTGACTCCACTTGGAACCACATGTTCAATATTCAAAGTCCCTAGCAAAAATGTCTTATTGGTGGAAACTCAGAAATGTACTTGAATCGTCACTAAAGGATATACAGCCTTTTCATCTTCCATGGTGGAGCTAGGTACTGGAAATCACCATTTAACAGACCACGGTAGTAATTCCACACAAGGAAAGTGCTCTATGAGTTGGGGGATAGAGAGGCGATACATTTGTCATTGTGCCTAATCTGTTCTCATGTGGGCCTGGGGGACAACATGGAAGGAAAATCCTTTATGTGTGTGAAATTCAATCAATTTCAAACCAATTTTGGGGGAAACTCCAAATCTCAATTTATAGACTAAAAAAAGGGTTAAGTGTTATTAAACATTTAAAAATAGCAGTAGGTCGGGGCACCTGGGTGGCTCAGTCAGTCAAGCGTCTGCCTTCAGTTCAGGTCATGATTTCACAGTCTGTGAGTTTGAGGCCCGAATAAAGGCTTTGTGATAACAGTTCAGAGCCTGGAGACTGCTTCAGATTCTGTGTCTCCCTCTCTCTGCCCTTCCTCTGCTCATGCTCAGTCTCTCTTTCAAAAAATAAATAAACATTAAAAAATGTTTAAAAAAGAGCAGTAGGTCTTTTGGTAAATTCTGAAAAATAACAGTTTCTTCAAGTAGTTAGTAGAAACTAGATGTAGAATAGTATATTCGTAGAAAGAAAAAGCTTATGATATTGTCTTATTTCAGCCAAAATTTCAAAGAATCCTGGGATCTATGTATGGCTTCATCACTAAAATCAGTACTCTCATAAATGAATTCAATCTAGAAGTTCTGGATAAATGGCTTGAAGGTTCTGTCATCCTAACACATCTGAACAGGTTCACATTTTGCTTCAAATCTTGTTATGTAAAGGTTGCTTAATGTTAAGCACACCAAATAATCAACAAAGGGATGCTTATCTTTACTTAAATAATTAACATTTTACTAAACTAATTCCCTGGGTTATCTTGTGGTCATGGTTCAGAAATTGTAAAATGAAGAAATATTCAAACAAAATATAATGCAGAACCAATTATCCACCAACCAGAATTTAAGTGTTATAATGTGATCACACTGTTTGATCTGTTTTTATACAATCACTAACATATATTATAGATCAATTTGAAGCCCCTTCCCCTATGTCTAGTCACTTCCCCTTCACTGGAAATAGATTTTATCATGAAGTGAGTATATGTACTTGCAATCTTTTGATACATTTATATATACATATGTGTGTATTATTGAAGAGCATGTAGTATTTTTTTAATAAATGTATCATATGTTTTTGTAACATGTTATAATTTTATAATTATTTTATCATTATGTTTTGAGATTTATTTTTTGATACATTAATTTTAGTTCATTTATTGTAACTGATATGCTATAACCCATCTTATAAATATGTTCTATCTATCCCCTATTGATGGACATTTAGTTTATAAGCATTCCTTTTTTGTTTCTACCAGTAATGCTGTAATAAACATTTTTGTACATATGTTTTTATGCACTTATCCTACAGTTTTTCTAAAAATGTAAATTCTGGGTCACAAAGGCATGGGCATTTTTTATTGTGCTAGATGACTGAAAATTATTTTCATCATAAATTATTTTTTTAAAAATTAAAATCCTCAGAGATAACCTGTATTTTTACTGACTCCTACAATTTATAGACATGCCTTCTTCTTTTTGCTCTTATATCACAGATGTAAATCTTTCTAAGAAGATAAAATAACATAAAATAACATACAATGACTTTTCCCAGCATTACGGTTTTGGGTAATGATTTAATTTGCCAATGTGTTCGTTTTTTTCTTGCAAGTAATTTTATTGTATGACAGAAGTCCCTTTTCAAAGGGGAAAATGCTTACTTATGGAAATTAAAGACAGATTTTCTTTTGGAAATATCTCCAAATTTACCAGACATATTGGCAGAGCCAGCACTATTTCTATAAAGTTTTGGGAAAATAAAACCTAATTAAAATTACTAAAATTAGACAAATAAAAATCGTTTAGTCAAGAGTTCTAAAAAATATCTTGAAGCTTTTCATAGGATTGAGTGATGACACACAAAAAATCATTAGATTTGAAGAGAATTTTTTCACAATGGCTGTTACATAGATATATGAGTTTCCTTTTCATCTATTCAAGTAAAGACTCTGTTTTGTCTTACTGTTTCCACATGTTTGATCAAAACTGAGGAAAAGTAGCAACTTGGATTTACCACTGTTTGTGTTAGATTCTGAAAATAAAGCAAGCTATTCTATAATACAGTGACTTGTCATGGTGAGTTTGATTTATCTAGTAAAAGATGTTGGGGGCATTCTTTATTATTGGGTTTCTGCCATCAATTAAGATTTATTTTCCATCTTTTCTTATTTCTCAAGAAATTATTTTCTAAATACACAGTTTATAAAAGCAGAGGAGATAAGTTAATTCTCACATCCCTCTTCACAACGTGAACTGACTTTTGCAAAGTTAATGTAGGGAAGAAGGTTTAAGAGTGTGAGTGTGTGTGTGTGTGTGTGTGTGTGTGTGTGTGTGTGTTAAGGTAGGTGCTCTGCTTCCCTCCCTGCTCCCATTCTGAAAGAAAGGAAATGTCCCCTTACAGTGCAAAGATCCTATCTGGTTACCAGCCAATATATTTTGCACTCTCAGACAAGGGAAATATTTGAGGTCTAGAGGTAGACAATCTCTGGGGAGACTGAAGTAGTTTTGTTAATGTAAAGAAAAATACATTTTGCTTGAATATTTGCATGTTTCCACTTATGCAGTGTACTGACTTTCCTTTCAGCTCTGCACAGAATTTGGGCAACCTGAATGTGAAGTTCCTGAAAGTTGAGCTTTCTGGAGATTAAAATAGGATTTCTCCTGATTTACTACTCCTTGTCAGTACTAGTATTCAAGCAGAGTCTGATTATCTGTTGTGACAGTGGTTGGATGGATGACTATTTTAACTGGGCAGTTGACCTATGTCATTTTGTAAGACATTTCTAATATTAATGTGTTATGATTCTACCAATCTGAAAAAGAGAGATCAAGTTTGGCTCAGCAGGTGGAAAGAGCATCAAAGGAGGAACAGACTCTGAAACACAAAACGTGGGTAGAATTTTTATGCGTGATAACATACGTAAGGGGCAGAGCAGTCAGAGCAAACCTGAACAAAGGTATAAATGGTGATGGTCATCCTGATGCATGTAATTGCTCTAGATCAAAGAACAGCTTTCTAGTAATATTGAGATTAGAAACCAAATTTCCCCACTTCTGAGTACTCATTCTACTTTGTCAGCAGAATGAGAGAAGTTGTTATTCACACATTTTAGGCAAGTTATCTATCCCTTATAAATAAGAATATATATTTATATTTACAAAATATACTATATATTGTATATAGAGACAATATATAGAAAATATAAAATGGGAGCAAGATGGTTTTCTAAGGACTAGATAATAGTGTAAATAAAATATAATGGAAAAATGTGATTTTTACGTTGCTATTTTAAAAATTAAATAAATATCCAGAGGATATATCTCCAAACTCTGTTATCTATCCAACTGACATGGGCAAACTCATGGTTATTAGTTCAATTTAGGGATATAAATTCTTCATGAAACTGTCGACTATGTTCAAGATACTCATTATCACTATAAAAACATATTTATAAGGTACTTAAGGTACATAAGTAGCAATTTGTCTAAGGGTTAAATGTAAATACCTTAACCAAATTATGATTTCAGGCAGTAGCAAGTAAACAGTTTTCCTTAACCTGGCAAAATCAAAAACAAAGATTTAGACACTTTCTCTCTCTCTCTCTCTCTCTCTCTCTCTCTCTCTCTCTCACTGAAAAGCTAAGTTTTAGCCTCCAGGGCAAGTCTGGTGTTAATGTACTTTATATCCTTCTAACTGAGATCTAGCTGGGGCCCACATGCCTTAAGTAAACCATCTCTTTTCAGCCAAAATTGAGCATAACATTCATTCAATTTCATGGTGTTTCAACGTGTACCTTTTAGAAATGATGAAGTAAGGGAAACTAACCCCAAATCAACTATTGAAGCCCATTAAAGTGGGCTTATTTGCATACTTTGGCTTTATATGGATAACATGCTCCAGAGAGCTGTATGAACTTTTGGGCTGAAGGAGATACTGGGCTATGCCTAATGTTTTCTTGTACAGACCATTCAGAACTCACATGATACCTAAAGTGTTGTTGATGAGTCTGTCATAGATCAGCACTTCTTGGTTATTTGAGCAGACAAAGAGGTTCAGAAGTATTGAATCTGGAAATGTTAAGGGGTTCAAGGCAATACAAGTGTGCCACTTAGAAAACTGCATCTATGTTGGTTTGGGTTATTGATGTTTAATTAGTGCTCTTGAGATTTCACTCCTCCACCACATGATCCACTTTTCTGATATAAAAGTAGGAGACTTTATATATAAAATAAATATTGATGGTTTATTCAGTGTAGGATTTCAGCTTGTGAGGGCTAACAGAGAGCCAAACAACCCAGAAGTAGTGGGTTTTGGCTCAGAAGAACAGGGGAAAAAGGTCTGTTGTGTGATTGACAGGTGAGATTCTGAGGGAAAAAAAAGTCACTCCAACTCCAGCGCAGATAATAATGTACTTCTGAATATTCAAGCACATCCTGTTATTTTAAAGTTTAAATATAAACTGAGTAAAAGAATCACAAAACTAACCTTAAAAATACAACTCAAGCCAAGGTAACCAGATAGGATTTTTAACACTAAAATTACAGTTCCACTATCAAAAGTTATATTTCATATGTGAAAAATTTCAAAGCTGTGTGTTGTATAGTCCAAGGTCTGAAATCTTTGACAAGAGCAAGTTCTGAGTACCAGGATTAAGTGTATTGTTCCTCAATTTATGCATATTTGAGTATAGAACACTTAACATTTGCAAATTTCTATAACCTGATGAATGAAAGTTAAAGAGAATGTGTTATTTAATGTTTACCAATATAAAAAGTGATATTTTAGGAAGCTCATCTTATTGGACAACTTAATTTTAATGTTATACATATATGAATAAGTGACATATTTACTTGGTTCAAATGTAAAATGACTGCACTTTTGTCCATGCTTGGACCCTATTTTTACATTACTAATTTTCTGAAAAATCCAAATATTCAAAGTGATTTGTTAGAAATATGTAAGAGGGGTACCTGGGTGCCTCAGTCGGTTAAGTGTCTGGCTTCGGCTCAGGTCATGATCTCACAGTTCATGGGTTCGAGCCCTGCGTTGGGCTCTGTGCTGAGAGCTCAGAGCCTAGAGCCTGCTTTGGATTCTGTGTCTCCCTCTCTCTCTGACCCTCCCCCACTCACACTCTGTCCCTGTCTCTCATAAATGAATAAACATTCAAAAATATTTTTTTAAAAAAGAAATATGTGAGAAAAAGCACTGATCTGTAAAAATAAGTTACAAATAGAAAATGTTTAAATTTACTCTGTAATTTCAATACCCATTCAAGATTGAATACTGATTTTTTTTCTTAAATAACAAACGTTTATATAGCACTTACTATCTATATACCTTGTAAGATAATAGAAAATACATAATTGGTCCATGCCCCCAGTTCCTGGCAGAGCTCCAAAACCCTTGAAGTAACCTAATTGAGAAGAGCTACAAGCATCTTTTGTTCTAATATTTGGTCTTTGATCCTGGTTCCTGACACCACACTTCTGAATCCCTAGGAATATCCTGGGGAATATCCCTTTTATTCTAATGAGGCTACTCTAGATGGGCTCCAAGATGGGAGACAGTCATAAGACAGACCAAGCCATATTTAGAAGCTTGGATTTTCAGCCCCACACCTCATTCTCCAGAGAGGTAAGAGGGGCTAGAAGTGGGGTTAATATGCACACATAATGCATACATTATGGATACATAATGAAGTGTCCATCCCCAAAGTACATGTTTGGAGAGCTTCCATGTTGCTGAACACATGGAGAAGGGGGGACAGTGGACTATCCAGAGGGCCACATCCTTTCCTTTTCCCTTGTCCTATGCATCTCTTCTATCTGGCTCTTCCTGAATTATATCCTTTCATAATAAAATAGTAATATAGTAAATAAAATGTTTCTCTGAGTTCTGCGAGCCATTCTAGCAAACTGTTGAACCTGACAAGGGAGTCATGGGACCCCCAATTCATAGCCAGTAGGTCAGAAGTACAGATAACAACCTGGAACTTGCAATTGACATTTCAAATGGGGAAGGCAGTCTTGCGGAACTGAGGCCATAATTTGTGGGATCTGATACTAACTTCAGCTAACTTCTGATGGTGTCAGAATTGAATTCTAAGATTCCCTGGTCATGTCACAGGGTACTGCTTGTGTTTCTCCCAACACAAATTTGGTGGCCAAAAGTGTCAGAAGTGCTATATGTGAGTAATAAAGAAAAAACATACAGGAGAAGTGATTTTTTTCCTACTGAGCACTTTTGCATACATTTTAGTAACATTAATTCATTATTCACCATAAGACACCTACAATGTATTATCTCCATTTCACAAATGAAGAAATTAGACTAAGGTTAAGTAATTTATCCAAGGTGACATAGCTAGTAAAGGCAAGCTCCAAGCTCTTAAACCACACTCCACATGACCTTTTCTTCTCATGGAGCCACTCAAGAGAAGACTGTGTGGGATTAGAAGCTAAGCAAAGAGGAAATGCTATCAAATTTGAATCACTAATAATATGTAACAACTGTTGTCATTCTTTAATTTGTCTGATATGGAGAGAATCATTGAACATATTTGACATCCAGTTGAAATTTGCATTTCTGATGGAATTTTCACCGTGATAGAATTATGATTTACAACTATCTCAGTTACTTTTCAGGAAAGAGGGGCATCTTTGTCAAATATTTACTTCTAAGACAGTTTTTCCATTTTATTGAAAATGAAGGCATGTATCTCCTCCTATGACATGGTAACATTGTTACAGATTTTGGAGAGGCAAATCAAAGTTGTTTAGTTGTTAAATCAGAAAGAAACTTCCAAGTATTGTATTCATTTGACAAATATTTAGAAAATGGAGTCTATTTTTCAAAATACATATTATTTATTGTCTCAGTTGCAGTATTTGTACCAGTATCTCACTTTGGCAGAACATTATCAAGAGAACATGTATTTGCATTTTACTTGTCATCAAACTCCTCATCACTTCAAGGTAAATATCTGCTCAGAGTGGATACATCCAAACCCTACCCGGCATTTCATAAGGGCTGTGCACATGTTTGTGATATAGTAATGGATTCCTAAACATAGGTAGGCCTGAATGTAAAAACAAAATGAAAGCCAAAAATCTGTGTATTGCTACAAATTTAATTGATGCCACTTTTTTTTGTTTTTAATCAAGAGGTCTAAATATATTTTTAAAATTAAGAAAAAATTTGTTTAAGGACTACATAAAATGAGTCAACATGATTGTTCAAGTAAATATTATTTTTTGGTATTTTACTTAGTCTGTGGATATTTTTATGAAATGTAATTTAGTATGGACATTTTACTATGGTTTTCTTTACCAATTTAAAATAATTTAAAAACTATAAAAGCAACACAAATTGTTCCCATAATTTATGGGAGATCCTGAATGACCCTCTTAGAAGCGGACCCAGGCAAATATTGTCTAAAAGAAAACTAAATGATTCCTGCTAATTCTAAAGGCTATAATTTTCCAAGAAAGACCCAGTGGGCATCCTAAATGCACATTACATGTCTAAATATTTTCCAGAAACAATGCTATAGTGTGTCAGAGGGTCCTATGAAATCTAGTTGATTAAAAGTTTGAAAAACAGCCCTAATTTGTTTGGAAACAATGAAAAGTTTAATTGTGTTCATTTAATCAAGGATACAAGAGTGCCACCTAGTGCTCAAGTTTCATGAACTGCAGACACATGGCCCTTAGAAACCAGTATATGATGGAGCAGGCATATACTACTCATACAAAGCAGATAAAGTAACAGAAAATGTGGTAATTTCTCATTTTATATGATTTTCTTATAGAGCATAATCTGCTATTTATTTGGGTGCCACAACTTAGGTTTTTTAAATATTAGATTTTTATATCCCTGGTGTATTCCTATAGGTTTTTCCTGAGATTTTATATATCATAATAAAACAGCATGAACATTTGGTGAAGTCTTAGTAAATTGCAGGTAAAATTCTAATAACAGGAAAAATGAACTTATATAGTAACTAACAATAATAATGGCAATTATATTTTAGGAGATTGCTATATGTTAATGTGCTTTGTTCTTTACTTTTATTATCTCTGATACTCAGGAATTCTATGAGTGAGGTATTATATCAACTTTACAGATGTAATTAAATCTCAAAGAGTTATGTTTGAAACACTGCATTGCTGGTAAGTGTGGGAGACCATATGATAAATGTGATCTTCATGAGAGGACACCATGCTAGATTATATGCTATCTAATTCCGTAGTACTTCAATGATGTCAATTATCAAACCAAAGCCTAAAAATGCCCACTGATTAAAGTTAACAACATATGCCATTTGTCCACTTGTGATCTTATAACTGAAACTACCTCAAATATCTATGCCACAATTGTAGTTAGAACAGAAACTAATAGAAAAATAAGATTATTTAGAAATATGTTTTGCTCACAAAAGAGCTTTTATATATATTTTTATTTCATTAAGTCATAAAAGAAGTATTAGTATCTCACTCTTGATAAGAGTTTATCAACTATTAACTCTGGCACTACTGACATATTGGGCCAGATATTCTTTTATGTCAGGGGCTGTACTTCATATTTTTGTAAAGAGAATAATGTCCCCAACCACCTCTGCCAAGTATCAGAATGATGAAATTTTTGTGGTGATCCTTAAGGAAGGCTCTCTGCTAATAGTTCCTACCTCCTTAATTTTATATATACTCATTCCAAAATAAAGTTGAAAATATTAGACTCTGAGTCTAGTGGAGCAGAACAGCTGTGCGTAAGATCAGGTCTTTATTCTGTTTTGCTTAATATCTAATGAAAGTGAAATATTACTTTGAGCCAAAGTTTAAGAATTACCTCATAGAGAAAGTTAGTTTCAAAATTATATCTGGTAGATATAGGCTCTGGTAGGACCTTCTTCTGCAAACATCTGATCCCAAGACTTTTCTATTTGCAAAAATCTTTCATGTATATGATGAAAGCAGTACAGATTGCCCATAATTTTGTGGTTTATCTGAATTTATGTTGTTTTTTTAGAAAACTGATATCTAATTTAGGTGGAAATTTTTACTGAACCAACAAAAAATAAACAAGTAGTTCCATATCACCTCAATATAAACCAATTATCTCTTCTCTGTCTCTCTCTCTGTCTGTCTCTGTCTCTCTCTCTCTCTCTCTCTCTGTGTGTGTGTGTGTGTGTGTGTGTGTGTGTGTGTGTGTATAAAACACCTGGAGAACTAGGTGTTTGCAAGAAGTTAGAACAGAAAGATTGAAGAATGAGGAAAGATCATCTAGATGGTAAAAAAAGAAAAAGGAAGCAATATGGCATAGTGAGAGGGACTTGACAGACATTTCAATGATTATTGTAGTATAATTTTTTAATAAATTGCAAGACTATGGGTAAGGCTTCATATATATTTTTTGTAAAATATAAAAAGATGAATAAACTGTCAGAGTCTCATTTTATTCTTCATATCACTCAAGAAACTTGTATTAAGTGAATTAATGAGGTTAGAAGTACATTATTTGTAAAGATCAAATAAGATGTGTATTACAGAAATCCTCTCAAATTCCCATTAAAATACCCATAAATTTATAAAACAACAATTCTTAATAGCACTGTGAGAAAACATTAAATCATAGCCTGAGCAAAAGTTCAACTAAATACCTAGTGACTTCATGTTTTCTAAATTATTTTAACAATACCTACTAAACATAGTGTTCAATATTTCTATATGAAGATTTCTTTACCAGCATAATTTTTTTGGTCTTTGTATTTGACCTTGTCTTGGTAATGTCAATAATAATTCCAGAATTCAAGAAGTATTTTTTTCTTTTTCTTTTTTTTTTTTTTTTGAGAGAGAGTGTGTGGCATGGGGAGTGGCAGAGGGAGAGGAACAGAGATCATCTTAAGCAGGGTCCACCCCAGCTACAAGGGTCAGCTCTATCTCATGATCTGAGATCATGACTTGAACAGAAATCAAGAGTCAGACACTCTACCAACTATACTCTTTTAGTAGCTGTAAGTTATCATCTTTTGATTTTCTTTTAGTAAGCTCATAGTTCTTTTACATTTACATCTTCAAGATTTATATCTGTAACTTTTCCTCATCTTTGTGACTAACAAAATAAGTAAACAGAAAGGAAATGAAAAGCATTGTACGGAGAATTAGTTTAGTGGGCATATGTAATTTTTCCTGCAAACAGCTGACTCGGTGCTAAGCTATTGAAGATAGATTACCTGATGTGATATGTTACAGAGTCCTAGAAAGCTTGTATAAATTGAAACTCATTACATTTAACACAATTTCCTCAAGTAATACAAGAAACTTCATGATGAAACAACCAAAGCAACAAAAAGGCTTGCATAAATGAAGTTAACTTATATATAGGTAACAAACTATACGACATTTATTCTTAGTTGAATTTTTGAGAAAAAAAATCATATCCAATCATGTCAAAACATGTATTCTGCATACTAAATATTAAAGTAATAGAATCGGTATAGATAAACTTTATAAAAGCTTTTAAATGCACAAGTATGAACCAAATATCAAAAGGAAAGCAGTGGAGTATTCTTTTAAAAAATGAAGTTACTTCTGTCAAGTAAAAATTCACCTTATTTCAACTGCTTTGTATGTTCATGTTCTGGCATATTGGGTTTTCTTCAAGAGAAGCACTAATTTACTTTGTAGTGTGAAGAAACTTTCTATTAGTATTTACAAGCTCAATGCTGCCTTGTCTTATGAAACATGTTATTAACTGTTAATCCACACAACACCCCTTGTTAAATACCTCATTATTATTATCTTCACTTTCCAGCTGAAGAAACACACCAAGAGAGGTCACAGAGTGAGTCAAGGCCAGGATTAGCAATGAAAAGCACCCAGTTGTTGGTGCTTTCCTTGGTCTACCCGGCCACGCTAAATAGGTGAGATGGCTTGCCTGGATAGCCACAAAGAATGGGAGCTGACCCAGAGCTTGTGTAACCAAATTCCTAATAAAGACAGCCTGTGTAGTCCTTGCCTTTGGACTTCATACAAGTTACCCTAAATTTGAATTGGTGGGGCCCTCACTCATATTCTTGACCTAGATCCTGAACGTTGCCCTTACTATTCCTCACCTCATGTCACCATCACTACTGAAACCCTAGGAGTTTACCTGTGGTTTGCTCTACTCTGAACCTATTTCTAAGGAGAGAAAGGTAAATAGTGCTGAGGGCATTTTACAACCTAGGGTGATATTTCTGGAGGGACTGGAATCTGTATTAATTATCTTTAAAAAATGAGACCAAATTTATAAACTTTGTGGGCTTTTTTTTATCTAAATGTTTGAGAAAAAATAAATGCACATGTAAAAAAACTGAAATTCTAGACAGTGGCTACAGTATAAGTAATAGATATCATATATTTTATGAAATATTGATAGACAATGAAGACCTGAATTTTCTAAATTATTCAACTTCCAATTGTTAAGAAATCTTTCACGATAGCAAGCACTTTAACTTTAAAAAGAAGTATGATCAAGAAAATAGAAAAGAACTTTTAAAACTATCTAATAGCAATTAAAAATACTGGGTTTTGTTGGAGCTATGTAGCTTTTACAATTTTTGAAATGTGGAGGACATGGGTTACCAATAATGTTTATAAAAAACATATTTTTATTTTAATTAATCTAATATCTCATTGGGAAACAAAGACATTTGATTAAAGAGGTGTATAAAGGTTTACTTATTGGTAAAATATCCTAATAATATTGTATAATAGTTAATATATTTGATGTAACTGGTGAAATTTATAAAAGTGTTTTGCTTTGTATAATGAAATAGGGTCCTAAGTTATTTTTTTCTTTCTTTTAAATGAAATGAAAAAACATTCCCTAGGGTGGGGAAAATAATAAAAGTATATCAAAGCTGACAGGAAAAATTCAGATTATCCCGTTATCTACCCAAGCAATTGAATATATTTTTTAAAGTTTTCATATTAAAAAAATCACATTTCAAAATCTGGCCCAGATGGCTTCATTATTGAATTCTTCCACATATTTAGGAATAAATAATTCTAAACACTTTCACAAAAGAGAAAAACAAGGACCCACAGCTCACCTTATGGGGTCAGCACAGACTTCACTCTGAAATTTTAAATTTTAAGTTGGCATTAAGAGAAAGGAAAATTACAGACAAATTTCTTTGGAAAATATAGTTGAAAATTTCTAAAAGAAATGTGAGCAAATCAAACCATAAAACAGATAATGTAACAACATTCGGTAGGGTTTATTTTAGGTCTGTAAGAGAAGTTTAACATTCAGAATGCAATCAATCTAATTCATCACATTGACAGAATAAAAGGGGGAAATGGCATAATTATATCAATAGATACAGGAAAAACTTTTGATAAAAGTCAATATCCTTTCATGATAAAAACTTTTAACAAACTAAAAATGGAGGAAAATCTTAATCTGGTAAAGGGTATCTACAAATGTCTACACCATACATTATATTTAATAAAGACATATCAAAAATTTCCCATCAAGACTGGGAACAAGATAAGAAAGTCTGATATCATCACTTTAATTCAACTTTGCACTGGATGCCCCAGCCTGTGCAATAATATTATCAAAATAAATAAATATTATAAAGTTTGGAAAAGAATAAATGGATTTTGTTTATAAATGGCATCACTGTGCACACAAAATATCCAAAGCATTCATAAAGTGTTAGAATCAGTAAGTAAATTTAGCATGACTGCTGGATATAAGCAATTAGAAAATAAAAAATTTTAAAGAGCATTAATTTAACATCAAGCACATAAAATTTCGATATATTTACCTAATAAAAATTTTGCAAAGTCTTTGCACATAAAATTTAAAAATATTACTTATGAAAATTGAAGAAGAGGTAAATAAATGAAAGAATTTACTAAAGATTGTAAATGTATCAATTATTTCCCAACTTCAATTCAATTCAATTGAATACCAATTAAAATCAAAACTTTATTTTTATTGACATTGATTAGTTTATTTTAAAATTCTAATGAAAATGCAGAAAGGTCAAGATGAGGCAAGGCAATCTTGAATGAAAATAAAGTCAAAGTATTTAAATTACCATATATCAATACTTACCAAGAAATCACAGTAAGATTTTATGATATTGACACAAGAATAGAAAAACTGACCAATGGCATATAATAAAGACTCCAGAAACAGAGTCATATAAGCAACCACAGATATTATAAAAGTGACATTGCATTGCAGTGGGGGGAAAAGTTAGGTTAATAAATTTTAATCTGGTTGTCCTGAATACAACCAAAATTTATTCCATATTAAGTGTAGATCTAAATAATGTGAATTACAAAACAATAAAGGTTGTAGGAGGTAATATACGTGAATACTTTCATAGCCAAAGTAGCAATTTAAAGTCCTTAAAGAGGAAACAAAATGTACTAGCCAAAGATAACACTAATAATTTGTGCCTCATAGAAATTAAGATTTCATATTTATCAAAATATTCCATGAAGAGTTTACAAGGCAGAATGAAAAAAAAGTTATAGTATATGTAATACATATAATATATATTATATATATAATTTATAGAAAATGTGTATATTATGTATATAGATAATATGTATGGTGTATATGAAAAATAAACATAATACATGTTACATATGTACTATATAATGTATAGGAAAAATAAACAGGCTATATAAAAAATCTTCTACAACTCAAGAAATATAGATAGATGACCCCATAGAAAAAAGCAGACAAAACACTTGGACAGGCACTTCACAAAGAGACTATCCAAATGGCTAATAAACATATGTAAATGTGATCAACATCAATAGCCATCAGGTACATACAAGTTAAAAACACAGTGTAACAAATATGTATAAGATCTACACGAGGAAACTATAAATTTCTGATGAATGAAATCAAGTAAGAACTAAGTAAATGGAGAGGTATTCCATGTTCATGAATAGGAAGACTCAGTATGGTCAACATACCAGTTCTTCCCAACTTGATCTATAGGTTCAATACAATCTCAAACAAAATCTCAGGAAGTTATTTTGTAGATATTGACAAACTGATTCTAAAGTTTAGATGGAGAAGCAAATGAGCCAGAATAGCCAATATAATATTGAGGAAGAACTGTAAAACTACAATAATCAGGACAATGCGATATTGGTAAAAGAACAGAGAAATAGATCAATGGAACCAGATAGCAAAATCAGAAATAGCTGCTGCAAATATAGTCAATTGATTTTTACAAAAGAGCAAAAGCAATAAAATAGATCAAAGATAGTCTTTTCACCAGAGGTTACTGGAACAATTGAACATCCACATATTGATGAATAATAAATCTAGATTCACCAAAAAAATGAACCTAGATAATCTAGACAGGCATTATGCTCTTCACAAAAATTAATTCAAACTGGATCATAAAATTCAAAACTATAAAATTCCTAGAGGATAATATAGGACAAAACCTGCATGGTGACCTTGGATGTGATGATTACTTTTTAGATACAACAGAATCCACAATCCACAAAAGAAATAATTGATAAGTCAGACTTCATCAAAATTACAACTTTTGTGAAAAGCCACGTCAAGAGAATAAGAATACAAGCCACAGACTGGGAGAAAATATTTGCAAAGACACATCTGATACATCTGGGCTGTTATCCATAATATACAAAGTACTCTTAAAACCCAAAAGTAAGAAAATGAACCATTCATTTAAAAATTGGGCCAAAGATCTAAACAGACACTTCTCCAAAGAAGATATGCAGATAGTAAGTAAACATATAAAAAGATGTTCTACATAATAGATCACCATAAAGTGCAAATTAAAATTACAGTGAGATACCATTAGAGACACCTATTAGAATGGACAATGGACAAAATTTGGAATACTGACAACACCAGCTGTTGGCAAGATTGTGGAGCAATGGGGATTTTTATTCATTGCTGGTGAAAATGCAGAATGGTATGGACACTTTAGAAGACATTTTGGTGACTTCACACAAACTAACATATTCTCACCAGATGATCCAGCAATCACTCTCTTTGGTTATTACCCAAAGGAGTTGAGAACTTACGTCCACACAAAAAAATCTGTCCACACACGTTTTGTCAGCTTTATCCATAGTGGCCAAAATTTGAAAGCAACCAATATGTCCTCTGTAGGTGAATGAATTCATAAACTGGAACACAACAGAAAATTATAGAATTCCACATTACAAATAATAGAATATTATTCAGTTCTAATAAGAAATGATCTACATCTACCAGAAACTTTGGAGGCAAGTACTGCCAATGAGAGTATGAATAAGTATAATCTCTTTGTAAAGCTGTCTAGCAGTATATCTCCTAAAGCAAAACATAATAATAGCTTATGACACAACAAATACACTATTAAATATAGAAAATTTGAATATATATGCACTGAAAGACATGTCAAAAAATTAATAATATAATTATCTTGTATAGTGAAATACTGGAAACAACTCAAGTATCCATGAATAGAAGAACATACATAATTTTAGAATATTGATATTCTAAATGGAATATTACACAACGACCATGAGTAATCTAATTCTACAAACAACCATATGGATAGTCTCACAGACACAACACTGAGTGAAAGAAACCAGACACATACACAAAAACACTATATAATTACATTTATATAAATGTCTCCAACAGGCAAAACCAATCTGTGTGATGGAAGTCAAAATAGCTGTTCTCTTTGAGGAGGTGGGAGGAGCATGGTGGCTAGGAGAGTACAAGGGAAGCTTTTAGAAATATTATCTTGATCTGGGTGATTGTTACAAAGGAGTGAGTAATATATAAAAATAATTGAGAAGTACACTTAAGATCGTACATATATATATTTGTTATACATTATACATTCATAGAAAATTTATATAAAAAGCAGAGATCACTTCAAAGACAAACGGCATAAAATTTTCTTTTTTTCATAATTATATAACAATGACTAAATTCAAGTAACAAATCCAACCCAATCTAAACGGATCAAGGTGAGGCTAAGAGGAAAAAACATTGCTTAATCTTACAATCAAAATTCAACAATTTCTATTACTTGCCAATAGATATTTTCTCATTAAGCAGCCATTGTTCGTAGATGTTAATTGTTTTCAGATGAGACAAAAATTTTCTTCCATAGGTATATTTTACCTTTCTTAAATCCAAGCACCATTGCACAAATTCTCGAGTCATAAAGGAGATCAATTCAGCCAACATACCACCACTATTAAAAAATAAAGCCAAAGTACACATTTCTCTTGCCATAAACCAAATTCAAAATGTTCAGGTTATCTGTAGTGAAGCCTGTGTGTGCTTTATTTCCTTCTTGATTCAAAACACCAGAGAGTTCCTTCATGCCAGCTGGTTACAGCAGAAGCCAAACACAGAAATGAAACAGCAAATTATAAAGCCACCAGTGCTGCCTCCCTCTTAAACACCCTGCCCTGTTATCAAATGTCATATTGTTCCTTATTCCAGCGTCCTCCCTTTGAATTGGTGACTAGCATTTAGGTTTTAAGCACTCTATCCCATAATATAATAAAATAAACCAAGTTTTCTAAATCTACTCCCTAGATGCAGAAACAGATATTCTTTAGCTTTGCACACTATTACTCATGTCCTGAGCTAACTTTATTATGGTTACTCTGATTATTAATACTTTCCTGGCTAATCAGTGTCTTTGAGGCCTCTGCACATTTAGCTACAGCCATTCTATTTCAGTCCCTTATCCACCCCATTAGCATATTTAGGGTAAATAAAAGACAAGCAGACCAGGTCCTATGGGGCATTATCACTCTTCATGCTGCTCTGAGAGCCCTGGGACTCAGGTTGTAGACCCCATGATGGCTTCATTATCATGTGTTAAAGAGGTTATATGTATTCCTAAAGTGAAGCACATTAATTCATATTGTGAGTTGAAATTAGGACATAAGAAATTTCCCTTTTATTCCGGTTTAGTATTTCATATTGTTGAGGCATAATGTATAGCAGGACCTGCTCTTATCCATACACTGTCTGTGTCTATCAAAAATGATTCAATAAATACAATCCCATATTGTAGCAGCATCTGAAACAACTGCATAATCTTAGCACTGACCAAGATAAATCAAATTACAAAAAAAATTTATAGATGAAGACACGAAGTCTAAGAAAGATCCATGACTCGTTCAGCATCACACCACTACTCACTTGGTATTAGGTAATATGCTTCTATTTTATTAGTATGTAATAGAGGTAAACAGAGAAACAAATGGAGCAATTTTCCAGCCTCTAGAAAACTGTGTAGTAGAACATTCTCAAAAATGTTTTACTGATGGGGGATGCATAGTAACAATTTTTGAGACAACTGACTTAGGCTACACTGCTTTGCCAGCACGATATTTACTAGTAAATATTTCATTTGTGTGCATATGTGTATATGTATTATGTATGTATGTATTATACACATTATATATGTATTATATGTATGTGTTATTATGTGTGTATTATATGTATTATATGCATTGTGTGTATAATACATATGTATTATATGTATGTATGTATGTATATGTTTTATATGTATTATATATGTCTATATTATTATATATATGTACATATACATGTACATGATACAAGTATACATACATGCTATATGTGTGTCATGCATGTGCACATATTACCACTTTTTGAGAACTGAAAACTCAAAATCCTCAAAAACTTAAGAGAGCATGCCATTGTAGACTACAACTTTTCAAGCCAAGACTCAAGGACTTTTGGAGATCTCAGGAGTTCAAAAGGTTTGTGAAAGAGCTGATATTTGTGAGGTATTTTGTATAGGCATACATGTGTACATTTCTGTATGTCTGGAATATAATGAGTTCATAGTGTTTTTTTCTTTCTTTCTTTCTTTCTTTCTTTCTTTCTTTCTTTCTTTCTTTCTTTCTTTCTTTCTTTCTTTTTTTGAGAGAGACAGAGAGCATGCACACTAGCAAGCAGGGGAGGGGCAGAGGGGGAGAGAGACTCTTAAGCAGGCTCTACACCCAGCACAGAGCCCAACGCACAGCTCAATTTCATCATTGTGAGATCATGACCTGCCTGATCCAAAATCAAGAGTTAGATGCTTAACCAACTGAGCCACCTAGGTGCCTCACTTTTACTAGATTTTGAGCATCAGTGTTTAATAACCAATTTGTATTATTTTCTCAGGTTCACTCAGCCAAAAGAGATTCTTTCCTTTTTTTTTTTTTTAGCCAAAATATGAAGCTCTTGAATAGAATAATCTATATTTTGTACTCTTCAATGTTAACGTTTTCACATCTAAAATCTGGAGAGTGTGAGTTAGGTCAAGCCCTAATCTAGTTTGATTTTCACAACATGAATTCTTCAAACTTAACTGATCATTTTTCCTGAGTCCAGTAGAATTCTTTTCAAAGTGGTAGCATATCTAAAGTTGCACACTGTCCTTCTGGATCTCAAAATAAGTCATGCAACCACTGCCAAATGGTATATTTCAATAACTGCATCACATTGGCACTATTATATAAATTCCTATAAGGAACAGACTGATGGATGCCAAATGCCAGGGGAAATTGGTAGCTTCTATGGTGGAAGCAAGGAGGACTGTGTTTGGAACCCAGGAGATCTTCTGAGGTTCTTTTTACAATTCCCATGCCAACAGTAAAGATTAATGGAAAACTACAGGAACCAGAAAAGGCAGAGTAATTAAGGATTCAGATTTTTCAGGAAGGAATATTTGGATCTACATAGCCAATTACAAGAAACTATAATCCTACCTTACATCCTTTTGAGGTCCCATGAGAAAGGTAAGAGCTTTAAATGTTACCAAACTGGGATGGGTATCGGCAAAACTATTTCTCACTTCCTTACAGAGATAAAGTCAATTGTTTGGCAAAGCATCCAAAAAGCCTGGCTACTGTCCTTCCTGGGGCATGTGATTGAGAGATTAGAATTTGGAACTCAACTAAATGAAAAAGTATCCATACAATACAAGCACATGAGAGTTTTGTATAAGGAATACATACTTGTTTTTGTGGGACTTTTTTTTTTTTAACTGTTGGTGATGACAAAACTGTGAAACAGTAGAAAATGGATGGACCGGGCTATGGAGAAGAGGAGGAACCACTGCATACAACATTAGGAAAGAGAGTGTATACAGGAATTGCTCATCACTGGAAAGAAGCTGTTTTTGCCACATGTGGACACCAAGTAGACATTTGAGATGAACAAAGAACCAATCCTATATGTTTGATGATCTAGGGATTTGACAGTAGTGTTAAACTTAATCCAACTGACACATTTCTCTTGGGCAGTTGTGCTTCTGACAGGAATATAGTACTATATGATATGAGGCAAGATACTCCTCTGAAAAATGTCATCTTAGGTATGGGAACAAATACAATTTGTTGGAACCCTATGGAAGCTTTCATTTTTACTGCAGCAAATGAAGATTACAACTTCTATGCATTTCAGAAGCATCCACTATACACTCTTGTAATGGTACGTGTGGATCTGTATCTGCAATGCTTAATGTACATTATTCTCCCACTGGGAAAGAGTTGGTGTCTGCTAGTTTTGATAAATCTATTTGAATCTTTCCTATTGGCAAAAAAAGAAATGGGTTAGTCTATCAAGCAAAGAGAATGCAACATGTTCTCTGTATAAAATAGACTTCTAACAGCAAATGTATTACGTGTGGATCTGATGAAATGGACATTTGTCTGTGGAAGGCTAATGCTTCTGAAAAACTGGATGTGCTTACTTCACGAGAAGAAGCAGTCAAAGGGTATAGCCAGAAGTTCAAGGAGAAACTTCAACACCATCCTCATATAAAACGCGTTGCTCATCACTGATATCTACCAAAATCTATCTACACCCAGATTCAAGAACAGCACACCATTAAAGAAGTTGGTCAACAAAACGAAGGGAATCGTTTTAAACACAGCAAGCCTGGATCTGTATTGATTGTGGCAGACAAGAAGGAATACATAGTGACAGTTCTGAAATAATACCTGGTATTCCCACCAATCCTAAGGTATAATTACTTGTTACATTTTTATTTTAAAACTGTGCAAATAAATGTACTGGCTCTAGAATAATCACAAACAGTTCAGTTCTATGTGTAGAGTTGCTACCCTGGAAAATTATCCTGTAAGGTGGCCTGCTTGATAAAACTATCCAACATTTTATCTTTGATCAGCCTTCTTATTCATTGAGGAATATGGTATTTGCCAACTTAACTTTTACTTTTAGAACCTGCAGATATACCTTTGCGCTGATCTATTATTGTAGATACACTAAATATTTGATGTGGAAGAACTACGCCAGAACTTTTTTTCAATTCAATTAATTTTCTGTGCTTTATTTGTATTTGCCTTTTTGAGACTTTAAAGATGTTCACTTATATAGCTTTTATAAATAATAATTATAATTTATAGTCAAGGTAATAAACCCTTTTTTTTTTTTGCAAAAAAAAATTCCTTGTGTTGACTGTTTCCAAACCTAAAATGTTTTAATTATTAAGGTTTGCTGATCTTCTAATAGAACCATCTGAGATTGTTATTGTCTGCCATATCCATTTATTTTTTGTCTTACATTTTGTCTAAAATGTAAGCCTGGTGAAGCCAAAGGCTATGTGTGGTAAATAGTCTGGCTCACGCTTCATCTTTCTAAACTTCGTTCTGGGGTGAATTCCTGTGCCACAAACTAAAAAATAACCTTTTCCAGAACAGATTCCAGGTAAGTATTTGATTACTATCTTTTTGATTGTGGCAGATATGGCAGTCAGTTACAGAGGCCCAGCCATTCCAGTCGTTTGGAAAAACTCAATTCCTTATATTAAATCCATTTTTGTTGAAAATAGTTTCTGTTTTTCACAATTCATTTCTGACTAATACATGGGCACTCAATTTTTGTGGACTGAATGAATGACTATAATTCTAATAAAGCACAAAATACATTAAAAAAGAAAACGCATTAAAAAGAAAAGTTCACTTATGTTCCCCAGAAGGCAGACTCCAAGACAGCGATCTACACATAGTTCATGGGCTGGTGTTTTCGGGATCAACACCTGAACTGGGGAGTAAAGGAAGGTGAATTGTGATGCATATCTAACAAAGGCATTAGCAATCATACCTGGAAAGCTCGAGAACTAGAATGTTTTTTATAAGTTGTCCAGAACTATGAAGAGTGACAGGCTTTTATACTCTTGCATCAATCAGTAACTGGATATGAATGGACATCTTCCCGAAGGGTGTGATCATGGACTAGGCGGTGCTCTTCTTGGGTTAGGGCAATTCCCAAAGATAACCTGCTGACTCAGCTGGGAGCTGTCAGCCACCCACACTCCCAGCAGCTGGGGAAATGAGTGGTTTAGTTCTGAGAGGGGGAAGTGGTAGATCTGGACAGTGCACTATGGCATCCACCTCACAAAGACAGCATTAATGAAAAACAGCCATGGGACTGTGAGCCAGAAAGCCTGGATTTACGTAGCATTTCTTCCACTTAGTAGCTTTGGGAATTTGGACATGTGATTTAACTCTCTGAATTTGTTTCCTCATCTACAGAAATAGAATACTGATAACATATTATTATATATAATAATAATCCATGTTAAAGGTTTATTGTACTATACACAAAAGAACATGGCAGTCTGTAGATCTTTCAAGAAGCTAAGCGTAAACTTGGTAGCTGTAAGAGAATTCGTACAGGTCTTAAAATTGCTTGCTGAATTCATGGAACTGTACCTTCCTAACACATATTCTTTTCTACATGTGTATTTTACTTCATAACAAGAAACTTAAAAAGCTCACCTAGAGGGTAATCAGAACAGGAGAATTTAGTGCACTATTCACTAAACCTGTGGTTGGCCACCTTTTAAGAGTGGTGTGTCAAGGTTTAGCCTGATGATGGCTCATTTATTCCTATTAAATTTAAAATCTCAGTTATTATTTTGCAGGAAGTTTTCCTCAAAATGACATGGTATGTTTTTAAATCAGTGCTCACTGTAACTGTACACACACTATTGGAATAATATAGAGAAAATTACAGAGAAAGCAAATCAAAGAGAAAGACAGAAATATAGTAAAGTACATTTAATTTATTCACTCATTCTTACGTTTATGAATTTATCAAATGACAGGTTATTATGAATATACTTTGTGGAAAAACTCAGATATCATTAAGCACGTGCATGCCAGGCAGAGTTTGAACATGGGTAAGCAATGACCTTCTCTGACTTTAAATGAAAATAACCTATCCAACCGTTGCTGTTGTGCCAGTATTATTATACATTGATAGCCCTGGAAGGGCATTCCAAGTACAGTTATCAAGAGCTAGGTTCCCAAAACTAACCCCATACCCCACTAAACTTTTCACCACTATTATGTAGCATGTCATTTTCTCTTTTAAAAAAGACATTAAATTGAGACCATGGTGCCCTGTAAACTTTCCAACATACAGTCTCCCACAGCTCCACTTATATTTTAGGATGCAATACAGCAATCAAGGTCCTATGATGTATATGCCAAAGACAGCATGGTGATGGTGGAGGGAATAATATATGGTACCACCTACACAGTTTCCTTTATACTTGTGACAGCTCCTGTTGTTAGGAGTATTGATGGTCACATATTCTTTATGTCAAGACCCAGTTTGGTTGCCTCTTCTTCCTCAAGTTGGTGAGTCAACAAATAAACCATCCTCAGGCTAAAATCGTAACATACCTCTCTTGGGGCACTGGGGTGGCTCAGTCAGTTAAGCATCTAACTCTGGATTTTGGCCTCAAGTCATGATCTCACAGTCTGTGAGATCAAGCCCTGCATTGGACTCCATGGTGACAGAGCAGAGCCCGCTTGGGACTCTCTCTCTTTCTCTCTCTCATTCTCTCTGCTTTTCTCTCTCTCTCTCTTTCTCAAAACAAATAAATAAACTTAAAAAAAAAAAAAGAAAAGCATAACACATCTCTTTTAAAAGGTGGGCCAACCACTGGTTTAATGAATAGTGTACTAAATTTTCTTTTCTCTGATCATCCTCTATGTGAGTTTCTCGTTTTTTCTTTCTTTTTATTAAATGGAATGTGATGTAGAAAAGTGTGCAAACTCAGATTTACTGAATCAAATTCTCCAAGGACAGGGTCCTACCATCTTTGCTAATATATTCGCTAAAATGAAGAAATATGGGATGAAGGAAACGGATATGCTACTGTACTGATTGTTCTAAGGTAGGCAGGCAGGCAGAAAATGCTAGTTAACTGGCTACTGATACACTGATGTATTTACTACTAGGAAATAATAATTAATTCTCTGTTTACCAAGTAAACCATCTTTTTGTAAACATATGTAAACTTCAGACTGTCTTGCATCTTAGGTATAAGCATAATAATCACATCTCCCGGATTCAATGAGCAGTTACGAGTGTCTAGGAGGTTTCCTGATGACAATTTTCCTTGCTTTGATTGTTCTGTAAATATAATGGCTATAATGACTAAACAGAGAGAGAAGCCAGCTGAAGGGAACACTGTGTTTTTTATAATCCTCTCTCCTGACTTCCATTTACTTGGCTTTATTTTCCAATTGGAAATGGTGAAATCCTCAATATTTTCTGAAAGCCAGAAACAATGTTTACATGACCTACATAATTTACACGGTAAATTCCACTTCATGAGTGACTAAATTTTAACTTCAGAAACAATATTATCTTCCTGAGTTTTCAAACAAAAGTTACCTTTAAATATGACTAAAGACAGCAATGTCTTTCATTCAACCTTGAAAATTAACAGATTTTTCTAAAACTTATGACTCATTTTAGATGTTGATTTAAACAATGATTCATTTTAAGTTTCAATAAGCCTTTGATTATCTGCTATGCACCAAGAATTGATTCATGTCATCAGTGAAACCAGAGCATTTTTTCCCTGTCTCTGTGGTGTATAAATCTGACCACTGTACAACTCTCATTACATTCCAAAAAACAAAAACAAAAACAAAAACAAAAACAAAAAGGATGTGTGAATTGCAAGAGAAATTCAAGGTATGATAAGAGATAATACAAGGCATTGCAACCCAGGAAAATTAGCATGTAAGAAAGTAGTTTGGCCTAAAAGAAAATTAGTAAACAAATATGAATTTTTCCAAAAAAATTGTACTTTCATTAATTTTGGTCTTCTGATGCTCATCCTTTCACATAATTACTAGGTTAAAATGAATCATTACTAAACATTATAGAAAAGAGAAACCCTAAGACACTTGGATTCTAATAAGCACAGTGGTAAGTATTTTTTAAAAAACCCAATTATGTGGTAGCTCATCTTAAAATACATAGAAGGGATGGCAGAGCATAACAGACATAAGCCTAGTGTTTGGATTTACACTGAACTGAGCTGATTCCAAAGTCAACCCGAGCATACCAACTTTGGACAGTTTACTTAACCTAACTGGATACAACTTCAAATGTAAGCTCTAGTTCTCCTTCCTCTGACAAATTAATTGTTTTCTTGGAACAGGGTCTTCATTTGTAAGATGATTATTTAAAATATCTATCTCACAGAGGTTTAATAGTCAATGTGATTGTATGACTACTGCAGAACAGGATCTCTGTGTTATGTGCCCCTCACTTCTATCCTGAACTCTAGTTGGCTGTGATGCTATGAGAGGTGACCAATATTAGCAAGAAAGAGGCCCCACACACAGAAAACTCTTATTTTCCTCCTGTAACAAAAAGAAGATTATTTCCCTATATCAGACACAAAAGTCAGTTTCCCCCCTCCATCACAATGGACATCTAGATATCTATCTTAGCACCAAATAGGTCTGAAGGAAATCCTATTGAAGCAATAACCAAATTCTAAGGCATTCTGTTTATTCCAGGTGTGTTCCTGATAAGCTTGATGGTTGTATTCTGCTTGATAACGTACAATACACACTTGCACACCCACTCAGATGGGGAAGGGGCACATGTTAAGAAACCACATTCCAGCACAATGCCAATCACAATATAAACATTCAATAAAGTAGTTGGTTGTGTTGCAGCTGGCTTTATAGACACGGGGCTAGTCTGACAGAGATAGTATTGCTCCCAAACATGCTTCTTTCTCAAGCATTGGGGTGCAGCATAGACAGATCCTGGGCAAGAGGGAGGATGAGAAGAGTGGATGTATAGATAGAAGTTCTCAAAATTTCTCATGAGGCTCCTTATAAATAGGGCAAGTAGGTAACTTCAGCTTTCCTCCAAAGTAAAAGTTAGAGAAGAGTTCATTCTAGGAAGCATTTTACACTGAAAACTTTTATACTGCAGCATTATTATTAATTGTGTTTTTGCTCTTACAAAGATGTGAACTAAATCCATAAATTGTTGTATGTTTTATCTACTAAAAAAAAAAAAAAGCTCTAAAGCCTGGAGCATGAGGGAATAACAGTGTGCAAGAGTCTCACATGTTGAGTGCTTTCTCATAGGAAGTTCCCAGACAAATCAGCTTGGACTGCATAGAGATATCACACCTCTTTATCACACCTTTGGCAAGTTACTTACCATCTATAAGCATCAGTTTTCTCACCTTAAAATTGAGAATGAAAAAATACACTAAAATGCACGGTATAATATCACAGGAAGGAAAATATGTGATTTTAAACAAAAGAAACTTACTCTTGATTCTGAGTTCCAATTGGGAGGCATTTTTGTGTGTGTGTGTGTGCCTAACAGATTCTGGACAGAATGACACCATTTTCTAAGAATTTACTCATTTTAGAAAAAGCTCTAACTTTAATGGTTCTGGGAGTGCTTTATGCCAACAAAGTGTGGAAAAACAAAGAGAAGTGCTCTTTGTTTTAGAAAGTTGCTAAAAGAGATTTTGGATGTACAAAACAGACCTTGAAATAGTTTAAAGAGTTAAAAGCTTAAATTTAATACCAGCTACTTCAAACCCTTGTGCTCCAGTATAAGACCAAAAATCAAACTGATTTCAGAGTAACCCTATAAGGATACACATGTTCCAAAACTAAGACCACTGGCTGTTCCAGCAAATCCCTTCATTTATAAGATCTTTCTTCCTAACTTCTGCTCTAATGCTATCTAGTAACTAATACCCCAACCCTCAAAGCCCTATAAAAACCCTTCCCTAAGTCTGTCCTTTTGGGATACTCCTTCAAACTGATCCTCTCTTTGCTCCGGGAGTTTGGTAACAAACTACTTTCTCTGGCGGTGGTTGTAAGAGAGTTTTGAAAAATTCTAGATGAGAAAAAATAATTGTTTTAATGGACAGTGGCAGACTAGGCGAAAAAGGAAGAAATCTAGAAAGAAACACAGAGTCCGTTAACATGAGGGAAGGGAATGGAGACCCAGTAAGAAACTGCCAAAGTTAAAAACAAGCAAAGATAGTTTCCAATCAGCAGTTTATGTTAAATATTTAAAAATTTTTAATGTTTATTTTATTTGAGAGGGAGAGGGAGAGGAAGAGAGAGCGAGCAGGGGAGGGGCAGAGAGAGAGAGAGGTGGGGGGGGGGGGAGATTCCAAGCAGGTTCCATGCTGTCCATGCAGAGTCCAACATGGGGCTCGAACTCACCAACTGTGAGATCATGACCTGAGCTGAAATCAGGAGTCAGATGTCCAACCAACTGAGCCACCCAGGTGCCCGCTAATATTAAGTATTTAATACACCGCTGGCTTTTAATATCAACCCACTCCATTTATTCTAATCTTTGGGAAAAATTCTGTTATGCACAGTACTTCATGTTATTGCTAATATACTTTTCAGATAAACTAAATAGATAGTGACTAGGGACAAACGAAATTCTTTGTCTCACATTTATTTTGGCATAGCTCAGAAAGAAAAGAGTTGTGGTCACTGGGAGTGAAATTTTTTTCCAGTGTTACTGAGTTGTAATTGACATATAACATTGTGTAAGTTTAAAGTGTACAACTTGATGATTTGATACATGTATATACTGTAAAAGGATTTCCACAATAAGGTTAGTTAATACATCCATCCCCTCACATACTTACCATTTTGTATGAGGTGAGAACATTCAACATCTACTCTTCTAGCAATTCAAGTATCAAATACAGTTTTGTTAACTATAGTCACCATGCTACCCATTAGATCCTTAGAACTTATTCAGCTTATAACTACATATTTGTAAACTTTGATTAACATCTCATTTCCCCCACCCCTTAGCCACCAGAAACCACTGTTCTACTCAGGGAGCAAGATTTTAGAGAATAAATAAATAGTCATCCAAACAAGCATTTAATGCAAAAGACAATTAAACAAATGAAATTCCCTAATAACCCACAAGGAATCTGAAAAGAATTCTGTATTTTTCAAATTACCAGGATTGCATTCCATACCCAATTTATTTCAAGCATTAAAAGAAAGGGTAATCCCAGAAAGTCAGAGACTTTAGGGACACCCAGGCTGCTGACATTTGTGCCACTGTCATGTGAACATTCAATGGGATAAGACAAGCAAAAACTGAAAAATAAATGTTTGCTGTCATTAAAAACATTAATAATTACCTGGTCCTTAATGCCAAGATATTTTAGTAGATTAGTAGAGAGGAATATGGTAAAAAAGAAGAATAGAAAGAAAGAAGCTATATTAGTTTCCTATTGCAGCTATAACAAATTACCACAAACTTCATTATTTTACAGTTTTGGGGGTGAGATGTCCAAGATCAGTTTTACTGGGCTAAACTCAAGGTGTCAGCAAAGCTGTGTTCCTCCTGGAAACTCTAGGGGATACTCTTCCTTGCTTTTTAACAGCTTCTAGAGGCTACCTGCACTCCACAGCTCCTGGCCCTATCACTCGAACCTCTGCTTCTCTGAGTCTGATTCCCCTGCCCCTCTTTTGTAAGGATATTTATGACGATGCTGGGCAACCCCTGGATAACCCAAGATAAACTTCCCATCTTAAAGATCCTTACCCTTTTACCACGTAAGGTAACATATTCACAGGTTTCAAGGATTAGGATGTAGACATCTTTAAGAGGCTATTTTCCTGTCTACTGAAACAGGTGTCTAAATGATTGCATAAAAATAATAGGAATGAAAAGTATGAAGGTCCATGAGAGGAGTGGCAGGTAGTGTGCATGTGTACATCTGCGTGCATATTCAGGAACAGCAGGACAATGGAATTCTTTTTTATTCAAGAGGTAGAGTGTAGTAAAAAGTGCTTGGAATTGGAAGAATTGCTCTGAGTTTAAATTCTACCACATCCTGGCTTTGTGGTATTGAGCAAACCATTTTCCCTCAATGAAAAATCACAGTAAACTTTTCTTGAGTGAGTACTATGTGCAGCTGTGAGAATTGATAAGTTTCAGGAAGATTCTGTAAGCTGTTTAAAATTAACTGGTGATATAAAATTATAGTATTTCACTCAGGGATTAAATGAAACAACATATGTAAATTATCCTAGTTGGAGCCTGACACATAGTAAGTACTGAAAAAATATTATTTCCCTCACCCTTATACTTGATTCTTAGAAAGTGATTGTTTTCACGGTGACACATACCTTAGACCTTGGAGTGGCATGCAGAATTTCACATTCTTCTTGCCCAAATCTGAAAGTCACATGAAGCCTCTCTGGTTACAGTATTTCTCCCTTCTCTATATCTCGAATTCTTTATTTCCAGCTGATCTCTCCTGTAGCCCGAAGGAATTAGGATAGTGCCAACTTAGAAGGACTTTCTCTGTGTTTTAGGTGTTTGTGCTTTCATGAGAACATGCAAATTATCAAATCAGCTATTTATACCATAAGGCAAAAAGATTTCCAGTACAGAAATT
Source organism: Neofelis nebulosa (assembly GCF_028018385.1). NCBI lineage: Eukaryota > Metazoa > Chordata > Mammalia > Carnivora > Felidae > Neofelis > Neofelis nebulosa. Next base: position 24,646,049 of record NC_080795.1, on the reverse strand, counting down.
TATTTTTAAAAGTTCCAAAGGATGGAGAAGCAGAGATGGCCTAAATTTTGCTGTGTACTTTTGCAATAGCATCATCAGTTCCCTAATGAAGCAAATAAGCTTTTATGGGTTAGTCAAGGATCTCAGTCTATCTTGGCAATACTTTCTCAGCAACTTCACATGTAACATAGTTATTATAACTTAATATTTTACTATGTCCCCAAACAAAACTAGCATTTTGTAAATATTTCATTTCAAAACACAAAGCAACTGTATAAAGTACCATTATCTCCAAATTGATGCCTATCATCTAAGCCAATCAATTATCTTGAAATTGCCAAAGTTCACCCTCTGACATTTCCCTAGTGAGTTGACATTGTTAGCTAGAAAATGAAAAGACATACGTTACATAACATCATCACACCTCAAAAATTATTAGTCTAGAATTTAATTGTTTTATTTTTCCCTTTTGGGCACCAGCATTCCTACTTGAGATTAAACTTGTATTTAGTTTGGAATTCTTTAATCTGGTAGAATAATATAAGTCCCCTTTGAAAAAAAATTGGGTGGAAAACATTTCAAGATCAGTTTTTTCTTGGTTTTCTGGTGGCAGAAGAGTAGTTGTGGTTTGAAGTTCCTGTTTGAAAAGGAAGGCTTCCATGGAGACAACTAGGAGGAAGGTATGGAGATTAATGATAAATTTTGAAGTTCCGAAATGTGGAGCCCACCCTTTGGAATATTGCCACAAATGACCCCCTCCGTCTAAAAGTACCAGGTCCAGGAACCAGAAGGTCAGAAGAAGAACCACAGAGATGAACATCTTGAAAGCAGTGAACAGAAAACTGATTCCATGTCTATGGACTGTAAGATAATTTACCTGGCCAGGCTGCCCTCTGGGCAAGAATAAATGCTCTCTTACATATGCTTTATAGCCTAAGTCACAACTGCCCTGAAATCCTGGGTGTTGACGCCTCATTTTACCAGTGTTTGGAGTCTCTGCCCTCTTAACTATTTGGCCATTCTGTAGATATATTTCCTTTTCTATTTCTTGGCCCAGAGGGTCCAAAATGGGACATCAGAGGTAAGGAGGAAGGCGATTGTTTGTGCACCGAGGCTGACCTGAAACCTGCTAAGGCACTCTGAGCTGGTATGGGAGGGAAGTGGACACAGACATTTGTCATCATGTAAAAACTATTGGTTGTTTTGCCCTTGGGCCTCCATTTCCCCTCTGTCATTGACAGGAAAATGATTTTTTTTTTGGAGGTTTACTCATTCCCTGCCCAACTGTCAGATTAAAGAAGGTGACAAGGGCTATAAAGACCCATGATGATTAACAAAATGAAAACAACAACAAAAATCACCCTACATAGACAAAACATTGGATAAAAGTCAACATCTGTTCAAGATTTAAAACAGGAAACTATTTTCAAAAATTTATCATTAATATTATAAAGCATATATTATAAAAAGTATCCACAAGAAAAAAAAAACCTTCAAATGCCATAATACTAAATGGTGACTATTTAAAACTGTCCTCATGATCAAGAGTGAGACAGAGATTTCCACTACCAATACTTCAGTTCCACATTGTACAGGATCTTATTTTATATTGTTATTTCTATATTATACATTTTAATTTTCAGAGATTCTCTTTAATAAACTGTCTAAATTCTTACTTTAAAAAAGAGCTTCATGTTAAAAAAAAAGACCCACAATTACACATATTTAAGTCTCTAATTTATAACTTGTCTAAAACTAGTCTTAATCCTGAGATTTCAGTTAATTAAGCCAATAATTTCACTTTTAAAGTCAGTCTGAATTGGTTTTTCTATTTACCTCTAAAACTAGTCTTAATCCTGAGATTTCAGTTAATTAAGCCAATAATTTCACTTTTAATGTCAGTCTGAATTGGTTTTTCTATTTACCTCCAAAAGAGATTTTTGCACTGACACATATAACATTTCATTTTAGTTATTAAATATCACACTCTTCAACAGTCCATAAGGGTGTGTATTTTAGAACCTGAACTTCGCAAAGGTCTACTTTTTAAACACTGGAATCCCTCCAAACAATGCCTCAATAAACACATAAAACCCAGGCAAAAGCAAAAGTTTTGTTCCAGATAAGTGCCCTGAGTCTATTCACCTCTCACTGTCCTTGCCTATTGCTTTGAACTCTTTCCAGACTCAGCTCTTCATACCTTTGCTTTCTGAATCTGCTTTTGGTGGCTGATCTGACAGCTCATTAGCCCTCCCTCTCTAGCTTCGTCCAATTCTGAACACGAATGTATTCATGGAGTGTCTGGGGAGTAAACTCCTTCTGCTGGTTTTGATGTAGCCAATGTCCAACCTCCTCATTGTCCCCTGACCATCAACAAGAAACACTTCCTAGAGGGGAGGATCTCTTCAGTGAGTGTTACAGGTGTGTCACTTCTTCTATGGAAAGATTTCATTATTAGCTTAGAAACACGCAATTTTATAATGCCAACAGAACCTTAAACATCACTTTATACACTTCTTATTTTAGTGGAGAGGAATACAAAGTTCAGAGCAACTGTGTGGCTTGTTGAGATCACAAAATTATTTATGGGTATCACAAATCAATATTAAAAGTGGTTTCATTGTACTTAAAAATATCATTTACATCCTTTAGTAATAATATGAACAACCATTAAGTACTAAGAGGAAGCAAAGAACTTTTCTGTCTTACATATACTTGGGAGTGAATAACTGATTGAATCATAACCAAAAGTGTAAGTGCTTCTTTTGCTAACACTTTCTAACACCACCTATTCAATTTTTTGATAGAAAAGTTTAGTGATACTCAGAATTGGTTTAAATAATCCAAGCTATAAGGTTAATCTTGTTACGATCTTTTAACTGGTCTCCCACTTCCTGCTGCTTATATTATTTTGTTCCTAAAATAAGGGCTTTATAAGTAGGACTGACTCTATTCAAGCAGAACTGTTAACTCACCAAAAATGCAATTTTTCCCATATTTATCCATATTCCATTTAACTTTTTGGTTCATTTATAAGAGCCTTGGGGAATAATAGGTGAACTAGCTCAGAAACAAAATTCTGACCATGTCTATGGAAAATGAGGGGAAGTATAAAAATGCACATCACTCTATCAAAGTGAATTTTTTCCTTTTCTGATTAAAACATGGGCCAAATCTTGGCCTGGAAACTTAAGAATTTTGTGTTTCTGACTAATTGTTTCACTTGTGCTCTTAATTATACCCCATTCTCTTCTCGGAAACTAGAGATAATCCCTTTTCTGTATCTTTATCTCTCACTGCTTACCTATTTCTTCCAATCACCACTTAAATGGATCAACCTTCTAGAACCTAAAAATTACATACTTATCAAAAAAAATTAATGAGAACAAAGTATCAAAATTCTCTTTCCCCAATTATTATCCTTTTTCTGCTTCTTTCCCTTTACAGCCAAACATCCTGAAATAACTATGCACACTATCCAGTCTTTACCACCTATTTCTCAATATACTCCCTACTGAATTCTACCTCCATCCCTCCCTGACTTTGTCTTCTCGCTAAAGTCACCAGTGACATACGCATCACTATTAGAATATTTTTGTCTGTATATTATGAGAGCTCTTGAAGTACATATTTTATAGCTGGTTGTTCCTTCTGGGATATCATGCTATTTTGGTTTCGTCCCTATATTTCTGACAGTACTTAAGTCATCCTTGCTGGCCAAAATATTTTCATGGCACTTTATAAAATGGCAACCACTTCATTTATTTACCAGGATTGTTGTAAGAAATAAAAAGATATTATATAGGAAAGCCCCTATCACAAAATCATAGAATATAATAGATCCTCAAATGTTATTAAAACACGTTTAACTAAAAATAAAGATTTATTATTATATTAAATGTTGATGTAATTGTCAAGACTGTCCATTTTGCAAACCAATTCTTGGTCTAGCGACAGCCATTCTCTATGATTAATACAAATATATAGTCAGAACTAACATTTTGATCAACTCAATCATTTCAGGACAGATGAATGGCATGCCTTTGCAACTGCAGAAACTCATAAATTGGGGGTCAGGACAAAAGTTCTTCAAATAATGTTATCTTATAATTTAAAAAATATTTTTAAAAAATTGATATAAATAAATTAATTTTGAAAGAAAATAGATAAAACCTAATTTGGACTTAAGGAGTTCTATCTAGCAGGATGGAGTTACCATTTTTCTCGACAGAAAAAATTTTACTTCTTCTTTGGTAACGTATGAGGCCCCTCTCAACTCAGAGGTAAGGATAATCAACTCTAGCTTGAGCGGTTTTAGACTCTAATCCTGCTTATCCTCAGGATGGTTATAATAGTCCAAATGGTACCAATCAATTATCCCCATTCCTAGTATTAGTGTCCCTGTATCATTATTCCCCTTAAGGTTGGAAAAGAACCATGATTTGCTCTTCTAACCAACAGAATATAAGAAAGGTGATAGGATGTCACTTCTCTGATTACAGTATGTAAAATTATAAATTCCATCTCACTAGAAAACTCTCTCAACCAACTCTCCCCCTTGCTGGCTTTGATGAAGTAAGCCACCATACAGCAAGGCCCACATGGCAAGGAAGTAACCTGAGTATTTTTTAAATTCTCCTAAGGGGACTTTGAGTTGGAAAAGCTTTTAGTTTGGGTTTGTGTGACATATATGAAGGAAAATTAACTGAAGTTTCCCATAGTTGACAATCATAAAATTTTCTATGAAATTATTAAAAATGATGTATGAGGTCCAAATAAACTTTTCTAAATTATCAATAAAAATATTTTAGAAATTGATCCACCAAGCTAGAGGAAAAACAGAATTATATTCTTTTTTCTCTACTTGGAATGATATTACAAAATAATTGTTATATAAAGAGGTTATCAAAGTGTAAACAGTCAAAAGCATAAGGAAAATATTATAAAAGTGTGTTATGCAATTAAGACAAATGCTATTTTTATGGATTTTGTAGTGCTTGAGGCATTTGCAAGCTTTTGGATTTATTTTAATATAATTATATTCTATATAAAACATTCACTTTTGTATTTAACTTTGCAGTCATAGTTTTGTTTCCTTTATCTTATATATAGAGGCTATCCAAATAGCATAAGCTTCAGGGCTCCAGAAAGCCCAAGTTTGCCCCCCTTAGGATATAAAAAATACTCCATAATATTGGCTGAATATTTTTAAATAAGTAAATTATTTGTTAATGTTCCTGTATTATGTATCCAGGACACTCTATTTCAGAATTTTGTATATAAAAAGAATTATCTGGAAGTCAATAACTACTGAAACAACAGGGCTTTTCCTTTTTCCAAAATCAGTACTCATCATGCAACTTTGTTTTAAAAAATGACTTAAGATTTAGGTCACAGATGAAGTAACCACATTAGAAGCTCTGAAGGAAAAAGAAAATAGAGAAAATATCCTAATGTTTTCCATTTATGTGGGTGGCAGACGTAAGGTTAGTGTCCAGATTTTCCTTCTCAGACTATTATCCAATTGCTAACTTTTGCTTTAAAAAAATAAAGGCAATGCAATGTTATGAAAATGACAGAAAATTATCATGGTCTACTGAAACTTGAATAATTGAAAAGCTTATTAAATAAGCAAAAGGGATAGTAAAAAATGAGTATTTTTTTTACTCATTCAACAAACAGTTCTATCAATATCATTTATTATTTTCCTACCTTCAGTAAAAACACTTCTACCAAATTCTTAGACTCTGAAATAGACATGCTCCCCAAGAATGCTTACTCAGATCAGATAAATGTACTTCCATTTCCACTTGTCCCTAAGTCTCCCTCCGAACTAGCTGCTGGCACTTAACCAGTCAATGTTATTGTGTTTGCCTTATTGCTGACCTTATAATCTTGCTATTTCTCATTATGAAAAGGTATATAAAATGGTCATTATGTATAGAAATAGAGGCTTAGTCCAGGATAATTCCACTATCCTGGTGATGTGAGGACGTGATGGGGAAGAAGTTATAATGGGAATTATTATTCAGGCCAGACCTCATCAAAGGAGTCCTAAGCTTTGCTATAGTACCTTCATAAGTCAAGGTATAAGAATCACAGTACTAAAATGGGTCATGTACAAGAAGAACCATGCATAATAGAAGCATCAGTCCACTCTGGGAGACTAATTTCCCTTAATGAATTCAGGTGGTCCAAAACCAGGTAGAGACTTTATTTCATCAAAGGTCAAATTAAGAAGCACCACAGATGCAATCACCTATTCTGATACCTGCTTTTTTTTCTCAATGCCTAATATTTCAGGGCATCAGATCCATGCCTGTAACTCTAGCTTATAGAAAGTAATTAATAAATGCTCGTTAAATAGGCAATTGCCATTGACTTGCTTTGCTTATCTTAATCATACAGCTACATTAATATACTTCTGAGAAATTGAGTGAAGTAACAAATCTGAAAGCCTCTGTCCAATACTTACATCATGATAAGCATGCAATGGATTTTTCAGAGTCTAAGAATAAGTAATTTATTTTTTCCCAGGGTTGCTGAGATATAATTTGTATACAAAAAGTGCCTATAGTTAATGTACACAATTAGTGAGTTTGTGTATATATATATATATATATATATATATATATATATATATATATATGTCATGTTACCATCACCACAATCCAGGTAATAAACATATCCATCACCTCCAAAAGTTTATGTCTCTTTGTTATTTGTTTGTCTTGTGGTAAGAACACTTAACATAAGATCTACTCTCTTAATAATTTTTAAAGTACATAATACCTTATTGTTAACTATGGGCATTGTGTTATACAGCAGATCTCTGGAATTTACTTATCTTGTATAACAGTAACTTTACAGCCACCGAACAAACACCCCATGTCTTCCTACTCCGACCCCTTGATAATTGCCATCCTATTATCTACTTCTATACTGTTGGCTATTTTAGATGCCCTATACAGGAGGAATTATGCAGTATTTGTTCTTCTGTGACTGACTTAATTTGCTTAATATCTCCCACGTCCATCAACAGATGAATAGATAAAGAAAATGTGGTATATACGTACAATGGAATGTTACTCAGCCATTAAATAGAAGAAAATCCTATCATCTTCCACAACATGGATGTAACTGTACGAATACATAATTTAAGTGTTTTTACAATACCTCAAAAACATAAACCCATTGATACTGTGAATATCAAGTGAAGACTTAAATGACAGTCAAAATAAATTCAAGAAAAAACATTTTTAAGCTCTAAACTATCAGAAACATTACTAGTTTTACATGATTACTGAAAGTATTTTTATATAACTGGACCTTCCTTACTTCTTTCCTCCCTCTCTCCCTCCCCCTCTCTCATTCCTTTCTTCATTCCTTTCCTCCTTTTCTATAGAACTGTCTGACATTGGCATCCTATGGATACCATTAAATTATTGTCAAAATCTGTACTGAAAAATAAAACAAAACAAAATAATGAAGCTAACATATTAGGAATTCTAATTGGAAAAAGAAAATAAAAATAGCAATCTTACCTAAGAAACACTGAGGAAGAATTTTCCTAACATGAATGAATAATAAAGACAAACCTAATAAATATTAGAGATAACATTTTGTTCTAATACCAATTCTCATTAACATTTATAATTGTTTAAGAATTTAAAATTTGGTCAAAAGTAGTTAAAAGCATCTTAATTTGGTGTTCTAAAGAAAGCAACAAGAAAAACAAAAAATACAAAACAACTCTTTTAAATATATATTTCATAAATATTATCAAAGCTCTAAGTTATTGAGGGAACTTTCATTCCATGCGTAAGGCTTTATTTGGGGCATAATGTTTAACCTCTAATTTAAAATGACTAAGTGGAGGGGCGCCTGGGTGGCGCAGTCGGTTAAGTGTCCGACTTCAGCCAGGTCACGATCTCACGGTCCGTGAGTTCGAGCCCCGCGTCAGGCTCTGGGCTGATGGCTCGGAGCCTGGAGCCTGTTTCCGATTCTGTGTCTCCCTCTCTCTCTGCCCCTCCCCCGTTCATGCTCTGTCTCTCTCTGTCCCAAAAATAAATAAAAAACATTGAAAAAAAAAATTAAAAAAAAAATAAAATGACTAAGTGGAAAGAAGAGTTTATGAAAAGTGATACATGGACCTCTTTTTAAAAAATTCATTTAAGAAATGTATTTAGTTTGAACTATAGCTTTTAATTTGACACTATGGAAATGTAATGAACTCAACTGCTTCTTATGTTCTACAGATAAAAAATGTATACTGAATCATTTTTATCCTTAAGTAAATTAAAAAACTGTAATTTCTTTTAAGTTTGAGAGACATAATCATTTTCATAAATAAAGACCATCATCTCTTAACTGAGAGCTATGGGATTTGGTTGATAATTTAAGAGCTTAGAGATATCCATTGAGATTTATACACAAAAATTAAATATAAAAATTTTTGCTAGCTTTCTAAAATTTTGAATTGGGATTTTTTCATTAAAAAAATTTAAAAGTTACAGGAATTTATGCCGAAAATAATTCTCTGGAATAGAGTTTGGAAACTAGATTTAGCTGCTAGGTAAAAAGGAAAAAATGCTCTATGCTGCCAAATGAAATAGAAATGGTTATTAAAAAACAAAAAGCTGATGTTTGAAAACTTCCTTTCCTAATTAAACATGTGAATATGCCCCAAACCAACCTCCAAATCCTGAATGGATTTTAGATATGAAATGTGCATTATTTCATACTGAGCATTGTTCCTAGTGATAAATAATCTGGCTTTTAATTCCAAAAAAACCATTTTATTCCGGCAAATATTTAGTTGTGCAAACTTTTCCGGCTTCTGAGATATGTTACTTATGTCCTAAGATACATGAACAACCCTTTTCTTAAAAACTATAATCTTTCACCAGTGTGAATACTGGAGCACATGTATTTTCTTAATATTAGTATTTACCCAACAAAACCTGATGATGCCTTATTGTAAAAATAAGTGTAACCATATACTTTTGTTTGATTTTAATTTTTCTGCACTCCTACATTTCAATCTAATGATCCGTACAAGAGGTAAAGCAAATTGTATGTAACAAGAATGATTCCGTGTTCTGAAATGGCAGGACTATATAAGTAGGCTAGTTTATTTAAGCCTAATCCAATACTTAACACTGCTATGAAAGCTACCCTTAATTGTTTGCTTTTTTACAAACATTTTTTTCATTTAATCTCTATAAAATAATTTTTTAAAATATGGCTGTGTATGGGTGAGATAGACCATTGGCTAGAAGATACAAGACTTGAAGAGTGCTCTTTTTCTTCTTTTTCCTCCTCTTCTTCTTCTTCTTCTTCTTCTTCTTCTTCTTCTTCTTCTTTTTTTTCTTTTTAAGGAAACATTTATTTAAAAGTAAATGGGAGTTAGGATGTAAACAGCCATATGAAAATGTCACTTCCACCCTAAAGAAAAATGTAGATAGTTGCCAAAATCACAATTTTGGCATTTTCTTAAAATGTTAAATGTATACCTAATATGCAAACCAGCCATTAAATTTTTAGGCTGTTTCATTTCAACCATGAAATATTAAAAATTTTATTCACACAAAGACATATATGCAAATATTCATAGCAACTTTTTCCATAATACTCAAAACATGAAATCAACCAAATGCCTATGGACTAGTGAATGGATAAACAAATTCATACAATGAAATACTACTCAATAATTAAAAGAGAGGAAATATTAATACATGAAGCAACATGAATAATCTTGAGAGTATTATGCTAAGTAAAAGCAGTGAGACACAAACATTTACATACTCTTTGATTCCAATGATAAAAGATGCTACATAGTGTAAACTATAATGACAGAAATAAAGATCAGTGGTTTCTGGAAATAGATATGGGGGAGGGAATCACCTGCAAAGAAACACAGGGCAATTCTTTGAGAGGTGGAAATACTCTACTTCTTGATTGTGGTAGTAGTTTCCATGACTGTATCCATGTCAAAACACATTGGACTTAAAGTGGGTAAATTTTATTGCATGTAAATTATACTTTTTTATAAAAGGTTGCGGGAAGACTCCATTGAGAAGTTACATTTGAGGCATACAAGACCATGAATGGATAATTAAAAATGAAAGTTTATTGACAATACAAGATGAGATATGAAACAAAATGCAAAGGCGGTATTGGCCTAAGGAAGAAGAGCAGTAAGTGAAACTTGTATAATCAGAAAATCATGGGAATCTCTACCAAGAAGGCTCATGGGTCATTGTATTAAATAGGTTTAGTCAGGGGCGCCTGGGTGGCGCAGTCGGTTAAGCGTCCGACTTCAGCCAGGTCACGATCTCACGGTCCGTGAGTTCGAGCCCAGCGTCAGGCTCTGGGCTGATGGCTCGGAGCCTGGAGCCTGTTTCCGATTCTGTGTCTCCCTCTCTCTCTGCCCCTCCCCCGTTCATGCTCTGTCTCTCTCTGTCCCAAAAATAAATAAAAAACGTTGAAAAAAAAATTTTAAATAGGTTTAGTCAAGACAGAAGCCACTCTAGATGTTTCAGAAGTGAAATAAAACAGAAAATCTGTAGGATTTTAGGGAAATAAGATCAGGAAAGTTGCTCTTTGAAAATTTGGAAGTGAGGACGTGCCTGGGTGGCTCAGTCAGTTTGACGGACCAACTTCAGCTGAGGTCATGATTTCGCGGTTTGTGAGTTCATGCCCTGCGTCGGGCTCTGTGCTGACAGCTCAGAGCCTAGAGCCTGCTTCTGATTCTGTGTCTCCCTCTCTCTCTGCCCCTCCCCAACTCATGCTCTGTCTCTGTCTCTCAAAAATAAATAGACATTAAAAAATTTTTTTAAGAAAATTCAGAAGTGAAGAAATCACACAGAAGTCACCATCTGACACTGTGGCTTGCTGTAATACTAAAGTGATTGATTCTCAGGAGGACCTTGGAAGCTGCTGGCACAATCACCCTTAATGTGCTGTCTGCCAGCTCCGACCCACCTGCCTACAGGTGTTTCCAGGGAACAATGGCTCAATTCAGAGGAGTGTCTCCTGTTGATGGAATCTAACAGGGATCCTGCTGGCAAAATGCCTAGCTTCCAATCTTTCATCTTTAACAGGATAGGGAAATGTCTGGTGTCTGGAAGTATGGAGATGTACTTAGAATTACACAGTACCTGGCATGGTGGCATTCTAGCCAGTGAACTTCCATAGTCTGTGATCAGGTTTATTTTGTATATCAATAACTTTGATCTTTCTGGTTTGCCAGAAACCACTGGACTTGAGGAGTTGAACTCAAATATTTAGAACTGTTAAGAGTCTTAAACTAAGATGTCAAATATAACTGTTACCTGAGCCATAATAGTAGGAGCAAGGCTTCCTACTTGTTGGATGGCCACCATGTATCAGGCTCTGGGCTAAGTAGATTATATGCATTATTTAATTTAATCCTCATATCGAATTGGGGAAATGAACATATCACATTTACTTACAGATGAAGATGACTAGGCTTTAAAAGTTAAGAAATTTACCAAAGTTCTATTGAGGAATGCACTAAGAATTGAGGCAAACTCTCAATAATACTTACTGTACTACCTTGAAATATGTTTCCACATGATTAACAGATTAACACATTATCTATAATCTGCTTGTTCTACATATAAAGCAAAATTATATGTCAACCTATAATCAGAAGAGAGAAATTGAATACTTCAGATGTGATGGCATGCATCTAGTTCCATAATCATTAGTAACAATGGCTGACTTTTACTTCTCATACATACCAGCCACTGTTCTATGCAATTTATATGTCTTAACTCATGTAAAGGCAGGTATCATAAGCATCCTTTAAAGATAGGAAACTGAGACACAGAGAGATTAAGTCACTCACCCATGGTCACAGAGCTAGTAAATGGTGGGTCTAGGATTTAGAACCCAGGCAATCTGCCTCCAGATGTCTTTCAAATCGAGTTTTGAAATCCTTTGTCTCAGATCAATACAATATTTTTGAATGCTGTTGAATCAATATTAAGCCATAATTCTAATTTCCTCATGAATTTATTTCCAAAGAAAAGCTATTAAAAGAAAACACCAAAAAATAAAACCAAAATAACCTGAAGGAATTTGTTGCTAGCAAACCTGCCTTTAAAGAAATCCTCTGAACAGAAAGAAACAGTAACAGAAGGCTTGGAATTTCAGAAAGCAATGTTAAACACTGCACTAAATGTAATAGGTTTCTCATGAGTTTCTAATAATACTTGATTGTTGAAGCAAAATTATAATAAAATGTGATGTGGTACTCCATGCATGCAGAAGAAATATTTCAATTATATTTTAATTTCTTTCAATGTTTATTTTTGAGAGAGAGAGTGTGAGCAGAGGAGGGGCAGAGAGAGAGGGAGACACAAAATCAGAAGGCTCCAGGTTCTGAGTGTCAGCACAGAACCCGACAGGGAGCTCAAACCCACAAACTGTGAGATCATGATCTGAGCTAAAGTTGGACACTCAACCGACTGAGCCACCCAGGTACCCCTCAATTATATTTTAAAAATGGGATAGGTAAAGGATCTAATGGAAGTAAGTTTTCTACACTTAAAGTGGGAAAACTATCAATAACAGTAGACTATTTACTGTAATGCTTTGAGCGACCACTAAGACAACTATATATGGAGATATACACAAAAATATTATAAATAAATCTGAATGAGATCCTAAAAAGTGTTCAAATAATCCATAATAAAATTTTTTAAAAAGAGAACAAAAAGTAGAGGAATAATAAAGGAAACAGAAAACAAAATGGCAAACTTAAGCCTTTATATATCAACATTTTCTTAAATCTAAATCGTCTATACCCGTTTCAAAACAGACATTGGCAGAATGGATTAAAAAACAACTAATATAATCCAAGAATATGCTGTCTACAAGAAACTCACTTCACATACAACGAAATAAGTAGACTGAAAATAAAAGGTTGGAAAAAATTGCACCAAGCAAACATTAATCAAAAAGAAAGTAAGAGATGGAGCATCTGACTGGCTCAGTCAATTAAGCGTCTGACTCTAGATCTCAGCTCAGGTCTTGATCTCAGGGCCATAAATTCCAGCCCTATGTTGGGCCCCACACTGGGTGTGAAGCCTACTGAAAGAAAGGAAAGAAAGAAGGAAAGAAGGAAGGAGAAAGAAAGAAAAAAGAAAGAAAGAAAGAAAGAAAGAAAGAAAGAAAGAAAGAAAGAAAGAAAGAAAGAAAAGAAGACAGAGGGAAGAAGGAAGGAAGGAGAAAAAGAGAAAGAAAGAAAGAAAGAAAGAAAGAAAGAAAGAAAGAAAGAAAGAAAGAAAGAAAGAAAAGTAAGGGGAAAGAAGATAAGAGAGGAGTTGTCTGTCTTGATACCAGATAAAATACAAAGAAAATTACCACAGCCAAAGAGGTATATTACATAATGTAAAAAAGGCTCAATTTAAAACAAGACAAAGAAAGGGCGCCTGAGTGGCTCAGTCAGTTGAGCGTCTGACTCTGGTCATGGTCTCCAGGTTCTTGAGTCCTAGCCCCATATTAGGTCCACTGCTGCCTGCATGGAGCCCTTTTTAGATCCTTTTTTCCCCTCTCACTGCCCCTCCCCCGCTTGCATGTGCTCGCTTGCTCTCTCTCTCTCTCTCTCAAAAATAAACATTAAAAAAATTCTTTCATTAAAAAACAAACAAAAAAACAAGACAAAGAAAAAACTGGTATTCATGAAAAATAGCTAAAACTCATCAGAATGGCTCAGCTATTAATTAAATGTGAAAAATATCAATGCATAAAGATACTTGAGTAACTTTCAGTGTGAACATGAAAATATGACATTATGGTAAGTGTAAATAAATTACCTCCCATTCTGATGTATATTTTTCAAAGCCTCCACAGATTTATACTGATGGGTAATTTATGATTGCAGATTTCAAATTTTAGCATGACTCTGAATCACCTCAAAGTCTTGTTAAATCACAGGTAGCTGAGTCAAAATCCCATAGTTTCTGATTTGGTAAGTTGGTATTGGATCTTGAGAATTTTCAACTCAAACAACTTCCCAAATAATGCTGATGCTTTTGGTCTGGGAACTACACTTTGAGAATTACTGCCTTGCCACGCCACCACCAGAAGATCAGAGGACAGTTTAATGTTAATTCTAATTCATCACCAGACATTGGAAATGTTACTATATCTCAAGTACGTCAACTATTTTTTTTAACATGACGCTGCCTAAAATGAACTACTTCACATATTATTACAAGTACATTTTAAGCAATTGGTACCATATAAATGAAGCCAAACTAAAGAGGCAACTACAAAAAGAATCACTCTTTTAAAAATCTATTACAGTATAGCACTATATATTTGGAACAGTAATACTACAACAAAACTGATAGTTAAAAGGAAATCTGGAAAATAATGTCCAAAGTGGAAATGAAAATATCAACATGTCCTTCATGGACAATAAGACAGTTGCCAAAATAAAATCAAGCTTCACATTAAACGCAATTCTATCATTCTGTAATTGCTCCCCAAAATGACTGTAACTGAACTAGCAAAGATGGTATGCCTAGCTGTTTTGTTAAAAGCTTAGTGGGGCGCCTGGGTGGCTCAGTTGGTTAAGCGGCCGACTTCGGCTCAGGTCATGATCTCACGGTCCGTGAGTTCGAGCCCCGCGTCAGGCTCTGTGCTGACAGCTCAGAGCCTGGAGCCTGTTTCAATTCTGTGTCTCCCTCTCTCTGACCCTCCCCGGTTCATGCTCTGTCTCTCTCTGTGTCAAAAATAAATAAACGTTAAAAAAAAAAATTAAAAGCTTAGTTACATGACTCATTAAGTAAAAAATCGGTTTTATCATCATATATGTTTCTCAGTCTACCTCTGGAACTCCTTGAAAATCATTTAAAATGGGTTTGTTGAGGGGTAAAGAACAATGAATGAGGTTGGTATATGCAAGTCTGGTACGTCAGCACGCTGAATATGCATATGATTCTCATACTAAAGTATCGTTTCAGACACAGAGCTATGGTAATAAGTCTCAGATTCTGAGAAACACAGCATGTTAAAGTAAGAGATTGTGAAAATAAATAGAACTATAAATAGTGACTGGCTATAAAACCAGCAACTAGAGTCAAAAGTGAAAGAAAACATTTTTCGTACATGTGTACATATTATAAAAATCATTTCAGGGTCGAAATGGTGAGGTAATATCACATATGTCTAGAAATTGTCAAAGACATAAATTTTGAATAGAAAGAATTTTGTATAGAACAATAACTAAAAATAATGATGCTATTTTTACCAGCAGTCACTTTAGCTGGCCTTTCCCTGGATTGAATTACTACATTATTTTCAGCACATTCCTTTCAACATTCTTCATTTCTACCCCAATATTTTTATTCTGACATGCACTTTCCTTGAATCTTATCATTTTAATTTTTCATGCAGCAAACCTAATGCTTTTTTTTGAATATGTAGTGATAATTTTGAGGTCTACAGACTAGGCCTTTGAATTTAAACTTTTCATTGTCATTTAACCTTACATAATGCCCTCATTTAATCTTACATAAACAACTTGCTGTAAAAGTATCTGTTTACATAAAAGTATCTGTTTAATATATATATAGATATCAAGTAAAAGGAAATCCTAAACTCATGCTTAGTTCCAATTTTGAACAATGACCTGTATGCTTGAAAATACTTACTTCTTGAAAGTAAATCTATTCCAATTTCTTTGTATACAGCATTACAGCTGTAACATTCCGGGATTATCACATAGTTTTCATACCACCTATGATTTGCTTCTGTAATTAACTATATAATAATATTATGAGTTTTTTGAGAGAGGATCTCTAGTGTAATCTTCCCCATGTTTAATTTTGTAAATATATTTGTATTCTCTTTTCAAGAATTTAGATCTCTGTCCAAGAGTTCAGCCACATCTGATAATGGTATAGAAAAATAGCAAAAACAAAACAAAACAAAACAAAACACTTCCCAGAGCTTTTCCTCCCATATATTACTGAGTAATCAGTGCTATGTGGTCTGCTGTACATAAATACATTGGGACTTATTCTCAGGAGACCTACATTTTAGGCACCTTTAAGTCACCAAATATTTACTTGGACACACTAATCATTCATTAAGAAAAAAATCATTGAGTGCCTCAGTGCTAGCCATTAATAATACTACAATTAAAGACAAAGTCTTTCCTTAAGCTGTTTACTACCTGGTAAGCGAAACAGTTATATTATATTTGGTAAATACTAGCTAAGGTTAATTACAGGTTTTCTAAGTATCTCAAAGCATGGTTAATCATAGGAGGCTTCCTAACTTGATGTGCAAAGACAAATTGTGTGTCTTAGATTGAGCTGCCTGGAAACAGACTTTGAGATGGAGAATCATGTGCATAAGAGAATGAAATAGTGAGTTCTGCCGAAAAGAAAATCTGGAAGGAGTGCCATGTATCCGTTCATTCCATGTGTGTGTGTGTGTGTGTGTGTGTGTGTGTGTGTGTCCTAAAAGAAAAACATAAGAGCATAACAAGCAAATAGAACAGGAAGCCAGGAGAGAGAAAGACAGAATAAACATATTCTCAGCAAGTGCCCCTTGTGTGGTGGGAACATAGGATATAATAAGAGATAAGTTATGAATTTAGGAGTAAGAGTGACAAGACCTTGAGGAGCCATGTATGCCATGGAAAGAGCATTAGAATTTGTCCTGAAGGCAGAGGTGGGAAAATGGGAAGTTTTAAGCAGGGGTAAATGACATACTCTGATCTGTCTGCAGCGCTGCCAAGGGATTAAATAAGAGGTAAGAATAAAGGCAAAATCATGAAATAGTTATAATAGTTTATGGAAGAAAAAAATGATGTCTTAACGTAGAGGCACTTATAGAATGGAAACAGTGGAAAGACTAGAAGGTTAGGAAGGAACAGTGATAGGCTTTGGTGATTGTCTGGATGTGGGGACTGAAGAAGAAAGAAGGCCAATGTGATTTCTTAGTTTATGATTTTAATGACTGAATTAACAATGTTGCCACTGATAGGATGAAAACCTAAAAGGAAAAGTTAATGCAATATCCAGATAAAGATGTTCAATAAACAGTTGGAAATGCAAATCTCTGTGCTAAGAAGAATAATTTGGGTCAGCAATTTACAGAAAAAATAGAAACAATTAGAATAGATTCAAACAATTTAGGAATGTTGCAAAAAACAAAAAAATGAAGATGATACTATTATTTAAGGTTGCACTAACTAAAAATAATTTGTAAAGGAGATTATGAAAGAATGATCAGTTCCTTAATTTCTAAAACTGATCCTGTAAAAACTGTAAGAACTGGCATTTTACCTCACCTATGTTCAATTTGAGATGCAAGTAAATTGTCTGATAAGAAAAATCCTTGGATAAAATAAATTATTAGATAAACATCATTATTTTATTTAAGTGACTTCAATTTATATACCTACTTATCTCAGCAGCTCTTGTCTTTCTTATTTCTTTATTTTTTCTGCCAGGACCTTAATCTCAGGGTTATCTTAAGATTCATTCCTGGTTCACTATTCTTCTTCCTCAGTCCCATTTCTTGGTTTATTTCTTCTACTCTCAAGATTGTAAGTGCCACATATACACTGAGAAGTTTGAACTATTTCCAGATCTGACATATTTTCTGAGGCTCACTCAGAATTACATACAGTCAATGATGTGCCCACTAAAATCCCAATTTAAATTGTCATCTTCCCTGCAACTTTTATTTCTATATTCTTGATAAAGTTAGGAGTACCACAGTCTATGCAGTTACCCAAGCCAGAAATTTGAGAAAATATAGACTCCTCCCTTTCCTCACATCTTATAGTCAATCACTACATTCTTATGATTATATCTTTTTTTAATTAATAAACTTTATTTTCAGAAGAGTTTTAGGTTCACAGAAAAATTAAGTGGGAAGTACAAGTAATTCCCTTTACCTCATCCCTGCCACACACACAATCTTCCCCGCTATCCACACCTCCATCACAGTGGAACATTTATTGCAATCCATGAAACTCTCTTGACAAATCTTTGTAACTCAGTCTATAGTTTATTTTAAGGTACACTTTTGGTGTTATAAATTCTATGGGTTTTGACAAATACATTATGGTATGTACCCATAATTATAGTATCATACAGTAATTTTACAGCCTGAAAAATCTTCTGAGTTATGCCTATTCATACCTCCCTCTCCACTGAACATTGGAAATCACTTATCTTTTTACTGCCTTCATAGTTTTGACTTTTCCAGAATGTCATATAGTTGAAATCAAACAGAACATAGCCTTTTCACTTAGTAATATGCAGTGAAGGTTCTCATGTCTTTTCATGGCCCTGATAGTTCATTTATTTTTAGACCTGAATAATATTCCATTGCATGGAGGTACCACTGTTTATGTACCCATTCACCTACTGAAGGACACACTGATCACTTCCAAGTTTTGGCGATCATGAATAAAGGTGTTATAAACATCTATGTGCAGATTTTTGTGTGTACAAAAGTTCTCAACCCCAGGAGGCACAACTGTTAGATTGTTCTGTAAGAGTATGGTAGTTTTTAAGAAACTACCAAACTGTCTTCCAAAGTGGCTGTACCATTTTGCATTCCCACCACAATGAATAAGACTTCCTGTTGCTCCACATCCTCACTAGTATTTGATGCTGTACGTGTTCTGGATTTTGGTATATAGTAGTATCTCATTGTTGTTTTAGTTTACAATTCCTTGATGACGTATGATGTTGACCATCTTTTGATATGCTTACTTCCATCCGTATATCTTCTTTGGAGAGGTGTTTAGCTTTTGGGGCATTTTTTTATATCAGGTTGTTGTTAACATATTGTTAGATTTTAAGAGTCACTGTATATTTTAAAGAACAGTCCTTTATCAGATGTATCTTTTGCAAATCTTTTCTCTCAATCTGGGGCTTGTCTTCTCATTCTCTTGACATTGTCTTCTACAGAGCAATTTTTAATTGAATGAAATCCAGCTTAGCAAATCTTTCTCTCATGGGTTGTATTTTTGGTGTAGTATCTAAAAAATCATCACCATATACAAGGTCACCTATATTTTCTCCTATGTTACCTAAGATATTTGTTAATTCTTCATTTTACATTTAAGTCTATAATGCACTTTGAGCTAACTCTTGTGAAGAACATATGGTCTGTGTCTAGATTCATCTGTATCTCTTCTCAACCTACCTTCTCCTCACTGTCCCAATGACTATTTTCCTCGTCATTTCCTCAGCAGCCCTTCCTATACTGTTGCATTATTCACTTAAGTTTGTCTTCTTTAACCCAGGATAATGTATCTAACAAGAAAATCACGCCCTATGACTGCTGAAAGCCTCCTCTGGCTTCCATTCCTAAAAGGATTTGGTATGATCTTTAATGTCTCATACAAAGTCTTTTGTATTTTCTTCCTACCTCTCCAGTTTCAGCTCTCCACCACTTTCTTCTACAGTCACACATTATTGAACTATGAAATTTGTAATTCGCATCTATTTACATTCATGAATATTATTACTTTTGCTTGTTTTCCCTTCTGACTTTTTCTTTAGCTAAAACTATAATCCAAGTATCCTTTCCATAAGAGAGCATTCCCTGATCCCAGAGCTTATTTTAAAATTCTGCACCCATTTTCTCAGCTTCTCTAAGGCTCCATATACTCCCGGATGGTCACACTTCACAGACTTGATTGCTATGTGTGTGTTTATATGTCTGTCTTTCCTGATAGACTGTCAGCTCCTCAAAGATAGGCGCAATGTCTAAATCATGTCTTCAGATTTATACAGCCCTGGCACAGGCTAAATCCTTCAGGAATATGTGTTGAACTGATAATAATACTACAGATGCAGTATGACCACTGTCATTCTACCTGTACCATTCCAAAATATCCTTGATTTAACTCTTCACCTTTTGCCCCTCTAACCGATGACTGAGAACAGAAGAGATTAAAGAAGGGTAAGAATTAAAGTCAAGTTTAATAAGAACTTCTGCTCTGGGCTGTACTTTCCTTTTAAAGCCTGTTGTGATACACTTGCTTTCTTAAGCACCAAAACGAACTGAAATAAATGATGCCAAGATGGCTCATTCTTTCACCATCAAATAGTGTCCAAAATCTGGCAGTTGTGCCAAGAACTTGGAATGGGAAGGCCTGTTTACTATTTCTTGCTTTGACTCCAACTTGCTGACTGTCCTTGAGCAATTTCCTTAACCTCTATTTGCTTGCATTTCCTGTACTATAAAAGATGCCTATGAGTGCTTCACAATGAGACTCTTGGGAATCCTTATTTGAAAGGCAGTACAGAAATGTTTTTATTTACATCTCTTTGAGAGTAAGGTACTTGAATATGAGCAAAAAGAAAGACCCTCCCAAGAGGTTAAAATCAAGAAATAGAGAAGACCTGAAATCAAGTTAGGTGATGAATTGCAAAGCCTATTCTGTTTTTTAATACAAATGAGTGTATTGCCTCAAACTAGCGTAGATCATTTCAAGACAAGAAGGCTTTATTTTCCAGTCATTTAAGGCAAGCCAACCTGTGTGGCCACCCTACAAGCTAACAAAATGTGTTTTTGTACAGCAGCATGTATCCTACTTTTATGTTTATACAGTCATGTACAGTACACTTGCTTAAAAACTATTTTTCCCCCAAAATGACAAGTTGTTGAAATTTACTCCTTCTTAATTATGTACTTTTAACTACACAGACAGTTGAATACATAAAATCTACTTTGACAAGATATAAAGGGCAGGATAAAGTGATAAGGATTTGGAATATGGTAATCTAGGGTATTTTATTAAAAGTCATTTTTAAGTCATGAGTGGTGAAATTTAATAAAGTATTCCACATGATCTCTTACGTAAGTAGAATTTATAAGGTTTTGAAGGCTTTTTTTATTGTTGTTATCAAGGAGAAAGTTCTCAGGACAAGCTACAATTTGTTAGAAAATATAAAGGTTGTGACAGAAAGCCTAAAGAATGCATTTTCTACATTCTGATGAAGATACAAATCTAGAATATCCTTTAACTTTACAGCAAAGTGATGTAAGAATTAAACATTTGCATATTGCTTATAAATAACCTTCCAGATTAATGGCAGCTAGTCATCTCCAGTGGCCTCTTTTTAATATTGTCACATGAATAAAGGACGATTTTGTTTCAAGATAGAAAAGACTTCCTTAACTTTACATAGAAGGTTAAACCCATCTCCTCTAGTTCATCTGCACATTCAGGTGCTCTCAACAATTATTAGCACTGCATCTTTCTATACACTGTTGCCAGAGTTAGCTTTGGAAAACCATAAATTATAAAGTCCACATGGTGATGAAAATAACTTTGATGGTTATTCATTGCTTTAAAAACAAACTGTACCTTGGGGCACCTGGGTGGCTCAGTGGGTTGAGCGTCCGACTTCGGCTCAGGTCATGATCTCGCGGTTTGTGGGTTCAAGCCCCACATCGGGCTGTGTGCTGACAGCTCAGAGCCTGGAGCCCGTTTCAGATTCTGTGTCTCCCTCTCTCTCTGCCCCTCCCCTGCTCATGCTCTGTCTGTCTCTATCTCTCAACAATAAATAAATATTTTAAAAAATTCAAAAAAAAAACCGTACCTCTAGCCTAATAGTTAAGTCTTTCATAAAATGCTCCTAATCTGACATTCCTGTTTTATCTTTAAGTAAGTCCTTTTCTCTACTAGTTTTACCACTGTGATCTTATTTCAAGATTCAGATCAAAGCCCATAATTCCACCCTCCTAGCCTTTCCTTTGTGCCATAGCATGTTGTTTAATTCCCACCATCGTACTACTTACCATACTCCATCTTTATGAGAAATACTCATAAAATATTAAGAGTATAATATAATACATAATACTCATAATACTTAGAAAGCAACAACCCTATTTACTTAGAGAAGATTGTTTGAAAAATCAAGTATTTTAAAGTTGCTGCCATCAGACTCCATGCTGGGGGTATAGTACATCGTTCACTCAACTGAGCACTGATTGGACAGTCAGGACTTTTTTAATCACCAGTGGTAAAAACTCATGGCTTAGCTCAGCAAACTTCTTTGTCAGACTGCACAGTTATTTTATATGATCAAAGATAGCAAGAGACAATGAAACTGTCAAACTGTCTTTAACATGATCAAAATTTTTAAAATGAGAATACTCATTTCTGATGAGAATGTGTTTAAACAGATATTCTTATGCACTATTTTTAGGGCATAAATTGATGTAATACTTTTGGAAATATATTTTGTGTATGTATTAAGAGCCTTAATATATTGATTCATTTTGATGCAATAGTTCTACATAAAATAATTCATAAAGATTATGTCACAAAATATGTACGTGCACATGTACATCCTAAAACTTAGAAATAAATTGTCCACATTAAGATAAAGATAATTATGAGATAACTTTAATTGGAATATAAGTAGCAACTTATTTCCTTCTTCCATTTTAGCAATGAAGTGACTGAGATTTATTCTATTCAACAACTACTGAGTATTGTTATGTGGCAGAATATTCGTGACATTCTGTTACAGCATTTAATCAAAAGATGAAGATTTTTGTCCTCAAGTAAATCACATTATCATGGGGAAGGGCTGAAAGAAAACAAAATAAAATATCCACACTATGCCACGCTCTTTACTAGACAATTTCATACTCTATTTTGCTTATACTCAGAACAACACCGAGGGGTAGTAGCAGGGCTAAGATTCAAACCTCCATTTATCTGATTTTGAAGCCAACAATTTTTTTCTTGTCAGATTTGTGAAATTTGGGGCATTTTTTAGTTTTCTCTTTTGTAAAACTCCCCTTGGGATATGAATGCAATCCAAGGTTACTATAAGACTGTTTTAATTAATGACTTTTAAAAGATGGTAGGGGGTGTTCATTTTATCTTTCTAATTATATTTTTAAAGGTGAAAAACTGACCTTAAGGCCCTAGCCTGGAGACGGATATGCCAAGCACTGGAAAGGTTGCCTTGGAATTAAATAAAACAGTTCTCTAATAGAGCTGTAGAGCTGCAACTTAATGAGAACATTTATATAAGCTTTTGGAGTAAACTCAGTGCTCACTGGAAATCTACTGTATTCAGTTTCTGCTTTTAATACACACTAATAACTCAGAGTCCCCCTAGGAGAGCTTGAGAATTTGGTGTAAAATAAATAATATGGAATTAGTTTCTCTGGATTCATTCCCGATTGTCACAGCTAACAAATTATTGATCCTAAGAATTATTTATCAAAGGTAGAGTTGGCAGAAAAAAGTAAAAATATGCCATCATTCAAAATTTAATGATGTAAACAGCTAGACTTACTCTAGCTTCACTAGGCTAACTTGCCAGTCTACAGCTTGTGCCAACCATAATAAGCAATGCTGACCTCATGCCAAGATGTTGGAGTATAAAGCTGAAGCTATTACAAGGTTTCCATTCTATAATTTCGTATTAAGTTGCTCTACTCTTTTCCCCATGTAAACAAGTGAATTTTTTCACATATGAGGTACATTAAGTTCACAGATTGAACTGGATAATCACTTGGCTTAAATTATACAACTGTTTATGTTCTGAGTATAGATAAGTTAAAGTCCTGAGTGCTCTTTTGAAAGGTTGTGACTAATTTTTTTCATCAAAAAGGTTTCATTGACAACAATATAATCTAAGATTTTGGCATTACTTTTTCAAAAGTTCACAAGAGAAAGCCTGATTCCAAATTTACCAGCCTAAGTACAGACCCATGTAAAGATGAAGAATTCATCACTAATAACTGGCCTTTCTTAACTTTCAAATTTTGATAGAAAATCATTCTATAATGAAAACATTGTAAACCAGAAGTATCAAAAGAGAATATTATCTTCTTTAAATTATGTTTCTCCTGGTAATTTTGTCTCAGGAGGCTTATCACTCTAGGATCTGATCCCCAGCCTTATAGGTTTCATCTCATCATATGGAAATCAGCATAGTTCAGGTGATCAGACTTATATATTATACACCACTTTAACAGTAAACTGATGAAATGACAGAATTTTAATTTCCTCATTTATAATGTCATACCAATGATCAGGATATGTATTTCCACACTGAAAGATAGTCCTTAGCAAAACAGGGGTGCCTGGGTGGCTCAGTCGGTTAAGCGTCTGACTTTGGCTCAGGTCATGATCCGGTGGTTTGCGAGTTCAAGCCCCATGTCAGGCTCTGTGCTGATAGCTCAAAGCCTGGAGCCTGCTTCGGATTCTGTATCTCCTTCTCTCTCTGCCCCTCCCCCACTTTTCCTCTCTCCACATATTTCCTTTCCAAAAATAAATTGGCAAGGCTTTGAAATTTTTTCATCAGCAACTCCAGAAAGAAACAGGTTATATACGTAGTTAGTGATCTCAACTCAAATTTCAAAATTTGGTCCAAAGGCAAATGTTTAATTATTAGCATGAGAAAAGCTCTTAAGCTCAACCAAGAAAAGCTATATATTTCTTTTTTCTTAAATTTTTTTTAATGTTTATTTATTTTTGAGAGAGAGAGAGACAGAGCACAAGCGGGGGAAGAGCAGAGAGAGAGGGAGACACAGAATCTGAAACAGGCTCCAGGCTCTGAGCTGTCAGCACAGAGCCCAGAGCAGGGCTCGAACTCACAAACCGTGAGATCATGACCTGAGCGGAAGCCAGACGCTCAGTCGAATGAGCCACCCAGGTGCCCCGAAAAGCTGTATATTTCTTTATTTCACTCATGTGACCAGAAAATATGTACAACTTGATTCACTTCAATTCAGTTCAATAAATATTTATTGAACAGCTACTACATGCCAAACATTGTGCTAGCTACTGGAGTGTGAAAGCACAAAGAGGATTCCATTACCCAACCATTAAAAAATAACTAGCTGTTGGAACAAATTTAAGGTTAAAAACAGCTTCAGATTTCTCCATGATATCTTATTATCATAAGAAAAACTATGTTTTTCAGAATTTTTTAAAAATGAGAGAAAAAATATAAAAATAAAATTTCCAAATGGAATGTTTAAGCATACATTTTATAAAAATTTCTACTTTTCCCAACAGATCAAAATTAGAGAATAAAAATAAAATACAGAGGGGGAAAAACATGCATCATGTTAACTTATTATTATCATTCAAACTGGAACATAAAGTTTCAAAAATTTAATCTAGGTTAAAAATCACATAAAAAATAGAATATTATGATTATAATTTGAATGGCACTTTTCCCAACTCTTCTTTAAATAAATCATATAAGTTCTATACATTAGAAAGCAAATATGAAAGAAATTTATTTTCAGTGTGAACATTTGGGGATTTATATGAAGCATCAGAAAAATGGTAACAGTTAGGTCCACATATGCATTAAATTCTGCATACCATTTTTTCCTGTGCCCTCTTACAACTCTCCATAAACCCCTATGGATTATGAAGCCTGCTTCAGGCATTAACGATTAACGTTCTTCTTGCCATAAGAGTATGGTACCTGCTAGCACACTTTTTCAATATTCTCATTTGAATGTTGACATCTTTACCTATTTCAATATAGGGGCATTGTGTTGTCTCTTGTGGTCCTGCCTAATGTCACTTCCTTGCCTTAAAAAGACTTGCCTCTCTCCAGCTATCTCAATATATATCAAGTTCTACCTTACTTGAGATCTCCCTTACATCACTCTTCTGCCCTTCAAAGTCCATTTCTAGGACAAGCCAGTTTGAAATTTCTCACTGTGGTTAACGTTTCCATTCTCATAGCCTTTCAAGACATTATAACGACCACAAATTTATATCTGATTGATAGTATTAAAAATAATGACAGATTGATTGGATGGGGGACAAACTAGAGCCAAGAAGTCTATTCATAACTCTCCTTCCACTATCAAGTGGAAAGGTAATAGGGCGTGAACTAAGGCAATCTGGACTCAAGCGCTGGCTCTTCTACCATCATAATCCTGGTGCCCATAAGCTTCATCTTCCTATTTCCACTTCTTTTGTTGTACCTTTTAAGTTAACAGATGATCTTAATATGGTACATTTGCAAAGCCTGGGTATACTTTCTATCATTTTATTAACCTTTTCCATATCCCTGTATCTTCATTTTTATCTTTTTTTTCTAGTCTAATTTAAATTGTCTTGAAAAGTATTGATTGCCAACTGCCTATAATGGCTGCGATGAAATTAATAAGTATATTTGCATATTTATACCAGAATTGCATATAAAGAGAACTTCTGAACTTCTTTCATTTATTCCAAATATAAATTTTCCAACTTTAAGAGATAACACATAAGTAGTAGCAGACTATGGAAGCTTTTGTTTTATCTACCCAGGATGCCCTATCCTTCTTCTAAAAACAACAGCCTCTTTTTTTGGATAACTCCTCCCCATTTCCATGAGGTTTAAGTAGAACTGTCAGCATAGCCTCCATTCCCCAGCATCTATGGCAACAGGCAGGACACCTAAGTTTGGCCAATCAGGCTATTCCCAGTTCAGAAATGACAACTGACCCATCTCTATCCAATAACCATTGACCCAACACTGATCCGCTCAGAAAATTTCTGTTAGAGATAGCAGAGAAGGCTCTCTTTCCCATGGAGCCAGTATGTTGAAAGGAATAAGTCTGGATATGTTTGATGACATCTCATTCATCTTTAAGATAATAAGAGGGAATTAGGTCAGTTTACAAAGACTTTCACAGAGAAATAAATATGAAATGTTAATGGAAAGAGCGATTAAAGCATCATTTGTGCCTCCAAAATGAGCTCTGGAATAAATAATATGAAGAGTAAAATGTCTAGGTTTCAATTTAAATAGAATTCATCAAAATATTTACATGCCAAGAAATGTAGTATTTTGTGTGAGGAAGACTGAAATTAAATTGGTTCCAAAAGCCTGGTGCCTGTATGCTCCCAAAGCAGGCACACTTCTTTTCCAAGCTTCTAGCCAAGCACAAACTTAAGTATAGGTTCATGAGCCACTCTTTCTGAGATGTCTACTCTAAACTCACACAGTCCCTATCTAGGACACTAACCATCCTTTCAATTATCAGTTCCCCAATGATGGGTCTCAACAGGCTCCTGGATTTAGAAGTTCATATTCCCCAGTACATGCCCACATTCCACTGCCCACAATCCACAGACAGAGGCCTAAATGGAGAACTCCATCACTGTGTAGCATCTTTCCTGTCCACAGCATGGCTGTTTCACCTTTCTAGTCTTGTCTTATTGCCCTGCTCCATCAGAAATACCCCCATTTCACTGCACTCTATGTTTCCAACCCATGCAACTTCCCCACCAGCCATAAAATATTGACAGCTAATCAAAACCTAAACCGAATATAGGTTACTCAGATAAATTTTGGAAAATTGATAGGAGTGGGGGAAAACACCACAGATAGTAAGCACAGACTGGCAAAAAGAGAAGATATTTAGGTGGAAAATACTATCTGACCCTTTATATATTACATGTAAATGCTATCTGACCAGTGAGAAGCAAGAGAATGGCTCCCAGGGCTTTTTCATTGAGATAGAGGTAATCTTACCATAGTTTCCTAACTTCCTCAACTTCCATCCCAGGGGGTCCACCAGATATTTCAAGTCTGCCTTTTGCTCTTAGTCCACAGAGACCCTACTCTTCACTCTGAAAGTCAGTAGCCCTTCCTATGATTCTATGGCTGGCCTATGCCTATCCTACTGGTAAAGGCCTGGCTCAGAGAAGCCAATTGTGGGAACAGGCCTCCTATCTTGAGAATGATGCCAAGCATATTAAAAAGCATTCATTTATGTGAACAGTGCTCTTAACACCTCCCTTGATTCAGGGACATGCCCCAGGCAACCAAAGAACCTGAATCTGAGGCCCTCCCCTTGCCTCAGAACTTGTCCTTTTATGTGTTCTATTTTGGACCCCAGGGTCACGTACACTGTGCCTTTTCTTATCAAGGACACTGCCTTTCGTTTTTGTGGGTTCCCTTGAACTCATACCACACAGGTCAACGTCACTCAATTTCCATACTCCAGCCAAAGAAAGACCATTGGGCCATCTATTTGCCCAAGATAAGAAATATATATGTGTTAAATATCCCCTTTATCCAAAAATATCTGGAATATAATCGAACCAAATGAGTATTTCAAAGAAAACTTTTCTACCAATGACTTCTTGGAGCCAATGAGTATGATTGTGCCCATATTTCTTTGTGTGAAAAATAAGTGCATAAAACAAATTCAACAGAATTAGAGGTGGGATTGGTAAAGCAGGCCTGGAAAGTGCAAATGCTGCCAGACAGTTTCCAGAGATGGCATGTCACTATTGCTCGTTCTCTTCTCATATCCAAAATCCAAAAAAGTGAGAATTACCTCATAGTCATAGAGAAAATATCTATATCACCCCAACCACATGTGGGGATTGTGTTGACTGATACACTTAAATACAATAATACTCCTAATATACACTGTATTAAGAAAAAATATTCTGGTCAGCCTATGTATGCACATAGCTAAACCCACTTACACCATATGTAGATAGATAAACATGACAGAGAAAAAGAGTTGCCTATGGGTTTACTGAAAGTCAGTATTACTTTTCTTGCATCAAAGTCTTGCACATGAGTTAAATCAGAGATTGGTGGTTTTGGGGATACATATAGTATCAGCAACCAATCAGTGAATGTGTATCTGTCATTGAGGAAAGGGAAGAAAATTTAATTAGGTGTTCTAGGCAAATCAAGCCACCCACGAGCATATTTTCTGGACATGGTGGTATTTTTACTGGCATGACATAGTTACATGATGCTATTTTCCTCAGTTAATTTATTTTTTGAACAAAAGTTCGACCAGAGCAGTTAGCAAAAGTCAGATTTTTATTTTTTCATTTGAAGGGGTGGTTCAGAGGAGGCATCACTTTGGCATTGTTGTAAGAATGGCTGTAGGGTCTAAAACTGGCTAAAATGGCACTACTGGAGTAGGATTAAGAATTCTTAGGGGGTAAAAATTAAAACCTAGTGAAATCTGAAAAGCTCTCTGGGAAAACTGACACTCAGTTTCACACACCATCCCATTATTAATAATTAGCTCATTTTCCTAAGGAGAAAAAAAATGTTCCAGATGGCCAGTGAGGAAAAGAAATAATAGCCAACAGTAAACAGATTCGACGGTAAAAGTCAGTAAGGTGGTTAGCATTGTGCAGGCACTGTCAACAGTACAGAAGAATTAGAAGGCACGATCACTATCAAGACACATTAAAATAGGAGAATGCTAAAACACAGAGCAAAGAACACCAGGTGGTGTGTAATTTTAAACATACAACAATATTCTTTCCCGCCATCTTTCCTGGCTAATTCCTATTCATCTTTCAAGATTCATTTTACATACAGGTCCTTTAGGAGGCACGCCCCAATATGCCACACTTCCCTTGTCCTGGCCCCACATCGCACCGGGTGGTATTTCACTGCACTCTATGCCTATCTCTACAGTGTAGTGAAGGCCACATTATGTCATTACAATCTCCCCAACTGGGCAATGAGTTCTTGAGAACCATGTCTTTTCATTTTTGTTTTCCAGTACTTGGCATGACTGGCAGTGAGTAGGAGCTCAGTAAGTGTTTGGTATATTAGTCTTAAACTATCAAGTGGGGTCAGAGAATAAGGAGAGCTAAAGAAGTAAGGTATGTAGTGAAAATGGATTTTAATATTCACCAGTTCCAGAGTTAGAGTGGGCAACTCTCTTTTCTCTGCACAGCACGCCTCTTTTCAGAAAAAAAAACAAACAAAAACAAAAACAACTACTCTTTTCTCATTCCATGTTATTCTAGGATGCCTTCCCTTAACCATAGCCATGTGACCCAAACTATTTACAGCAAAGAATTGGACATATAACTCAATTATAGTTGATTAGAACCTTTTCTTGAAATTTACCACCTAACCACAGTGTGAAAGAGGGTCTTTCTCCTTTTGTATATCAACCAAGAAGCCTGTCATCTACTACCTTGTCATCTACATGGGGAGAGCACATGTGAATCAGCAGAAGATGGCCAAGAAAAGAGGCAAGATGTACAAAGAAAAAGAATCAAGACAAGCATCAGATCCAGATTTGGGCCTACAATCCATATTATGTTTTTGGGTTTTTTTTTTTTTCAGCTGGAGTAAAAGATAACAGTCACTTAGAACCCAAAAGATCCCAGCCTAATGTAATAAATTTACACTAAAATGTATAGTAAACCAAATTCTGCCATATTTGTTTTAAATTCCAAATTATCTCCTATGATTAACATTATTATTACTCAAATGTTAAAAATCAGTAAGTCGAGGCTCAAAAGAGTTAAAATATCTTCCTTATAATCTCACAGGAAATGTGTCAAATTTACCTAGATATTCTGATTTCAAACGTGATGCTCTTTTCATTATACATTGCTGCTTTAGGGTGGAGTTAAGACTTCAGCTCAAATTTAGAAAAGCACGAAACATGCTATTACACAAATGTACAGCAGGGTAACCTGGGTTGGAGCCTATCCCTCTGAGAAGGAGAACCGGAGAACAATAACTGTCCTCATTTCTGTGCAGAGTACCGGATGGCTTTTGCTCAGAGAAGTGCAATTTTTTTTTCTTTTTTTCCCCCTCTAGTCTTTCAGCAAGCCCCATATGAAGTCAGTCATACTCAGTGCTATATGCTGTTTCAGCATGAAGTATACTCCACCCTTGAGAGATCGTATTTCAGGAATGACGTGATTTGTGTGTATGGGGTGGAGGATGGGAAGGTAAGGAGAAGAAAGACAGACTATGTATATATTCATATAAGGAACTGGGGCTTCCACTGGGTTGAAACACCATATAAACATAATATTGTTAGTAAAATTGAAGACCTGGTTAAACTGGAAAACCAGAGGTAAGAAAGACTTTTTGTTTTTAAATATGGAAACAGAAGAAGCCATAACTGAAAATAAAGTGGGGTTCCTGGATAGTCAGTCTCCTGTGTTTTTGGTTGGTGAAAGTCAATGGAATCCTTTCATAGCAAGCAAAATTGGCTACAGGGGCAGCTGACATTGGAAACACAGCACAGAGCTCATGTTTTGTGGAGTTTATTGACTGCTTCCCAAACAGAAGAAATAAACAGAGGACTGGGTTTTTAATTTTAGGATCTATTTGCACCCTACTAAATTAGAGAACCCAAATGACGTCTGCCCGGAGGAACTCCTGGCTGCACCAGTGCTTTCTTTCCTAGCTTGACAAAAGATGATTCAGTTCTAAGTAGGCGCATATCACTCCATTGGCCAGAAGTACCAGTCACTGGAATGAAACACAAAATAATGCTGTTGCCATTGTGTTTGTAATAATGTTACACTTTAGCTCTGCCAGTTATGTAGTTTCAATTCAGTTTTAAGAACTTTATTCAAAAAACAAGCTATGCACTAAAAGTCATAAACCATCAAGTGTGCTAACCTATGGCTTGAATTGGGGGGACTTATAGCTTCCCCCCTCAAAATTCCCAACTAAATTTCACTTTGAACTTGTTTTGTAAACACTTATCAAACATTTTCCATATATATTATTTTCTTCTTATCTAGTTTATATATTTTTGTAAATATATAAATAGATTGTGAATATATTGAGAATGAGAGCTCAAAGAGAGTAAGGAAGTTTCCTGTATTTGTAGGATTCAGGATAGTGCCTGTCACATAGTAACTACACAATAAACTCTGTCATAAAACAGAAAATAACACACACACACACACACACACACACACACACACACACACACACCCCTGTGAAAGGTAGTGTGCTTGACTTTAGAATGATGCATTTTTATCAACAGTTTTGCTCTGTATGGTCTTATGCCTTCCATGAAATTAATGAATTATTAATACAAAGATATAACCTTATATCTGTAAAGCAGCTACAGGTAATGAAGTATAATTTTTTTTTCTTCTCAAAGCAGCTAATGTGTATAAGATTTCATGGAGGTATTGTAAAGAAATTATGCTTCCAGTAGTTTAGCATAAGTATGCTTTTAGTATGCTTTTATGTTGTGGGGGCAGCTATTTATTTAAATCAAATAACTTATATGGACATCTGGTTGGCTCAGTTGGTTGAACGTCCGACTCTTGATTTCAGCTCAGGTCACGATCC
Source organism: Neofelis nebulosa (assembly GCF_028018385.1). Taxonomy (NCBI): domain Eukaryota; kingdom Metazoa; phylum Chordata; class Mammalia; order Carnivora; family Felidae; genus Neofelis; species Neofelis nebulosa. The sequence goes on along the minus strand of NC_080795.1, from coordinate 24,613,956 downwards.
CAGGGTTGTGGGATCAAGCCCTACGTCAGGCTCTTTGCTGAGCATGGAGCCTGCTTAAGATCTCTCTCTCCTCTTCTGCACCTCTCCCCAGCTGTCTGTTTCTCTCTGTCTCTCTGTCTCTCTGTCTCTCTCTCTCTCTCATATTAAAAAAAAGGAAAAAAAACCTTCTTCCAACACTCAGTTCTGAATTTCACAAAAAAGAATACTTCATGTACCATGTATGTATTTGCATATGCCCTTTATTAGCAGTCAAAATCATCATACAAAGACATGAATTTTGAATTCGGAGTTCAAATTTACTAGTTAATAAAAATAATACTATCTTTGTATCTCAGTGTTCTTACCCCCAAAACAGAAATAATATTACCTATTCTATCTACCCTCACAAAGTCCTTCTGTTTGCATGACAGTGCTTTTAGAATTCTTAACTATTATATAAATAAAAGATATTATTGTATTCAATAACACAAACTAAAACTTCCAGATAACCTTAAAAAGATAATATTCAGAAATATGCAGCAACTAGCCAAAATTTAATTTAATTAAAAATATTTATTTATCAAGTACCATTATATATCAGACAATATTCAAACATTTGAAATGCGGTGGATAAGACAAACAGAACACCCTGCCTTCAGGGAGCTTATCATCTTGCTGACAGATGTGTTAGAGGGTGTGTGTTTATAAAGTGAGGACACATGTTTAAGGGTGGGCAGAGAGGAAAGAGAATTATTTTAAATACTAGATGTACTGTTTCTTCTTCTGGCTTCTATGAAAGCTAACCTAATTCATAGCAAAGGAGTATATAAGTCTATATTTCTTTATACAGAGATGTACTGAAGGAAGGGGTAAAAATTAGTCTAAACTTTAATGCCACTAAGTCCCTTTTGGTTAACTAAATTAACTCATATGAAGCCGTGATGAGTCCAGAATTATGTGGAATTGCTTAACATTACAAGGTGAGAGGATCTTGGTGTACTGGTAAAAAAGAGGGCCTAGAAAAGAGACTCAAAAGATAACAAGGTGTAAAACTTACAAAACAATCTGGTTGGTATGGAAGTCCACTGGGACAAAATGTGTATGGAATTCAAACACTGGGATGCCTAAAGGATTATTAAATAACAGGAACTTATAATCAGTTTTGAATCATTTTTGTTTCAATATGAATGTTTTCCATTACCCTAGACTAAGATAAGGTCCACTATACACACAAATACTTGGGTTTTAAGAAACTCAAGGAAAAGCAATTTTTTTTCTACACATGTATTGGTATGGAGCAAAGAGAAGAAAAGAGTCTCAGGAAGTGAGACATGAAACTGAACATTCAATAGGACCAAGAACTAGGATCCCACAGTCACCATAAAAAGTAAGATCCTAGGAGTGCACAGCAATCTAAGTGAAAACATGAGATACTGCCTACCATCTTACACATATGGAAACTGAATACAGATCTGTGGGTCTGAGCCAAGTTTATACAAATATCATGCAGATTTAAATAGATGCCTTCAAGTAACGTTTTTTTTCCCCCAACATTGCAACATGCTGTTTTATTCCAATGGAGAAGACTTCTAAAACCAACAAGCAGAAGTAGAGAAGTAAAGAGTATTATGCATTTAGATTGTGGAGATCTACAGATACCTTGGTATAGTGGGACCATAAATTCTGGGGCCAGAGAAGCAAGTAATGAGGCTGATTATAAAATCACCCATTTCATAGTAATGGAAAGCTTTATAAGGATCAAGAAGGAGCTTGGAATATCCCATAGGCAAAAGAGAGCCTTATAAGCAGAGAAATGATACACCCGATTTATGACTTAGTAAAAATATTTGGCATTGCGAATAACATGTCTGTAAGGATGTAAGGATAGGTATATAGTGAAAAAGACTACTCATGAATCAGTTTAGCAACAGAATTAGCAACTGTCCTGTTATCTAATACCTGAGCAGTTTCATTCAAAATTTTCTTCAGAGGTCTAGCATCCTTGCCAGTATAAAGTACTGAGCAGCAGGAATATGCTGCCTAAAAAAATGGAAACTCAGATTCAAGTTTAAAAAGACAAAACCACAGGAGGATGACTTTGGTATTTTCTTTTAACTAATGAAAACATCAAAAATTGCTAATACCCACAGTTTTCCAGGAAGAAAGAATTGCTTTACATAGGACTTTCCTGCCAAAGTTTTCTTCTCCCCTACATTTTAAAAGAGAGCCTTTGGGGCACCTCATACTTCATAAACTCAGTATTTGAATCATTATTTCAGTTTTATAAATTCTGTATGGAAAGTAAGTTTCCCTTGTAAAAAATGTATGCTACAGGCTGACAATTGAGAAAGCCAGAAGATTAATATTTTTTTTTAAAATGCAGTTCAATGTATTTGAAAGATAGAAAGGAGGATCTTTAAAATATGTTAAACTGGAAAAACAATCATGAATATATAAGAATATTGTGAATAAAATTGAACACAGAATCACCCATGATTAATTTCTTAAATTTCCTACACAAAATAGTTTTTTTTTCATGTTTTAAGAGATAACACAAACAAAAAGAAGAAATGCCCAATGGTTAAAGAGTATCAAAAAGAAGGCATATCTGTTCAAATGCTATTTACTTTCTATTTGTCTGTCAGAGTATTTGAGAAACTATGAGAAAATTAATTCTTCCAATCCATGGACACATAAAATCTTTACTTTTTTTTTTTTTTGGTTTGTTTCTTCACCTCAACAGTTAAATCTTATTCCTAAGTATTTAATTTTTTAAATACTATTAAAATGGGATTGTGTTTTTAATTTATTTTTCAAATAGTTCATTGTTAGTGTATAGAAATGTAAGTGATTTTTCTATGTTGATCTTGGACCTTGCAACTTTACTGAGTTCATTTATTAGTTCTCAAAGTTTTTTTTTTTATTATTATTACTATCAAGTATTTAGGGTATTCTATACATAAGATCATGTCACCTTTAAACAGAAACTTTTTTATTTCCTCCTTCCCAATTCTAATACCTTTTATTTCAGTTTCTTGTCTTATTGATCTAGCCAGAACTTTAGTACTACGTTGAACAGGAGTATGAGATTGGGCACTCTTGTCTTATTCCTGATCTTAGATAAAAAGCTTTCAACCCCTCACTGTTAAGTATGATGTTAGCTGTGGCTTGTCACTATTTAGTATGTTGAGATATGTTCTTAATTTGTTAAGGAGTTTTTATCATGAATAGTTGTTGAATTTTGTCAAATGCTTTTTCTACATCTATTGAGGTGATCATGTAAGTTTTATATCTCATTATGTTAATGTGGTTTATCAAAGTTACTGATTTGTTCACTGAACCATTCTTGCACCCCAGGGATAAATCCCACTTGATCATGGTGAATGATCCTTTGAATGTATCACTGAATTTGGTTTGGTGATATTTTATTGAGAAGTTCTGCATCTGCATTCATTGAATATTGGCCTATAGTTCTCTTTTCTGGTAATATCCTCTTCTGGTTTTGGTATCAAGATACTACCAGCCTTGGGGGCGCCTGGGTGGCTCAGTCGGGCGTCCGACTTCGGCTCAGGTCACGATCTCGCGGTCCGTGAGTTCGAGCCCCGCGTCGGGCTCTGGGCTGATGGCTCAGAGCCTGGAGCCTGCTTCCGATTCTGTGTCTCCCTCTCTCTCTGCCCCTCCCCCGTTCATGCTCTGTCTCTCTCTGTCTCAAAAATAAATAAAACGTTAAAAAAATTTAAAAAAAAAAAAAAAAAAAAAAAGATACTACCAGCCTTGGAAAATGAGTTTGGGAGCCTGAACTTCTCTAGTTTTATGGAAGAGTTTGAGAAGGACTGGTGTTAATTTTTTAAAGGTTTGTTTGGTAGAACTCACCAATAAGACCATCTAGTCCTGACCTTTATTGGTTGGGAGGTTTGGTGTCACTGAAGAAATCTCCTTACTAGTAATTGGTCTATTCAGATTTTCTATTTCTTCCTAATTCGGTCTTGGTAAATTGTATGTATCTACGAATTTTTTCCATTTCTTCTAGGTTGTCCATGGTAGTCTCTGATGATCCTTTGAATTCATGTGGTATCAGCTGTATGTCTCCTTTTTTATAATTTTGTTGATATGGGTTCTCTTTGGTTAGTTTAGCTAAGGATTTTTGGCTTTGGTTTTATCTTTTCAGAGAAACAACTCTTAGTTTGGATAATCTTTTCCATAATTTTTCAGTCCCCTACTTCATTTATTTCTGCTCTAATCTCTATTATTTCCTTTCTTCTGCTAACTTTGGGCTCATTTCTTCTGCTGCTTTCTTCTTTCTTCTTTCTTCTTCTTCTGGTTCCTTAAGGCATACAGTTAGGTTGTTTTCTTGGGATCTTTCTTGTTTTTTTTATATAGGCAGTACTTTATTTTCATTCCATTTTCTGTTATTTAGACCAGGTAAACCCTTTTGATATGTCAAAGTTAATTTATTTTATCCTCTGACATCTCCACTTAAGTACTGAACCCATCTAGAGAGTTATGTGTTCCGCTACTGTATTTTCCAGTTCAGTAATTTCCACTTGGTTCTCCTTTGGTATTCTATTTTTTAACTGAGATGTGGGGCTTTATTTTTTTCATTTGTTTCAAGAGAATTTTAAATTGCTTAAGTGCTTTCATGATGGCTACTTTAAAATCTTCATCAGATAATTCCAATATTTGATTTGTCTTTGTTGCTGCTGTCTTTTCTCATTCACATGGTGGTATTTTCCTGGTTCCTGATAGGATTTTTTAATTGCATCCTAGACTTTTTTGATTTTGTAATATAATAAAATGAAATACATACATATAAATATAATTTGTGTTATGTCCAGGAATTCTATATATATATTATGTATTTATATAAATTATAATATATTTATTTATAAAAGGTTTTCCCCTGTTGAGGTGTAGCACGAAGGCCAAGCAGGTATTTAAGATTAGCTCTTGCTTGGTCCAACTACACCACCCCACACAAGTGGGGTACCCACTAGTGCAGCACAATTTCTTCCAAGTAGAAGTATAAGAGCAAGCCCTTTCTGGGCCCTATGCTACTAGTGGAAGAGAGAGGGAAAAGCAGAATACAAACTAGTCCTATCTCTTACTATTTCACTGAACCCTGCTGATGCTGGGGTGGGAGGTGGCAGAGGAGTGAGTAGTGGGGTGGGAGGCCGTAGAGGGGTGAGTAGCGTGCTTTGCACCACCTTGTTCCGTCTCCTTGATGCCAGGTAACATGGGGGCTCACCAATCACTGGACTACACTGAAATTACCTGGGTGGGGGTAAAAGGAGCACTGCCCACTTCTGTTGGGTGGGGAACGGACGCCAGTTTCCCATTTAGCCACACTGCCACTACCCTACCTAGGGAACTAAAGAATCTCCTAATTAAGCTGTTTGAGAATGGAAGGTCAGCTGCCTGCTTGGGCCCACTAACAGCCAATGGAGCCGTCAGAATCACTGGATTCTGTGAGGCAGGCATAGTGTGGAAGATCAACTTCACCCTCTGTTTCTCTGAAACCACAGGTATAGGGGTGGATGTTCTGTTGGTGTTTGACTGAAGTAGGGGAGATATTGCCAAAAACATGTTCTATTATCAGGTTACCCCCCACTTTTTTTTTTTTAATCAGTACTCTCCAGACTGGAGGTTTAAACATCAGTACATCCAGACTGTCCAGGAGCAATAAGAAACCCAAGGAACTCACCAACAATTAGTTCTTCAAGTCTGAGTTTCCTAAGCAACCTGTCTTCTTTCTGCCTCTGAGAGATACCCAATGCTTCCCTGTTTGGGTTATGTGTAGGCATTTTTAGTTGTAAGGGAGAATATCTGGGAGAAATGGGCTACTCTATTCGGGTAGACTTCTTGTAGGATTCTCTTATAATGGTTTCTCCTCTTATCTGATTGCTACATCTAAGAGTGTTTAATTTTAATATGTGTATCTTCATGTAAAACCTTCTGAAATTATACATACCTGAGAATATGGTTCTTGTATCTTTACTTTTGAATTTAATATGCTTGAATAGAAAAGTCTAAAATTTTAAGCTCTTATTTTCCAAACTTAAAAAAAAAATACTACCCTTTTGATATTTTACACCTGGTGTGCTACTTAAATCCCTGATGTTCATCTGAAGCTTGTTCTTTTTGGTCTTTTCTTTCCTTCTAAAAATATTTAAAATTTTCCCTTTGACTTTAATACTCTTAAAATTCACTGCACTAGGTGTGAATTTTCTTCTCTCCTCTTTTCTACTCTGAATACTTGCAACCTCAGGGTTTTCACCTTTTTTTTTTCAATCCTGGAAAACGTTAGGTTAATTGTTTCTTCAACTATTTTCTACATTCATTCTCTATTCTGGAAGCTTCTGTGTGGATTTACACGTTTCTATTTCTGGATTCACTATCTCTTAGCATTTCTTGTTTGTTTTCTATAACTTTATATTATCTTGCTGCTTCCTGGGAGATTTCCCTAATTCAATCTCTCATCTCATTCATTCTCCAGCTATATCGATTCTATTATGAATATGCAGGGATACATTATTTCTCAACTTCCTTATCTCAGCCAAAATCTTTAACCCTTTGATACTTGTTCTATTATTCTAATTTGCTTTCTATGTCTTCCCTGCCTTCAATGTAACACACTTACATCATGGGTATTCTTTTACCTTATGCCTAGTCTTTGAATTCTAAGTTCTGGTAATATCTTATCTTGCTTAACCTTTTACATTACATATCCACCTTGTCCAAGGTATCTAAAATGTTCCTTAAACAACTGATGCTTATGGAAATTTATATATCTATCCTCGTATGTTGAATATGTTTACCAAAAAATCTCATTGAAAGTTTGATATTGGCAAGTTTTTGTATCTGCTTCATTCATAGATGACTGCTCATCTGTTGATAATGCAAGACAAAGTAGTTTGTTGTTCTCTCTTCATACAAGTTAACCTGTACACATTATGTTTATGAAAGGAATGTGCTTAAAAATGATTGTAGAATAGGAAGCATGATGGCCTTAATAACTTGAAACATTTTAACCTTTGTTTGTAGTTATATTCAATGATGTTTATGAAAATATATTTTTATTCCAGGAGCTTATTTATTCTTGATCCTCCTTGTCATCTTTCCAAAAATGACAACTTTCAGCTTTTATTTTGTTATATAAGGTATAGAATAAATTATAAACACCTAGAACATAACAAATACTCGAGTTTTACTTATTATGACATTTGTGCTGTTAGTTATGGTTATATTATGCTTAGGAATTCACTTATACTTTACTTAGGTTATCATCCTATGATTAAAAATTCTTAATGCAAACAAACATAAATCTTTATTTTTTTTTTCAATCAGAACATATACTTACATTTTCTTTCATTTATTCTGTGACTATTAGGGTTTTGGAAATAGAAAGAAATATTTTTCAATATCTGTTCAACTATCAAGTCTTTTCAATCTGACACTTTCTATCAAAGTGCAATAACTTACTTCTTTCTTGTATAGGGATAAATGGAAATGATAGCTAGTATACATTTATCTGTAGACATTTTAAGAAGACTTGAAAGGACGAGAACATATTGGCTAAATATGGGCTCAGAAAAATTGAGAAGAGGGGCAGCCGGGTGGCTTAGTCAGTTAAGCATCTGACTTAAGCTCAGGTCATAATCTCATGGTTTGTGAGTTGAAGCCTCCCATTGGGCTCTGTGCTGACAGCTCAGAGCCTGGAGCCTGCTTTGGATTCTGTGTTTCCCATTCTCTCTGCCCTTCCCTCACTCATGTTCTGTCTCTGTGTCTCAAAAATAAATAAACATTAAATGTTTTTTTTTAATTGAGAACAATGACAGCATTTCCTTGTCGATTATGGTGGCATGTTTCCCTGGAAGTAAACGTTCATCTTGCTCTTGCAAGAACTGTGTTTCTTTGGAGTATAAAGAATTTGTAACAAGTCAATACTACTGATACTTTTATCTAAACACTTTTTTCATTGTATTGTGTTGTTTTAAAAATCTGTGGAAGCAATGGTTAGGTGGCTAAGAATTATACATGAATATTTTCTACTTTGATTCATCATTCTAAAATTTTTATTCTTTTTATTTTTAAGGAAAAGATTTCTCAAATCCTTTCTCCCTTTTTCCCCCCCGAACTTTTCCATGTCTCCTCTTCCTTTCAGACCAAGTTTTCACATCTATATCTGTTTCTCCTTTCCAGTCAAGTGCTCCAACCAGTAGACAAGGCTGCCAGTAAGCAAAGATTTACTCAACATGTGAGGATGTGGAGGAATATTGGCTGGTGCATGCACAGGCTAGCTTTTTCTGGCAGTGCTACACTAACAGCTACTGTCAAATAGAACATCATATTGACCAAGAGAGCTGGGGAAGAGCCATTGGAACCAGCAGAAATTACCTGTGGCTTGGTATAATTTTTTTTAACTGCGGAGGAACATTCTCTTTTTTCCTTTCAGGATTATGATAGATCCTCAATTGATACAAGGAAATTGTTTCAATGGTTTAAACAAGATGACTCACATAAAGAAGGAAAGACAATACAACATATGCAATGAAGTTTATATTAATACCTATTAGTAAAGAGCACATAAAGGATTTCTTATTCATATTTTCATTTTCAAATGTTTGTAAAATCCTCATATTTATTGTACTTCATGCCAAATGCTATAATTTCAACACTTTATCATCTGTGGTGTTATTAGGCAATATAGTGTTTACAGATAAAAAGAAGTAACCCATATGTAATAAGTAAATTTGTCTTGTGTTTATACTTAAATGGTTAATATGTATATACTATATCTATGTGTATTCTTGTACATAAATTCTTAGATGTGTAAATATTTATCGATACTATCCCATGAATAAAACAATGTTTTTTTAAAGTTTATTATTTTTTATTTTTCAGTTTATTTTTTATTTTTCAGTTTTTTAAATTGTGTTAAAAATTCCTCCTTATTAAATTGTTTGACATTTCAAATAAAGTAGTAAATGACAGAAATATTTAGTTTCCCCCAAAATTTTAGTTTTCCCCTTTGAAATGTACAATAGTAATACTTTTCTATGTCTCTATGATTGTTGATGGCTTATTCTTTTGAGGTAAAATATTTCATGGGCTTTCTATTAGAAAAAAAGTGATATTTGAACTTCTTGTGATAAGAAAATATTCTGATATTAATAATAGGTAAAATAAAATGTGTAAGTCATAACAGGTAAAATAAAACATGTATCATTTCACTATTTCAATGATTTCAGTGTTTAAATAAATGCAAGAATAATTTTGGAATCCCCTCCACAGTTTCTGAATTTTTTTTTTAAACTTTTATTTATTTTTGAGACAGAGAGAGAGCATGAACAGGGGAGGTGCAGAGAGAGAGGGAGACACAGAATCTGAAACAGGCTCCAGGCTCTGAGCCATCAGCCCAGAGCCTGACGCGGGGCTCGAACTCACGGACCGTGAGATCGTGACCTGAGCTGAAGTCGGACGCTTAACTGACCAAGCCACCCAGGTGCCCCGACCACAGGTTCTTAATAAGCTTTTTAACACAAAATTAATAGCTATCACATTTAAAACAAAAAAGTGTCTTATTTATTTTCAATTCCTTTTGGAGTGCAGTGAATAAGAGTTTGAGTCTGAAATCATTTACCATTCCTGCATTTTGCTTTACTCAGCTGTAAAATGGGAATACAAGCATCTACTTCCAGGAGTTTTTGTCAAACTCAAATTAAATACTATATGTGACAAAATTTTGTAAATTGAAAGACATTAATGGAATATCAGGAACTATTATTATGTGACATTTCCATCAGCATAACAAAAATTAATATAATATAATTTTCATCTATTAAAAGATGTAACAGAAGTTTGTGTTAATATTAAATGAGTTTTGTAATATATTTTACTTCCATAAAATATAGACTGGAATCATACTTTAAAGTTTTAAATCATAATTTAAAATTTTAGAATCTGTGTACATTCAGCATTGTATGAAGAATTATTACTCACAACAATGTAATCAATATTTGTAGCATAGGAAGTAAGTGAGAATTATGTGAGTTCAATGCAAAGTTCAAAGCTGAAACACAGATTTTATGTTATTCTTTTTGGTACCGAGTACAACTTGTTGCATGTTTATATCCAGTACTTCTTTTTTAAGTTTATTTATTTATTTTAAGAAAGAGAGGGAGAAAGGGCTTGAGCAACAGAGGGGCAGAGAGAGAGAATCCCAAGCAGGCTCCACACTGTCAGCGCGTAGCCCAACGTGAGGCTCGAACTCAGCAACCATGAGATCATGACCTGAGCCTAAATCAAGACTCGACACTTAACCAACTGAGTCATCCAGGCGCCCCTGTGGTATGTTTTAAACATTTATGCCATCAAAGTCCTATATAGGTGGACTAGAGTTAGTTTTGTACCAGGAGATAGAAAAAGAAAAGGAACTCTCAAGAGGTTCTGCCTGAGGATGTGCACAGGAGGAATAGGGACATGTTAGAACATCACAGAGTGCATATCACATATGACCTCAAGTCACCGGCTCTAGAGCTACAATGAGCACTGGGTGTCATATGTAAGAGAGAAATCACTGGATTCCACTCTTGAAGCCAAGACTGCACTGTACATTAACTAACTTGAATTTAAATAAAAAAAAAATAAAAGAAAGGATAGAGAATACAATAGCAGGAACCACAATTATGACCAAAAGCAAAAGCACAGGGTGTTCAATATTTTACCTGTGTTTCTCAAACTGGACTATTTAATGACAAAAAATGACTTTTTACACTGAAAATGTGAGTGAAAAAGATGTGAGACCAGTTGGAAAAATGTTAAAACATGAGTAGTAAGCCATACCAAACATTAAAACATATTACAAAGCAAATTAATAAAGCATGTTAGCAGTGGCTGATAATCAGAAGATAGTAATAGATCAGGAGATAAAGCCAATAATTATATCAAATATTTATAGAAATTTGGTTCAAATATAGCAACATTTTCAAATTTATGTAGGAAAGATAAATTACCTAAAAAACAGTGCTAGGACAAATGGATAGCCATTTGGAAAAATATAGTTGGATTTCTCCTTCCCTCAGTCCGTATACCAAAATAAATTTGAGATTGATGCAGCATTTAAATATAATAAATGAAAACCTTAAAGTGCTTGGAGAAAACAATGAAGATTTTTTTAACATAAGCTTGGAGTAAGAATGACCCTTTTAAAGCAGATAACACAAAATTCAGAAATCATTAAGAAAAAGATTTGATAAATTTAACAACATACAAAGTTTTTAAAATGTAAAGAAAATTGGCAAAAGCAGCTTAAAATACTAAGGAAGTGTTAATTTCCTTTTTTTTTTTTTCCTAATGTTTATTTATTCTTGAGAGAGAGACACAGCACAAGCAGGGAAGGGCAGAGAGAGAGAGGGAGGCAGCAGCTCCAGGGGCTGAGCTGTCAGCACAGAGCCTGACATGGGGCTCGAACTCATGAACTGTAAGATTATGATCTGAGCCAAATTCAGACACTCAACCAACTGAGCCACCCAGGAGCCCTAGGAAGTGTTAGTTTCTTAGTTAGAGTAGCAAAATGGTTAAGAGTTCACATGCACATATGCACAAATTCATACATACATTCAAATGCATGCATATCTGTGATTGTAAATACATATGAAGCTTAGTTGAATTTATAAAGGGAAACTGGGGGTCACAAAAATATACTTTTCATCATATATCTTTTAAATTTCCATATTCTTTTTCATTGTCGTCATGGATTACATTGCCTTTTCTGAATAAAATACAATTCATAAAAATAAACACATGTGACCTTCTGGTTCCAGCCCCAGTAGAATGGCTTGTTTTGGCCTGATCATCCAGCAAAAAACAACTATAAAAGCTGAAAAATTTTATAAAACATGGATTTGAAGGTTTTGGAAGGCATCAATATAGAAAAGGCTTGAAGGCCTAACCTCCTTGAGAGAAGGGAATGTATAATGTGAGATTCATATTCCGTCTGGCCTTTTTCACTGAAGTCATTTTCCAAATATCAGACAAAGGAAACAGAACTAGGCAGGAAATGCAAGTCTTGCTGCACGGAGGAGACTGAGGGCAGATTTGGGGACTGCCATGCTGACTGCCATTTAAAGGACAAACAGCAGTGGAAAAAGAAACCCCAGAGACAGAGTTCAAAAATTAGTATACAAATCTCCCCTAAATCACGGGCTGACTTCTAAACTGCACTCAGAGATTAAGACTCCAAAAAAATTATTTTAAGTCTTAGTAGAGACAGAATGTGGGAGGTTAAAATGCTTAAGCCAAGATTGCAGCAGCCACAGGGTGTTGGGAGAATAGCTAGAGTTCAAACACTGCCAAGGTGGGATGGCTTTGGTAAATTCCCAAGGCTTAAATCTGAGACCCTAAAAGGGCTATGCTCTAATATTAAGGGCTACGCCTTGGGATTAAAGACAAAAATAAAATAGCCCTAACAAAGACTGAAACCAAGTCTTAATGGGACCAAGGTGATCCACTAGTGCTCTGGCTGTTTTCCAAAAGAAAATTTAGCCCACCTGGAGGAAGATAACATCATTTTGAATTTCTACATTTTTGATCCAGTCCAAACATATGAGGCATGCAAAAAGAAAATAAACAAATCACCAAGAATCAAAGAGAAATAAGAAATAAAGAGGTGACTTAGATATTTTAGTTACTTGTTGGTTATTAGTTAGGTTGCCAAAAAATAAAGAGAAAGAAAATTTTAAGAGCAGCCAAAGAAAATCACACTTTGCTTTCAAAGGAGCACCAGAAAGACAAAAAAAAAGACTAAAATTTACACCTTAAGGATCATCATTAGTATGGAAGGCAGAAGACAATGGAATATCTTTAAAGTGATCTAAAAGAAAAAGACAATTCACCTAGAATTCCCTCTAAGCAAAAATATCCTTCAAAAATGAAAGTGAAGTAAAGATGCGTGAGATAAATAAAAACTGAGCAAATGCACAATCAGTAGGCTTCACTATAGGATATTATAAGATAGTTCCTCATACTGAATAAATATGACCCTATGGAAACACAGAACGTCAGAAATAAAGACAAACACTGGAAAAGGTAAATGCAAATGAATGCAAATGAAAAGGTAAATGCAAATGACTACTCCAGTGAACAACAATAGTATCTTGTAAGGCAGATCACAAATGTAGAAGTGAAATTTAGGACAATAACAGCACAAAAGGCAGGAGTGGGGCAAACAGAGTTAACTGTTTGAAAGTGCTTGCATTGAGAAGTGACAAATGTGCTAATTTAATGTAGACAGTAATACATAAAGAATGCATAGTACATTCTCTAGAAATTACCACTGTAAGAAAAATAACAGAGCTAAACTCTGAATGGAGAAGGAGAAAATGGAACTGTGAAAACCAGTTTAAAAAAAAACCTTTAGAAGGCAGTCAAGAGGCCAGCAGGGAGCTCTCCTGCACTGCTATTCATCAATTGCAAACCCAACAGGAAAAGATATACCTTGCAAGTCCTTACTAAGATGTTAGCTACTACGGCACCACACCAGCAGTAGGGAAAGATTTCTTCTCTTCTCCCTACCATAACCCAGCCAATGAAGGACAATAACAACTCAGCCAATGAAAAGCCACATAGTCTGAACTCCCAGTTTCCTCCAATGGACTTTTTATTTATAACAGTCCTCCCAATTCTCCCCCTTTCCTCTATTAAAGTGCTCTTCCCTTCTGTTCTCACAACTTGCCTATAGTTTTGCTGTAGCTTACTCATCCCAGCTTGCAATTCTTTGCTATTCCCATAATATATGTATTTTTTTTTCTGGTAAAATAACTGACGGTTGTATTTTTAAGATTAATGAAATAATTAAATAAAACCTCATACACTCAAAAGTAGACAAAAAAAGGAGGAACAAGGAATAAAAAACAGATGTGCAAATGGAAAATATATACTAACCATAGGGGGTAAATATATTTCAGAGCTGACCAAGGAAAAATATATAACCAGAGGTACAAGGAGCACACACAAACTTTATTGGGCAATGCTTTGATAGGTTTGCTTGTGGAGGGATAGCCCTCACAACATGAGACTGATGGGAAGCAAAGGGGTGGGGGGTGGAAAGACACAGGAATATAATCAAGGGGCCAGGGAATCGCACAAGGGACTTAAGTGTGTAAGTGATGTCCCTTAGGAACCCAAGGGGAGCATGTCTGGTTGCTGGATTCCTCCTCTGTAATAAATGACTTCTTCAGGGCATCTTTTTATGACAAAAATATCTTAACACTTTGTACCTATTCTGAAAAAGATGTTTACATACAGAGATTAGACTGTAAACCTACTTTTACACCTACTGAAAAAGATGCTGGCTACCGAAGGGGAAATAACTAATTACAGCACAGAATCCAGAGCCATTATTTTAACAGTTCGAATCCTGGCTCCAATAATTATTTCTTGGATGATTTTTGAGGAAGTTACTGAACCTTATCATCTATAAAATGAACATGATAATAACAGTACTCTCCTCACTGCATTGTAGTGTCGATTGTGTGAGTTTAGGTGTAAGCTGCTAAGGACAGTGCCTGGCACAAACAAGCACTATGTGAAAATGGCTATTAGTACTATTTATAAAAAGCATTTGATAGGCTTCTATTTCACACAGAAATACTAGTTGTCTGATTGCTTTGTAAGATCTTTGAGAGAGCTTATGTGGTAAAAGACGTATCTTACTTAAAAAAAAAAATTATTTATTTATTTATTTTTTTTTTAATTTTTTTTTTTCAACGTTTTTTATTTATTTTTGGGACAGAGAGAGACAGAGCATGAACGGGGGAGGGGCAGAGAGAGAGGGAGACACAGAATCGGAAACAGGCTCCAGGCTCCGAGCCATCAGCCCAGAGCCTGACGCGGGGCTCGAACTCACGGACCGCGAGATCGTGACCTGGCTGAAGTCGGACGCTTAACCGACTGCGCCACCCAGGCGCCCCAAAAAAAAAAATTTTTTTTTTAAATGTTTAATGTTTATTTATCATTTAGAGGCAGAGCATGAGAGGGGCAGAGAGAGAGGGAGACACAGAATCTGAAACAGGCTCCGGGATCCAGCTGTCAGCACAGAGCCTGATGTGGGGCGTGAACTCACCAACGGAGAGATCATGACCTGAGCCGAACTCAGACGCTTAACAGACTGAGCCACCAAGGTGCCCCTATCTTACTTTTTAAAAATAAGTTCAAATGCAACAAACCAATATGCTCCTAAACTGACACATTTAATTACCTAATTAGGTTTATTTCTTACTAGTATGGCAATCACCCTTACATGTACAGTATTTGATTACATTATAATAACTTTTGATATTTTCTGAAGTTTGTGAGGACCTAATCAAAGTATTTAGGTATCAGGACTCTAACATTTGGTTTGTTCTCTTATTCCTGACTGTATCTCAGGGAAATATAGAAAATATGATTGGAAATATAAAGAATTTATTTGAAATTAGTCACAGCTCTATGTGACTTTGGCCAAAACAGTACATATTCATTTTCTTTTTCCATCAGCAAACTGAGAGAATAAATGGTAGTTAGATGAACTCTAAGACATTTCTCTAACACAGCATCAATCTGTGACAAATGTAAATTTATACACACACATAAACTCACACACAAGACAGGCAGAAGTTGTCCAACTACAGTTCTCAAAGGAGCCCAAGATTGTTTGTTTTGTTTTGTCGATTAAAACCATATCAAAGTTATGGGACATTTTCCAGCACATCTGTTCTGGATAATATTACCATAATTATTTCCTTCCATTGAACATCTCAGCAGTACCAAAGCAATAAGCCAAGTAGGAGCAAAAATCTTATTATTAGGCAGCAACAACTGTCTCCAATTCTTTTCTTCCCCTAATGTATGATAAACACTTCTGGTGGAATTCTTTGAGTTAAAATAAAGATCACTTGTACTTACCAGCTATAAATGAACACTCACCTCTCAGCTAAGTGCAACTACAGGGTCTGGCTTACTTCTATTACTGCAAGGTCCAGGCTGCCCCCAACTGGGTCTGGGCAGTGGAGGCTAGAGCAGGCCACAGACTTGGACTTCTGGGGTACACACTGAGCTGCCGAGGTCCAGAAGGCCCCCAAGCCGAGAGGCCTATTCCCCTGCGGCCAGATATCGCAGGAGCTCCTCAGTCTTGCCATCCAGAGCAGTGCAGCTAAGTGTGGATAAGAGGCACGTGGGAGACCTGACTCCCCAAGACGCCCTGTGCGTCCGCCACACACCTCTGGCTCATGCGACCTTCCACACTAGGCAGGGTGAACGCAGTAGGAGGAGCCCCCAGCCCCAGGCAGATGGTGGGCTGGGGCGGCCCCTGTTAACGCGGGCCTACAGTCCCAGGACACGCGGGGAAAGGCGAAGGGATAGCGAGCGAGCTGTTTATGCGAGATTCCTGCTTAGCATCCAGGATTGCTGGGATTTCCCAGGATCTGGGGTGCGTAGCGCTAGCACAAGCCGAAGGCGTGGACCTCTCCAGAACACCCCCAGTTACCAGAATCCCTCCTGCTCCACAGCACAATTGATAATGCTGCGAAAGTCCGATCTCGCGATACCTCAGAACCAAACCTTCCGGGATCTCAGAAGGCATGTGGGCTTGACCAGGGTCAGAGATGATGGGAGGCACCAGTGAATTACAATGGCTGGATATGTCCCAAATCAGCAGGATTAAACAGAGTATGATGTAATCGCTTTTCCAGATTCTGAATCCACGGGAGAGTGGGCATCCCCTAGTGCCTTTAAAAACTTCAAATTGATATAACTTAGCCTTTAATTTTAAAAGATTAGTGAAAGAGGATCACATTATTTGGCTAAACTATTTCTTCAACTCCTGAAAATTATGGTGCCACGGTTGAAATATCACTTCAGATAAGTGTTTTAACTCAACTTAAACGATGTCATTCTTTGTGCAATAAATTAGTTTAAACCCTAAATCTGACGTTTGGTATATTTGCAGAAATGATAGCTCTGTTTAGCTTACTGTGTTCTTCGAGAGTTTACAGTTCTTTTTGAAACATTTTAGAAATGCTAGAGAAGTCAATATTTCAAAATATAATATTGAATAGAAAAGCATACATTATAATGAGTCAATTAACAGATTAGAAGAGAAAATCTTTTTGGAGAATTCTGCTTTGCTTGAAATACACAGATCAGTTTTATTAGATTCAGAACATTAAGGAAACACATGGTCTGGTAAACTTTAAAAGTTGAAATAATATCAATAGTATTTTATAAGCATTGACCTGTCTTAAATCCACATTTAGAATGTTTATCAATAAACTATTTTCATTAGCTCTAATATGATGTGATAATATGCAGCAATATTCATTTATGTCAAGAATAAAACTAGGAATTTTTGGAATATCCATTTATCAATATTGACCAACCATTTATAGAATGTAAAAAATCGCTGTGTCCCTGGGGTAAAAAGATAAGAATGTTAAAATTCTCAAGGAGATTATCCTTAAATATAATACAAGTCAAAATAGAAAAATTAGTATGGTCAAATTAAAAGGGCATTATTTACTTCTTACCAGGAGAATTGCAGGAGAATTCCTACAGGATTTCACTTCAAGTGCTGATGGATAGGTAGTGTAGCATGATAGATGCATAGTTTCCCAAGGTAAAACAGAATGATTATAATAACAAGACTAACATATACTGAGCACATAGCACATGTTTGACGTTGACTATATTATACAAAATACCTCATTTAATTCTTAGAGTAGTCCCTATTGGGTATTATTTGTCCCAGTTTTTAGGTGAGGTAAAGTGTAGAAAGTTAAATAACTTACTCAAGGCCACACTTTGTATAGAAAAGCATAGGTAAGCAATATGGAGCAAGACTACGGACGTTCTCTTTTTTTTTAATTTTTTTTTCAATGTTTATTTTTGAGAGAGACAGAGACAGAGCATGAGTGAGGGAGGGGCAGAGAGAGAGGGAGACACAGAATCTGAAGCAGGCTCCAGGCTCGGAGCTGTCACCACAGAGCCTGATGTGGGGCTCACACCCATGAACTGAGATCATGACCTGAGCGGAAGTCAGACACTTAACTGACTGAGCCACCCAGGTGTCCCAAGCTATGGAGGTTCTTAAATGTTTTTATAAAATGCTTTGGTTTTCTTAGATAATGGAAACTTATGGAAGAGTGTAATTCCAGTGAAAAATTTGAGGACGGATTGAAAAGGAATGGAGAGAAACAACATGAGGCTCCAGTTGGAGACACTGAAATAGTATAGGAAATTGATGATGAATATCTAGACTAGGGACAAATACAAGAAACCTTGTACTGACAAGAATAGATGGGACTTCCCTATTTGAGGGGGAGTGTGCAATGGGGAGCAAAAGATGAATCTGGGCAAAGTTTACATTTCAATCATGCTATTTAAGAAGATGTAATGTGTCTTTGGAAAAAAAAAATGTGCCCACAAATCTGCTTTAAATTTTGATATTTTTAATCTACAAATGCTTAAGTTTTGACTACTTATATTTTGAACTACTGAATTTCTGGCCAGTGCTTGATAAATGATCATGACATTATTTTCTTTACCATTTGTTCTCCAGCAGCGGTCAATGTGAGCCTCTCTATTCTTGTTTTTCTATTATCCAGCTGTCTTGCTTTCCCAGATTCTGCATGAGATTTATCTCCCTTTTCTCTGCTCCTGAACACATACTCACTTATTTTCTGAAAATGTATGAAGTATTTACTGTCTGGTCAATTTTTAGTAATTATTTTCTATCCTTCAGATTCTTTCCTCGTTTTACTTAAATTTTCCCTGATACAATGCTTATAAATATATGATTATCTGGTCTTCTTTTTCATACACAAATACTTAAATAATCAAGTTGACTTCACAGACTTCTGGTATTAAGGATGTTATTTATATTAATGTCAGTAACCCAAGTTTAAAAGACTTGCAATAATTTTGTTAATTTAAAATGATTTCTAAATCAAAATAAGGAAGAAATGAAACTAAAAATATTTTGAAACATGATTAATTTTAATATGTTTACAAGGAAAGAGTAAATTCACCAGCAGAAAAAAAAAATTACCAAAATTAACATTTTACAGATTTTTAGTCTCAAAGCACGATACATTTTTCATAGAAACAAATATATCACCATCATAGGTACCATAATATGGAAACATTTATACACAAGGCCATTTACCATTAATAAAATCAGTGGCAATGGTGATGCAATACATTAGTTTACCTTTGTTAAAATTTGTGCTATTATACTTCCTGGCCTGCAGGAGTATTTGCCAGGATACAAAAGAAAAATGTGTGACCTCAGTTTGAACAACACATAGAAAGTTCTGGCTGCCTGTGCTTAACCCTATATTCACTATATTATCACTAGGAATGTTTTCATACCACTACTCTACTATGGAATAAATAGTTCATTCCACTTACTAGTCAAGCCATTCCCAAGGAATCAAACATTTTAATAGATTCATTTGGATATTAAGGAATTACTTTATACAAAATAAGAAGTGCAATATCAGGACATAATTTTCTATATGCCTAAACTTAACAGAAGAGAAAAACTATACAGGTATTAAGTGGAAAACAATTTCAGATTATTTGGAGTAGGTAATGGCATAGTACTGAACTGGGAAAAATGTGATAATATGGTTCCTTTCATTTTTTGAGAGTTGATTATATTTAAATGCACCAGATGATTTTCTGAGGGCCATTCACATTCAATGTTTAGATTCATTTTATTAGTGGCATATTCAAAGCACCATATAAAAGAACATGTGAAATGTAGAACAATCATGACTATGTAATTAACTATAGAAATAACTGCTAAGAAAATATAGCAATATTTAACACAGGATTTCTAAAACCATTACATATTCATTACCTTTCCTGAAGCTAATAATGTCCCATGTTTTATTTTTACAGATTTTGTCTATCAAGATTTATATGCATTTGGCACTTTTTTGGGGGCTGAAAATAGTTGATATCTTCTGTACAGTAATGTTACAATTTTATACAAACTTCAGAAATATGGCATTTGGAATAGTCTTTACAATCCTCTTCCGAGTGTTCCATTTCACACGACAGCAAATACTCTGAATGCCTTTCCTCCTGGAGGATTCTGTAAACTGCAAAAAATACAAAAAGTATATTGATGTCATCTCTACATATAATCCTCCAAATAAATCATGCTTACTTATGACAGTCAAGAAAGCAGCTCTATGAATCCAGATGGCCAACTTTCTTAGGCTACTATAATTTATAGCTATTGGAAAGCCTGACTGAGAATGACATAATTCTTTAAATCTCGGTTGTATGCTGAGCTGAAAGTTTACTAAAATTTAAGGTGCACAGTAATAATAGTATTTTATATAGAACTTAGTAGATTCCAGATCATGTTTTCCCATATTACCACCTTTGATTCTTATAAAACAGAGTTAGGCAGCTGTTTTTCTATTTTATTGGAGGAGTATTAAGATCCAGGTTTACAACTGACCAATATGGTTAAAAGTTAACTGCAAGTTGAGAAGACAGTGATAATTAAGCAATACTCTAGAATACTAACTTAGTATTTTTAAAGCCTGATGAAATTTAAATAATGTTGCCACCATACTTATTAATATTTTTAACATCTATAGTTTCAAGTAAAGTCTTAGTGAGGAATTTAGTGGTCAAATCTGAAAGGTCCTAATAATTTCTTCACTGAAATGGAATCACGCATACAAGCACTCAATCTCATTTTAAACACAACGTATTTTAAAACACAAATTAAAAGTGATACAGAGTCATACATTTAATTCTTTCTTAAATTATTTATATTTTATTTGGCAATATCAGTTAAGATATGTTTCATTTAAATGCTTAAAAGGTAAAACATCGATAATACCATTAATTGTTGTTTAGTCTAATTAAATGTAAACTTTTGAAGTCTTTACATTTTTGAATGAAGTTTTTCTTAATAATAAAAAGGGGCTTTTAGAGATAAACACAATAAATGCTAAGAGGGAGACCAAGTGCAATTCCTTTTACATATATATTTACATACAAGAAAAGAAAGAGGAGAGTTTTTAGAGTGAAGAAGTATGAGGGTATCACAAGAGTGCACATAAACATGTACTCACACAGACACAGTAGGTTTTTCATACAAGTAGATAGCCAATCAAGAGCCATATTTATCTATAGGACACTGACAGAGTACTCTAGAAAGTAGATGTGTTTGGTGTACTTATTCTTTGTACACAGTGATACACTGGAAAAATGCATATTTCTTAGTCTACAGACCTACTGCTGAACCCAAGTTCTGAGACTGACTAGTTAGAAGAGCTTGGGCACATCATTTAACCTTTCTGAGCCTAAGTTAACCCATTTATTAAATCAGGGTTTACAGAATTGACTTTACCTGGCCATTGGTAGAGCTGAGCTACTAAACGTGCTCAGCAGTGTCTGGGAAATTCATAGTAGGTGCTCAAAAATAATGATTATTCTCAGTTTTCTCAGGATATCATCTTATAGTTTTAGAATAAATATAAGATATATGACAGGTAAATGAAACACCACTTAGTTTTAGCTTATTAAATTGCCTATCACACTCTACAACTCAAAAATGTAGTTTATACATATCTATTTTATATATATCATACAATACATATTATATATATAATGTGTATATATTAAGTGCTGTGTATGTGTGTGTTTCCATTTTACTGAAGACATTCCTAGGATCTTTCAGATTTGACCATTAAATTTCCTCACTAAAATTTTTCTTGAAACCAGGGCACCTGGGTGGCTCAATCGGTTGAGCATCCGACTCTTGACTTCAGCTCAGGTCATGATCTCAGTTTGTGAATTCAAGCCCCATATCAGGCTCTCCACTGTCAGTGCAGAGCCTGCTTGGGATTCTCTCTCTCCCTTCCCCCACTCGCTTGTGCTCTCTCTCTAAATAAACTTAAATTTTTTTCTTGAAACCATAGATGTTAAAAATATTTATCAGTATGATAGCAACATGATTTAAATTTTGTCAGACTTAGGAAATAATAAGTTAGTGCTCTAAACTATTCCTATGAACCACATGAGTCAGGTTATAGAGAAGTCACCTTCTTAACAATGGCTTCTTGATACGGTCTGCTGAAAATAGATGGTAAATGCAAAGCTGTCTTTTTATAAAGATGGCACTCAGATGGTTATGTGGAAGTCAATCTAGATACCCTGCATGGCACATCCTTTGGTGTCCTTTAGAGAAACTTTACCATAGATGTGGAACCTCCACTGGCAATTCTGAAGAATCCAGTAAATGTCTAAAAGTTAGAAATTTTTCTGTATCCATACAATATACATAAGAGCTAATATTATTTGTACAGGTACAAATGATTTGAAAAATCACTATAGGTTCTGTGCTCTTAACTTACTTGATAAATAACTTACTTGATACTTAACTTACTTGATAAAGTAAGTCATACGAATTTTCCCAAACCACAAAAATATATAATACTAATGGACCAAATAGTATGAGATGACCAGAAAGCATGGATTTGTGTCATAATAGATATCCAACTTCCAATCAAAAAGAGAATTTGGTTCTGGAGAGAATCAGACTCACTCTTTTATCAAATACTTTGTCATATAACTGGATTAGAAAAATATTCAGTGCCCTGCTCACCTAGAAAGAATTACATATAAAAACTAATCTAGAAAATCCAAAGGAGGATGAAAGAAATTTCCTTATTAACAATTAACAAAAGAGTGGTTCTGACTCATAATCCGATTTTCATGTTGATTTTTATAAGCCTGGAGGAGACAGGCACCTCTGGTACTTCAGATTCTCCCATCCCTGGAAGACCAACTATTTCAGTGTGCAAAGGAAACACACTGGCACAGCCACATAACTCCAAACCCATACTAAAGTGAGTTGGTTATAAAGCAAGCATAAAGGTGTATGTATGTATATGTAGAGAACGAGAAAGAGAGACAGACACGGGAGGAGAGAGGGAGAGAGACTCTTGAGTATATAAAATACAAAATATATATGTAAACAGATTTTTAAATTTACCTTTCTGAGAAGATTCCATTCTGAAAAGATGCAGTGTAAGTCTTTCTTTTGTCCACAGGCATGACGTCAACATAACCACCATGATTTCGAACCACCCCAGCATGTACTGCTGCTCTGCAGATACTGGACAGCTGAGGCAACAAGGAAAAACCCACTGTTATTAGGAAATTCCTGCTGAACTTGTCCAGTCTACTCTTCTGTTGGACCAAAGTCACTGGCACCTGTCTCTATACAGATAGTCAGCAGTTACGGGTTGATGTTCTGTGCATAAAGGAATGTTGCAAAAGTCACAGAGTTAAAGCCAATTCTGAGCAAGTCTGAAAGCAGATCTCAAGGGTGGCCACAATGGTAAACTCCCATTACCGTTTAATCTAAGAAACACTTGCCTTTCCAAACATCAGGCTTTTTCTATAGTGGAAGTAAGTAATCAGATACAAATTTGCTCTTTTTATCTCTTTTTTAAATGTTTATTTTTGAGAGAGAGAGAGAGAGAGAGAGAGAGAGAGAGAGAGAGAGAGAAAGCGAGCGCATGAGCAGGGAGGGGTAGAGAAAGAGGGAGACACAGAATCTAAAGCAGGCTCCAGGCTCTGAGCTGTCAGCACAGAGCCCAACATGGGCTCAAACTCATGAACTGTGAGACCATGACCTGAGCCAAAGTTGGAAGCTTGACCAACGGACCTACCCAGGCATCCCTGCTCCTTTTATCGCTTAAATTTGAGCTTTTGCTAGTCACTCTGACCAAATGTTAACAGGTTACATTATCTGTACTTGGTTTATGTTCATTTTTGTCTTATTAACAGATGATAGTTCTGTATATCTTTACGGTTCCTTTTCCAAAATACAGGTGTGTATTAAATGGGGAGTTTTCTTCTATTAAATAATATAGCCTACACAGAGAAAATTTAACCATGAAGCAAAATATAAAGAACAATCACAGCTTCCAACCTATATCTGCAATGTCTATCACCTTGGTTTGAATGGTCTGACATGAGGCACTGTGTTTACATTGTACCAGTTATACCTTCTTAATTGAACTGGGAGTTCTACAGAAGAGAAAATTATTGTTTCAGGTCCATGTTTTTAAAACCATTACCTATGGACTTCTAAAAGTTGACTTTTTTTTTTATTTTGCCCCATTCAAGACTTCTCCAGATTTTAACATTTGCTTTAATCCTAATGTTCTACCAAAATTTGTCAATAGCTGAATACAGCCGGAGGAAATCCCACAAAATGAAACACTTGAACTGTTTCTGTATGAAACAATCCCCCCTCATATCCCAGGGGTCTTTTCTGATCGTACTAGTGTGTTCTATTTTTCTCTCTATGCACATGTGAGTGACTTAATGTGCTGTTTTAAGTTCACATAAGCATGTGCATCTTACATGACCTTGCTTTATTACTGTGCTCTGAACTTTGTGGCATCAGTCAGAACTTATTAGATCAGAGAGCCTGAATGCCAAGCTGTTTAATCCTTTTCATGCTTTTGCTATATCAAAAAATACCATATATCTAAAACCTCGTATCGTTACTCCAAAGAGGCATTTTATTCACAGTTTAAAGTTCCTCACTGATTTAATATTTGTATCCAATATGGTTCATAACAGATGAAATTAAAAATAATTCTGTACGCATTTCAGTATTTATCTTGCTCTGTTAAAAGAGTATTATCAGCATTTTCCCCAAGGCATAAAAGTGCTTACATATAACATTCACTAAATCCAAGCACTTAATATGTTTTGAAACTATTGTTTTGCCCATAACTATGCAGTCAGCAGGCATTCCTATTTGAGTTCAAAGGTCAGAAGAGATTTTCTTTTTATGCCCGTACTTTGTAAGAATTAACATATCACGAAAAAAAGAATTTATCTGTGAAAACAGTGGAACACTTTTAATGAATGCAGAAATTAACTTTACTTGTAACAAATGAGAAAAATTCAAAGCAATAAAATGTACAAGTAGTAAGGGAAAGAAACAGAGAGAGAGAAAGGTGGAGGGGTTGAGGGAGAGAGAAATTTTTCCATATCTTGTATTTAAAGAAATAATATATTTTGTGTGTGTGGGGGGGGAGGGGGAGTTTGGTAGTTAATGCTTGAATCTCTGAATCTGCACTGACCACATAATAGTAGTCCTTGCATTTCCAACTAACTCTTAAAATGATTTTATACAATCATTTCCTATACACAATTGCTTATGCAGTCCAATATGGTAGGAAGATAAAATGATCTCAAGACACAAAATCTAACAAAACCTAAACTCTAGAAAAATAGGCGGCCTATAGGTATAAGAGGGTATAGGATATTATGAAAGATTTTCACCGGGCATGATTAAAATTTAAAGTTTGGTGCTTAAAGGGACAATCTAAAAAGAATAACTTCTTCTGAAATCTTTGAAGATTCTAGATAGGCTTATTCATGTACATTTATGGATTTATTTCTTCAACAAATATTTATGTGCAAGGTATTTGCTAAATTTCTGATGTCACTGTGTGCTCTAAGTTTTGTTAAGGCAGGATATAATTCTGTCTTGTTCACAGGTTGGCATACATCAAACTGTTAATAAAAAATGACACTCCAATTGCCTGGCTGTTGCCCTCATGGAACTTCAAAATAATAAAAGAGATAGAGAAATAGTCATAACGCTAACAGAATCAGGTAAGTGCTAAAAGTAAAAAAAAAATAAAGTTCTAGGGGTTGGAAGAAGGGCTATGTAATACATGTAGTAGGAGATCCAGCAAAACACTCCACAGAGAAAGTGGCAATAAATTAGGACGTGAAGAATGACCATGATTTTAACAGACAGGAAGATAAGTAAAGCATGAGGACTAATAAATTATTATACCAGCAGGACATTTAAGCTGCATATAAGCACAGGGCAAAGCTGAAGCCTGGGAGGGACTCAGATGTGGAGAACAATTGCAAAGGTAAAGCTGAATGAAAACAAACCCTGGACTTCAATGAACTCACCAACAGAAATAAGGTGGTAAATACTGTTTCAGGTCTCTTTTTACAAACCTACTTCCATGGTATTCTATTGAATATGTGCTTCAAGAGTATATTTCCTGAATTTGTTTTTGCAACTCTCTGGCTTAGAAATTTGTAACGGTTTCTAAATGTCTGCCACATAAAATCTAAACTCATCAACATGCATTCAGACTCTCCATTTACATGTTTCAAGAGCTGGATACCCCACCCCTCACACAAAATTGGCTGCAACCCCTTTTAGATTCAATGCTCACCTGCTCAAAGATAAGCAAACCTATGTGTTATGCATACATCTCGCTTGCTGTCATCTCCCCGTTTTTGTAAATGTTGTTCATCCCACCTAGAATGTGTCCCTAATCCAATTCCCCAACCCACACTTGAAACCTGGCTCAAAAAGCACTTGTCCATACCGAAGACCTCCCAGCTAAGAGTCCTTGTCCAACCCAGTAATGTTGTCCATTATAACATCCCCTCAAGTGCTTTCTTTTCATATGTATTTTAACATATTATCTGTTCTTGATTTTATGGTGCTCTTTAAATCTTGCCATTTGCAACAATATGGATGGAGCTAGAGTGTATTATGCTAAGCAAAATAAGTCAATCAGAGAAAGACAAATACCATATGATTTCACTCATATATGGAATTTAAGAAACGAAACACATGAATATATGGGAAGGGGTAAAAAAGAGGAGAGAGGGAAACAAACCACCAGAGACTCAATGACAGAAAACAAACTGTGGGTTGATGGAGGGAGGTGGGTGGGGGATGGGCAAGATGGGTGATGGATACTAAGGAGGGCATTTTTTGTGATGAGCACTGGGTGTTGTATGTAAGTGATGAATCACTGAATTCTACTGAAACTAATATTGCACTGTATGTTAACTAAAATTTAAATTTAAAAAACTGGTAAAAAAATAAAATTTTTTAAAACAAAAGAAAAACATGTTCCCTTGGCAGCGTAAGATATTGTTCATACATTTGACAATCTCTTAATTATCAAGTTTACATTACAAATACTGAAGAACCAAAAGGAAGATTTAAAAAAACAAAATGAGGGGCACTTGGGTGGCTCAGTCGGCTAAGTGTCTGACTCTTGATCTCGGCTCAGGTCATGATGTGGTTCCCGAGATAGAGCCCCATGTGCTAACACTGTGGAGTCTACTTGGGTCTCTCTCTCCCTCTCTCTCTCCCTCCCCTCTGCTCTCTCTCTCTTTCAGAATAAACTTCAAAAAATAAAAAATAATAAAAATACAAAATGAATTTTTCTTCAGAAGGATGCCTCTGGTCTATTTCAAAAGTGTCTGATATAACATATATGGGCAGGACATAAAAAAATTTTGGTAAAAATAATTATTATGCACTCATATTTGCATAAGAACAGTTGTTTTTCAGTGTTATTATTGATTAGCTTCTCTGAGAATATGTATACCAACACAGAATCTGTTTCCTTTTTCTATATATAAATGTATATACATACATTTAAATATTGTGTAAACACATATATACACGAATACTGAGAGCTGCATAAATTAAGGTACTTACATCAGAATAAACTCGAGTTCCAATTACACGAGCATAATGTGGATTTGCCTGCATACAGTTACGAGGACAGTAGACTCTGAAAAAAATATATATATACAAGTATTAAGTAGCAGGTTTCTTTAGCCATTCTTACTCATAAGACCACAGACATGCATACACAAATGTTAACAGCATTCTCACCCTATTCATTTTTTTTTTTTTTCTAAAATAGGTCAATTGTAGAAGCCAGGCAGTAGATGCAATTGCTTCTGCTTAATTTACCCACTTCCAGCTTTTGGCACAAATGTGTTTCTTTTATTTTCTAACTTAACCAGGAAGCTTTCTAATTTAGGGGTTAAGCAGAAAGACACATCAGGTTGTATCTCTCAGTATCTGGGAACTGTACCCAATGTTTCTGTAGAATTTAATAAACAGGTAACTTGAAAAACTGACTCATTGTCTGACTCACACATCTAGCTTCTTTCTTCTATGTTCACATCTTTGGTATATCCTTCAATTCCATGGTTTTAATTATGATTATAAGTTACTGATTTCCAAATATGTATCCCCAGTTGAGACCTCCTAGTTCCAAATTTGTGTCCTATTGCTTATTCAATATCTCCACTAAAATCTAATAACAATTTGAAACTAAGGGTGTTTAAAACCAAATTCCTAATCTTTTCCTCCAGTCCCCATATCTGTTCCTTATGTAGGCTTCATACAATAAATGGCGACTCCATTATTTCAGATCCTCAGGCCAAAAACTTTATTCTAGCTTCAATCCCTCTCTTTATCTCACACCTTACATTCAGTCCGCCAGCAATTTCTATTGGTCATCCATGAAATAAAATCAGAGCATCCCTAAACACCTCAGTTAGTATAGCTCCAGACTTTATCATCTGGTGTCTAGCTTACTGCTATAGGCTTTCCTATGATCTCCCTGCTTCCAACCTTGCTCCTTCCAGTGTTGGTTTTTTCCCACTTGAATTAAAGCACACAAGGCCAATCATATCATTCTTCTGCTCCAAATACTCTAGTGGCTTTCCATCTCGTTCAGAATAAATGAAAAAAATCCTTACAATGGCCAATAAGTCCTGCATATCCCGTCCCCCCATTATCTTTCTGACTCCATATCCTCCTCCTCTTCCACTTCTTCCCCCAGATCCAGTCATATTGGCCTGTCACTTCTCAAACATACAAAAATAGGCTCTTCCTCAGGGCCTTTGCACTTATCTTTCTCTGAGCACGGAATATTCTTTCTCCAGATATCCTATTGCCTTACTGATATCTGATTGGCTTAGCTCACTTAAATAACATTTCCAAGGGACACGTGGGTGGCTCAGTCGATGAAACGTCCGACTTTGGCTGCTCAGGTCATGATCTCAAGGCTCATGAGTTCGAGCTCCGTGTCACACTTACTGCTGTCAGCTTGGAGCCTGGAGCCTGCTTCAGATTCTATGTTTCCCTCTCTCTCTACCCCTCCCCCACTCATGCTCTATCTCTCTCTCAATTAAAAATAAATAAACATTAAAAAATTTTAAATAAAAAATAAATAACATTTCCAAAAGCTTTTTATTTCCACATAGGATCCAATTATCACTGTTCAATCAATCACATGATTAAAAACTCCACTCTGAGAGGTTAAGAAACTATCAAGTGGCACTTTTTTTTTTTTTAAATCAATGGGCTCTTTGATTCACACACACACACACACACACACACACACACACACACATAAAAGGACATTAAAAACTACATCTGGAAAAAAGGGAATTAATTTTAGTAAATAAATCAGAGTCTCAACAAAATGATTACATGAAAATCACTGTCTGATGAAGGAATCAATGATTTTACCAAAAGTATTCTAAACTCTTTTTTTAATGTTTATTTATTTTTTGAGAGAGTGAGACAGATTGTGAGCAGGGGAGGGGCAGAGAAAAAGAGAGACACAGAATCCAAAGCAGGCTCCAGGCTCTGAGTTGTCAGCAAAGAGTCTGACAGGGGGCTCAAACCCACAAACCGTGAATTCATGACCTGACCTGAAGTCAGAGGCTCAACCCACTGAGTCAGTCAGGGGCCCCTTCCCCAAAGTATTCTAAAAATACTTCAATTGCAACTACCTTTACCAACTGAAGCAACTCCTTCCTAAGATAGCTTTTAAGAAATAGCTGCATTTCTTATTTCTAAAATCTGTATAATACTGTTTACTTTAGAGGATATATGCTTCTTATAGCATCTAAACCAGAATCATTTAAATATAAATAAATGAGTTTTATAACTTTAAATTAAAGAGTTGATTTTTATAAAAGATGCTGTTGGGGGTTTCTATAGGAGGAAAGTTGTCCCCATTGAATGTGAAATTTTCTATGTGTGTTTGAGAACAGTTGGGCATTCACTGCCCATCCTATGGTAGTAATAGGTGCTCAGCCCTTAGGATCATACTGTGCTGGCTCTACCTTGACCATATTTGGCACTTGGTTTGTGGAAGGCCAAGGTGAGTAGCTCCAAACTGAGATAGTTTCTACTTAGGCAAGTTCAGATCAAAGATACACTGAAGGAGGTTTTTACTTGATTGTGTTCTAATCTCTGGTTATAACACCTTGTTATGTGTTACTAAGAATGTAGACAGTGACCTGGTAAACATTCTTTTATATACAATTTACTTATAAGCATTGAATAAAAATGTATCAACATTTTAGTGACACCTGCTTTTACATCTTGGACATTCAATAGGCTTCAAAGCTCTAATTATTTATAGATACATGTTAAGCATGATATGATTTCTGCCCTCCCCCTCCATGTGTCATCCCCAGGCCAGAAAAAAAGATTTCTAATAACACACACAAACACATGATACTTATAAGGTTATGGTACTGAATCATAGAGATTGCTTATTTGGGTCTATTCTATCAGCTATGGAACCTCTCAAGGACACAACTATACAGGTAAATATTGTTTCTTCATGCTCATCTTGAGTTAATTTCCTTTCGTTTATTTGCCCTGGGCATTTTCTCCCCAAAAGATTTATGTCTCAACTTATTTAAGTTATATGAAATTCTTAAACAGATGTACCAACCACATGGTTCCCTAAAAGTTATAAACTGTCATATAAATAATGTGTTATAACATAATTTATGACACTGTTACAATTTTTATATGAGAAAAGACAACCCTTTGTTTCAGTAGTCTCTAAAAGGAAACAGAAGGGTGAATTTCCAGACTACGTAAGGTCAAAATTATGTATAAATCATTACTTCTACCAATTTGTTACGTTGGTAGCAGTAAAAGATAAAATTTAACTAGAAGAGTTTTTCTTTTGGGGCAATATTTCCCTTTCTGGAATAACCAAAGAATCAGGAAAAATGCATTAACAGTCTACTTGAGTGATTTTCTGTTTATTTTGGAACAATATTACTATAAATTTATGCCACAGATATTAAAATTGCCATTTACTTAGCATCTACTAGAGGAAGGCTTTATGCTGGAATACTCTATCGGGATTATCCTTACTATTCGGTCCTCATAGCCTAGTCACATGGCTGAGAGGGCCTAGCATTATACTGTACATAGTCGGTATTTCATAAATATTTATTAATGGATAATTCTAAATTATTTATGAGAGATGGAGACAGAATGAGTGGAGAAGGGGCAGAGAGTGAGGCGGACACAGAATCTGAAGGAGGCTCCAGGCTCTGAGCTGTCAGCACAGAGCTTGACACGGCACTTGAACTCACATGAGATCATGAGATCATGAGAACCATGAGATCATGACCTCAGCCTAAGTTGGACGCTTAACTGACTGAGCCACATAGGTGCCCCAAGAAGTACCCACTTCTTACATCATCACAGTCTTTTATTGCCTTGTGAACAACCAATATTATTCTTTAAGTAAAATATTACCTTAGTTTTAAAAGGCTAAGTGAAGGAGTGCCTAGGTGGTTCAGTCGGTTATGCGTCTGACTTCAGCTCAGGTCATGATCTCGCAGCTCGTCAGTTCGAGCCCCACATCAGACACTGTGCGGACAGCTCAGAGACTGGAGTCCGCTTCAGATTCTGTGTCTCCTTCTCTTTCTGCCCCTCCCCCACTCATGCTCTCAAAAATAAATAAACATTAAAAATTTTTTTAAAAATAAAAGGCTAAGCGATGAAGCTTTTCCAAAATAAACTTTTCCATAAAAAGTGAGCTCCTTCAGTTTTTTTAGTAACTACAGTTTATCAATTATAATTCTATCTCAAATCTCAGTATTGGTTCTTGGAATTAATATGTGATTTCCTTGTATTAATGGAAGAAATGTGGGAAGAGTAGGTATGAAAAGAACTTCTTCATTTTTCCTATGTACGATTATGACTTATAGCCATAATACTTCTAACAATTTTCACCTTAGTGTGGTCAAGGTAAATGAAGCACTTTTTTTTTTTTAATGTTTATTTTTGAGAGAGAACGAGAGAGGCAGAGTGCAAGCAGGGGAGGGGCAGAGAGAGACAGAAACACAGAATTCAAAGCAGGCTCCAGGCTTGAGCACAGAGCCCGATGTGGGGCTCGAACTCACAAACCGTGAGATCATGACCTAAGCCAAAGTCAGACGCTTAACCGACTGAGGCACCCAGGTGCCCCAGAAGCACTCTTTCATTAGTGTATAGTAGATAAACTCCATTATAATTTTTAACAAGACAGTATACAAAACAAAAAGAAAAGAAAGGCAGAAGATGGGCTTTTTGACATACCAATCTCAATTAGCTTTATCTAATTTAGGAAGTGGATGGAAATACTTAAAAATATGTGTGTCATTCAGTGGTAATGACTTGTTGCAGACTGAATGTTTGTGTCCCCCCAGATTCATATGTTGAAGCCCAACTCCCATTGTGATGGTATTTGGAGATGGGCCTTTATGGAGTTAATTAAGGTTAAATGAGATCATCAGGGTTGGGCCTTGATCCCAAGAAAGGAGAGTCTCTCCTCTCTCTCTCTCTTTCTGTCTCTCTCAACCTACCTCCCCTGCCTTGTGAGGACACAAAGAGAAGGTACCATCTGGCAACAAGGAGACAGGCTTCAGAAGAAACCAAAACTGCCAACACCTTGATCTCATCTCCAGCTTCCAGAATTACCCAGAATTACGTGAAAATAAATTTCTATTTTTTACACCCCCCCCCCCCCCAGTCTATGGTATCTTGTTACAGCAGCCTGGGCAGACTAAGATATGTGAACATACAGAATACACGCACAGCCTTGGTATTATGGAACAGACAAAAGCACTCTGGTGTTTGGAGAAAGCACACTAGGAGTGTCTGGATAGCAGGGAGTTTGTGATGAACCATGCTCCCTTTTGCTTCGCAGTTCAAGACCACAATTATAAATGGATAATTCTATCCATTCACAAGACCATACACCCTTCAAATCCTGGAGACAGCAGAAGTCCAGGCAAAAACAGTTATCACAGAATAAAAGCCCAATCCACGTATGTTCACTGGTCAAGAATAATGAGACAATTTAGAAAACATTACCTTGGGCAATGTGAAGCAGGCTTATGAAAGGGACAGAGCTGTTCCACAGTTGTTTCACAAGTGACAGCCTGAACTGAAGAATTAAAACACAAGACAATAAGCAACTCTTTGGCAATAATAACATGCAACAGGGTGGTAAGAAAATAAGGTTTAAAAAAGTGCTAACCTGTTACTTTAGAGACT
This sequence comes from Neofelis nebulosa, assembly GCF_028018385.1. NCBI lineage: Eukaryota > Metazoa > Chordata > Mammalia > Carnivora > Felidae > Neofelis > Neofelis nebulosa. The sequence goes on along the minus strand of NC_080795.1, from coordinate 24,580,730 downwards.
GTGAAGGAATTAGCAGACTGATATTTGCTGAAAATAAGAACATAAAAATGTCAATCATTTTTTAGATGCATCATCATCAACATAATTTCTGGTATTTTTTCGGTCTATGAATACTTTGTTTCTTCTTAAACATTCTTACTTAAATATCTAAATAAGCTGTAGTGTAAGAATACATCATCTATTTTATGTTAAGTCCATATTAACTTCAAGTACGAACCAAATCAATACAAACCAAATTAATCATTCTTAATATTAGAGGAGGATCTCTTCTCATGACTAATCTCAAAAACATATAGATAATAGCATAAAGCCACATAGATTTATATCTACATATTTGTTTCCTATTAAAATTAAAACTCTAACTATACTAATTCCCTGTCACCATAGAACAGAACTATTTAAACTCTCACAATGGTAAATACAAAGCAGCGTTATAAGACTTTTAGATCATAAATACCTAAAAGGAATGTGTGTTATTCATTTTTTTTGTTCCCCCAGTACCTAGTAAAATGTCAACAATGAATGAATTCCTCCTTATTGTATGCATCATTAAAAAGCAGGATAGAAGAATAGGTATTCCATTATATATCAAAATTTTTAATTGGCTTAATTATACCCAGAATTTCAGAAAAATATCTACTACAAAAGATAAAGCTTATTTGTGATAGTATTTTAATAGGACACACCATTCATGTTTCAAGTTTCTGTAATAAACAAAAATTAAGTTCAAACAAAAAAAAGTAAATAGGATCAATTTTCTTGAATCCAATGTTTGGCTTACTGAAGGTCATAACTTTTGTTATTCATTGAAGGTAATTAATACATTTTACTGAATTAATAAGCCAATCAATAAATGCTTCTATACAGCTCTTGCTTAAGAGAGATTGCTAAGCACTGAAAACCATCCATAAAGCCTTTGAACAAAATTATTTACATAGAATAACATTCCATCAAATTTTCAAGAGTTTTTAATAAATTCTTTCTTATCATTATGAATCCTCCACTGTGGAGTCACACAGTTGTATAGTTAACAAAGGAAAGAAACTATGT